>NC_081388.1:22573461-22885111 GCF_030684315.1 Stegostoma tigrinum
CACTGCAGTTTATGGGGTCATGCTGTGCATGATTGCAAGGGGGTTCTTGGTTCATATGCGCTTCATTGACTGCAAGGTGCGTTTGGGACATCCAGACGTAGTGAAAGGCGCCAATGAAATGTACCTTTTGCCTTCCTTTTATATCAGCCTTCAGAGCAGATGAAAGAAATGCGGCAATCTGCATGGACCTGGGGAGACTGTTCCAGTGTAACATTTAACAGCCGTAGGAGCAGTCGGTTCTGAGGCAGTAAAGGTTTGGGTGCTGTGTGTGTGTGTGTGTGTGCGGGGGGGGAATGCTGTGTGTGTGTGTGTGTGTGTGTGTGTGTGTGTGTGTGTGTGGTGGGGGGTGCTGTGTGAGTGTGGGGGGGGTGTGCTGTGTGTGTGTGGAGGGGATGCTGTGTGTGTGTGAGGGGGGTGTTGTGTGTGTGTGGGGTGTTGCTGTGTGTATTGAGGGGGTGCTGTGTGAGTGTGGGGGTGTGCTGTGTGTGTGGGGGGGTGCTGTGTGTGTGTGAGGGGTTGCTGTGTGAGTGTGGGGGTGTGCTGTGTGTGTGTGTGGGGGTGTGCTGTGTGTGCGTGTCGGGGGGAAGCTGTGTGTGTGTGGGGGGCTGCTGTGTGTGTGTGTGTGTGTGGGGGGTGCTGTGTGAGTGTGGGGGGGGGGTGTGCTGTGTGTGTGGGGGGGATGCTATGTGTTTGTGGTGGGTTGCTGTGTGTGTGTGGGGGGGTGCTGTGTGTGTGTGTGGATGTGCTGTGTGTATGTGGTGGGTTGCTGTGTGTGTGTGGGGGTGTGCTGTGTGTGTGTGAGGGGGGTGCCATGTATGTGTGTGCGGGGGACGCTGTGTGTGTGGGGGGTGCTGTGTGTGTGTGTGTGTGTGTGGGGGGTGCCATGTGTGTGTGTGGGGGGGGATGCTGTGGGCGTGGGGGGAGCCATGTGTGTGTGGGGGGCGCTGTGTGTGTGGGGGGTGCCATGGGTGTGTGTGGGGGGGCGCTGTGTGTGTGTGGAGGGGGGCGCTGTCTGTGTGGGGGGTTGCTGTGTGTGTGTGTGTGGGGGGGGTGCTGTGTGTGTGTGTGGGGGGGGATGCTGTGTGTGTGTGGGGGGGTGCTGTGTGAGTGTGGGGGGTGTGCTGTGTGTGTGTGGGGGTGGTGTGTGTGTGTGAGGGGGGTGCCATGTGTGTGTGTGAGGGGGTGCTGTGTGTGTGTGGGGAGGATGCCATGTGTGTGTGTGTGAGGGGGTGCTGTGTGTGTGTGGGGAGGATGCCATGTGTGTGTGTGGGGGGGGGTGCTGTGTGTGTGTGTGGGGGGTGCCATGTGTGTGTGTGGGAGGGCGCTGTGTGTGTGGGGGGTGCTGTGTGTGTGTGTGGGGGGGTGCCATGTGTGTGTGTTGGGGGGGTGTGCTGTGTGAGTGTGGGGGTGTGCTGTGTGAGTGTGGGGGTGTGCTGTGTGTGTGTGTGGAGGGGGGCGCTGTGTGTGTGGGGGGTGCTGTGTGTGTGTGAGGGGGGTGCCATGTATGTGTGTGGGGGGGGGCGCTGTGTGTGTGGGGGGTGCTGTGTGTGTGTGGGGGGGGTGCCATGTGTGTGTGTGGGGTGGGTGCTGTGTGCGTGGGGGGTGCCATGTGTGTGTGGGGGGAGCGCTGTGTGTGTGGGAGGTGCCATGGGTGTGTGTGGGGGGGTGCTGTGTGTGTGTGGAGGGGGGCGCTGTCTGTGTGGGGGGGGGTGCTGTGTGTGTGAGTGTGTGGGGGGGAGCGCTGTGTGTGTGTGGGGGGATGCGTTGGGGGGGGTGGAGGAAGGGAGGCCAGGAGCTTCTGACAGAAGCCAATGGAATCAGTGGGAAACACTAGTCGGAAGCACATGAAAGCAGGGAGCAGGGAGCCAGCTGAAATGGCATTGTTGGTCCTTAGTGCTCGTGTAGCCTCCCTGTGTGGGGGTGGGGGGGCCTGGTTAACCCTGTGTTGGGGGGGTGGGCCTGGTTAACCCTGTGTGGGGGACGCCTGGTTAACCCTGTGTGGGGGGGGTGGGCCTGGTTAACCCTGTGTGGGGGGTGTGGGGGGGTGGGGGGCGCCTGGTTAACCCTGTGTGAATCAAGGCACAACTGAGACAGGATGAACCAGTCAAACTGACCCAGGGACAGGGACGGCTGCAGGTGTAAATCTTTTGCAATCGATTCAAGTTAAAGAAATGAAACCAGCAAGAGCATCGAAGTTTGACACAGTGTTTTCTTGTGTTTCAGTGGATTTTATTTCTGTTTATTTCATGTGGGAGTGTCCTGGGTATTTAGCTGATGGTCTGCTTGGAGGAGTCTGTCAGGAATGAATCGATTCCTGCTCGGTAGAGAGGCTGCAGTCATTGCACTGTCTATACCCTTGCCCCAGACTCTCTCTCTCTCTCTCTTTCTGCTCAATTCCCCATGGACCTCACCAAACCCAGTCTCAAACATGTTTCACTGGAAAAAAAACACAAACAACTGTAGAGGCTCGAAATCAGAAACTAGAACAGAAATTGCTGGAGAAACTCAGCAGGTCTGGCAGCATCTATGGAGACAGAAACAGAGTTAACGGTTCAGGTATAGTGACACTTCTCCAGAACTCACTGGATTCGAAATGTTAATCTCTCCACAAATGCTGCCAGACCTGCTGAGTTTCTCAGGAGTTTCCATTTTAGTCTCAAACACCCTCTCCCCACGTCAGAAAAGTCAGTCTATGTCATTCTAGAATCAAGAAATAGCATTTAAAACAGGTTTCCTAACATATTCCTGCTGCCTGCAACATTGTGGATTACAATTCTCACTGCACACAATCTCTCATCCCAAATGCTGTGTAAAACCTTCACAAAGTGTCACAGACTTAAAGGAATGAGAAATGTGTCAGAAATCTATCAGAAACCGTGAGGTAGTCACACCCTCAGAGCTCTCTGAATGTTCTTTCTCATATGGCCAAGCTGAGGATGACCTCGCTGAATGCAGCACTGAGGGACTGCAGCAGTTTTGGGAAAATGCACATTCCTTTATCACTGGCTTCAGTGAGGTTCCTTTGTAAGAGGTTTTTACTCAAACGATTCTCTATGACAGCACAGCATAGATTCACATCGCTGGCATTTACTGTAGGAGACATACCACCTCAAACAACTCAGTTCTAAGAGACACCCTTTTGTGTAAAGTCCTCTATCAAACACAGGCAGAGAAAAGCTCATTGGGGTGAATGCACGAAGCAAATTCACTGCATCCTGCCATTGACTGTGACCTGCTTCCGACTCTGGTGTTGTTCATACTAACTTCTACTATCTCAATGAAGCCGATGGATTACACTAAAACAACTGAATGCTTCCAACCCAGATGTAAATCCAAGAATGCTTTAGTTGTTTAATGTTAATTTTTAGAAAAAATTTATTACCAGACAACTCGACATTGTCAGGCATCAGAGATAATGGGAGGGTCTAGGCCCGAAATGTCAGCTTTTGTGCTCCTGAGATGCTGCTGGGCCTGCTGTGTCCATCCAGCCCCACACTTTGTTGTCTCGGATTCTCCAGCATCTGCAGTTCCTACCATCTGCAAATGCCTCTCTGATGAAGGGTCTAGGCCTGAAACGTCAGCTTTTGTGCTCCTGAGATGCTGCTGGGCCTGCTGTGTTCATCCAGCTCCACACATAGTCAGGCATCAGTCTGCTTTAATGGGAGCTAACCCTCTCCATCCAACCTCTGTCATTGAAGAGTGTTAACACTTGAGATCAGATCCAATGGCCGCGATAGCTTCTGTAGTCGGATAGCTGGTGTTTTTTGTGTGTGTGTGCAGTGGGTTTCTCAGAACAGCCAGGAGGGAGCGGTTCTGAGGTTTTGTCACTTCCTGCCCTTCCTTCAGCAGGAGGGAATTAGCCTCCTATGTTGAAGTTCTCTGTCTGTCCTCCTGTGTTGGAAACAGCCTGCTCTGCTGGGACCTTCGGAAGCTTTGTTCCAGGACCGAACAAGTATCTCTTGAGGTGCAGTCAGGTTTTACACGTCCTGACCTGATGAGTCACCTCTCCAGCTGAAGGCAGATCGTGGGGGAGATTGGAACCATCCCTGGCCCTTTTACTGAAGGCAGTCAGCTTTCTAAATGCTGCAGTTATTCGTTTGAAATGGCTCCCCCTCTCGGGCCTGTTCAGGCAGGAAACTTGCTTTAGCACCTTAGAAAGACTCACTCTGTTGCCCACGTTCTAAAGCTCTCCATTTTGTGACTCCAGGCGGCTCAGTTCAGTGGAAACAGTCACTGAATTGCAGAAATGTCGCTGTGCAGCCAGAGGGCATTCAGCCCACCCCCTTGTGCCAACCTCCTGCCTTCTCCTCACACCCCTGCACACCATTTCAATCTAAACAACCACCCAGTGTCCTTCTTGAATGCCTCCATGGGACCTGCCTCTTCCACATCCTAACTACGAGCTGTGGGAAAATATTTTTTCTCAGCTGCTTTTGCCTTTCACTGGAAATCACTCAAAATCTGTGTGTGTCATTCTTCATCCTCTATGAACAGGGTCAGCTTGTCCCTGTATTTTCAACCTGCTCACGATTTGGAAAATCTGTACTAATACCCTCTCAGCCTTCTTCT
Source organism: Stegostoma tigrinum (assembly GCF_030684315.1). Classification (NCBI taxonomy): domain Eukaryota; kingdom Metazoa; phylum Chordata; class Chondrichthyes; order Orectolobiformes; family Stegostomatidae; genus Stegostoma; species Stegostoma tigrinum. The sequence continues at coordinate 22,578,031 of NC_081388.1, forward strand.
CTCCAAGAACTGTTCCAACCTCTCTAATTCATCCTCAGCACTGCATTTTCTAGTTTATAAATTTTTGTAAATTGCCTCAAATCAGTTTCTCTCTTCCATATGTTCACACCTTTTCTATAATGTGGTGTCCAAAGCTATATGTAATACTCCAGCTGACGTCTAACAGGTGTCTCGTACACATTTACCATCACCTCTTGTACTCTATGCCCCTATTAATAAAGTTTATTAATAAACTGTATGTATTATTACATGTTTTTTCCACCTTCCCTCCACCTTCAATGATCTGTGCACATATGCCCCCAACTCCCACTGCTCCTTCACCTCCTTTACAATTGTACCCCTGACTTCTTATTGTCTTCTTTCAAGCAAAATGCATCACCTCAAACTTCTCTGTACTGAGCCTTACTTCCATCAGTCTATGACCCACTGTGATCTCCTTTTTGGAGGCTTTAATGTAATTTCCCACACACCAACTTCTGCTCTCAGCTTAAAACCCTCTAACATCCGATGACACTGTTGTAACAAGAGAGGAAATCTCCCGAATCGAATAAAACGAGTGCAGGAATGCGTGCAGCCTCTCTGTTTGTCTGTAACCTGTTCTGGCTGGGGGTCACACTCACCCAATGTTGCAGAAATCTACCTCCGAGTTACCAAGGTAGCCAATTACTTCGATCCATTAAGTATCAGGTTTAAATAAAATTATCCATCACCAGGTCCTTTAACAAACACAACGATTGGAATATTATTAAAACAAAAAACAATTACCTGAGAGGCAGTCATTGGTTAGGATACACAGTCAGTAATATGAAAGTATGAATGTTTATCTCTCTTAAGAAAGGGAGAGGACAATGTTTGGCTTTTTCAAAATTTAAAGACATCAAGAGGTTGGGGAGAAAGCAGGAACAGGGAACTGAGTTAGATGGTCAGCCATGATCATATCCAATGGGGTAGCAGGCTCAAAGGGCCAAATAGCCTAATTCTGCTCCGAGCTGTGATATTTCTAATGAACCCAAAGCATGCACAAATGCACACCCTTCAGGAAAAGAGAGAGAAAGAAACAGATTTTTCTGCATCTGGGGTTAAAATAAAAACACTTTGCCAAATGGGGAAGGCAAAAGGAAAAAGTATAGAGAAAGCAAGACAAAATGGAGTGCTGGAAATCTGAAATGAGAACCGTAAGTGCCTGAGAAACTTGGTCAGTCTGACAGTTCCAAAGAAATCATGTCAGACTCAAAAGATTAACTCTTTTTTACAGTTGGTGTCAGAGCTGCTGAGTTTCAGTATAACATGTAGAATGTAAGAAGTCTACCGCACTGACATTCCGATTGGTGGAGTCAGGTCAAAATCATGTAAGGTTCTCTCTGGAGTCTTGGCAGACACTGTATGCTCAGGAAACACAAAATTGAGAAGTTCCTTCAATCAGCCCCTCAGAAGAGCAAATAGATTTCATCCTGAGCACAACGAAAGGGTTAGTACAGAAACAGAATGATCAGCATTCTTCTTCCCCAACTGATACCAAACCAATTTTCATTAAGTCACTGTTCAAACAGTCCCAGCGCCCAGGGCTCAACAGCTGAGGAAGCCGTTAGCATCCAACATGTACATTTGGAAAAACCCATGAATAGGTAAGATTTGGTGGAACATGAACCAGGAACAGGCAGGTGGGGCTAGTTTAGTTTGGGATTATGGTCAACATGGACTGGTTGGACTGAAGGGTCTGTTTCCAAGCTGTATGACTCTATGACGCTCTGTAATTTCTAGGAAGCCTTGTGAAACAAATCTTCAATGTTGACAGTGACCTTTCAATGACCTCTTTTAAAGAAGCATCTCCAGGTATTGCCACAAGACTTGAAATGAATTACTTCAAAACTTAAGCCCTCCAAGAAATATTAAATATGAAGCATTCCTGTGATATTTTGGACAGAAGTGTGCCCCAGTGCTGGAAAGAGTGTTGTGGGTTTCGAAACAACTCCGCTCTGATTTTCTGTCAGCTGTAACCAGGGAAAAATTTAAAACTGTTTTAAATCTATCACACTTTAAATCTTAACATTTGCTATCAGAGTATCTGAGGAAAACAGCAATTTCATGACATTTTTCTGAAATTGAGCCAAAAATCTACAATTACTTTTCATTCACAACACTCATTAGCCAATAGCAGATAGCTATAATTAATTTCTTGTCTACAGTGTCAATACCTATGCTCCTCCATTACATGCAATATACACACATCGCCTACATTATATATGCTATAAATCACTTTACATTACATATACATTATAAATACATACAGCTCCATGCATTATATACACTGCATTTGTACATACATTTCCATACATTATATGTAGTATGTGCATCTCCCTACAGTTTGGATAATATATATTTACAGCTCTGCACATTATACACAGTGAAAATTACTTATACGTCTGTACATTAAATACTTTCATACCATGCATTACATCAGTGAGGATGTTCCAGAAATACTTGATGAACTGAATGGCTGTTTGTGATGTGCTTAGGTTGTGAAAGGTTAAAATACAAGTTTGTTTTTTTCTTCACTTGTAAATGAAGTGAAATCCTAATTTGGTCTCAGTAAATGGAGAATGTGATGAATTCTAGGGCATATAATGATGTGGGGAGATGTGCCTCTCAGTTATTGAGAGACAGAGAGAGAGAGAGAGAGTGTGGGGGAAGGTCCTCTGTCCTGGTTCCCCATGACCAAACCTTCTGTTCCTCCTATTCCTCACCCTGGTACTCAGCTTTTGTGATGTCGGAATATTCTTGCGCTTCCCTTAGAATTTCACAACAATCATCTTCACCTTTCAGAGACATACTTTGTGAGATCATCAATGAAAGTGATCTCAGTAGGACCGGACCCGCTCGTCCCCTTATCCCACTGCCACAGGGCTTTAATTCCGTCCCTGAGATAGCATGGTCTACAGTGCCAACTCACCCTCATGCCCCCCCCCCCCCCACAACCCCAACTCCCCGGCAGTCCTGGGGGGAGGCAGTGGGGAGAGCTGTGAAAAAAAATGAGGTGAGATTGGCCTTTAGTAGGCAGGAGGTGGTGGATGGAAGGTAAACTAAGACAGGAGGGAGACCTGCCCCACAGCAGATCAAGTTGGAGGGAAAGAACAGTGTGATGGTTTCAGCAGAATGTGGCAGCAAGGAGAGAGAACTGTGATGACCCTGCTGGGACAGAGCACAGTGACTTTGACAGTGTGATGGGAATTGACATTTCTTTGGCGATGTTATTCTGTGGAAGGTCAGCCAGTGACCACAAACTTTCCTACAAAGTGGCTTGGCTCAGTTGAACACTGGTCCCACAGAAAGCTCCATTATGTCAGTGATCTCTCCCCCCAGCTGTGTTACACTTTCCTCAATGGCACAGTGCATTGTACAGCACAGGGGGGTGGTGCCAAGGTCTCCCACTATTAAGTCACAATGGCTCGGTGACCAGGAGAGAAAGCAGAAAAAAAGGCCAACGACAGTGATACCGCGGAGGTTACACTCAGTGACTGTAGGAGGATATCAGGAGCCAGAGCTGTAGACAGGAGAGTGGAATGGGGAACTGTAAAAGTGGTGACTCTGTGCAGATCTGTGATGAAGTGAGAGGTAAGTTTTTTTTTGGGATGGATAGTGACAAAACCAAGTGATGCAGAAACAAAACTCAAGCGTCAGCTAAGTTCTGAAGTCCAGGGATCTGAGCCCAGGCAGCTCAAGGCAGTTATCCATTCACTATTTCCCACACCCTGGGTTCTGGTGTGTTTGACTTCCTTCAGCTGAAGGGAGGCTTTAGATGTTGATGTTCCAGGTTCTGGTGCCCCATTACAGGGTAATTCAGCCAAGTTCAGGGAGGAATTTGCAGTTTGAGGTCAATTGGAGGAAATGGCAGTTTTTCCTTATTTAGTTACTGCCAGGTCGGAGCAAGGTTTGAACTGGAATTTAAGACTTGGGCTGGTACCGGTTCAAGGCAATGGCCCAGTGGTATTATCACTGGACTGTTCATCCAGAGACCCAGATAATCTTCTGGGGACTTGGGGTCTAATCCCACCATGGCAGATGGTGGAATTTGAATTCAATAATTCAATTAATAGCTGGAATTAGGAACACTAATGTTGACCATGAATCCATTCTCAATTGTTGGAAAAGCCCATCTGGCTCACTAATGTCCTTTAGGGAAGGAAACTGCCATCCTCACCTGGTCTGGCTTACATGTGACTCCAGACCCACAGCAATGTGGTGACTCTTCACTGCCCACTGGGCAACAAATGATGCCCACATCCCGTAAATGAATAAGGAAAAAAAATCATCATCAACAGGGCCGGGCACCAGAGAGCATTCGAAAGCACTCTGAAATACCTGTGACACTGTGGTGATGTCGGAAGCTATGGCAACCTGTTTACAAGCAGGGAGCTCCTTTTTTTAAACAATACTCTTTACAGCTGGGGAGATCTCAGTTTTTAGGGGAATCTTTTATATTCGCCTGAGAGGGCAGACGGGTCTCATTTTCACGTTTCTCCTGAAAGGTGGCACTTCCAGCTGGCGGTGCTCCCTCAGCGCTGACCCTCTGACAGTGCCCACTCCCTCAGCACTGACCCTCCAACAGTGCGGCGCTCCCTCAGCACTGACCCTCCGACAGTGCGGCGCTCCCTCAGCACTGACCCTCCGACAGTGCCCACTCCCTCAGCACTGACCCTCCGACAGTGTGGCGCTCCCTCAGCGCTGACCGTCCGACAGTGCCCACTCCCTCAGCACTGACCCGCCGACAGTGCGGCACTCCCTCAGCACTGACCGTCCGACAGTGCCCACTCCCTCAGCACTGACCCACTGACAGAGCCCATTCCATTAGCACTGACCCTCTGACAGTGCCCATTCCCTCAGCACTGACCCTCCGACAGTGCCCATTCCCTCAGCACTGACCCTCTGACAGAGCCCATTCCATCAGCACTGACACTCTGACAGTGCCCATTCCCTCAGCACTGACCCTCTGACAGTGCGGCACCCCCTCAGCACTGACCCACCGACAGTGCCCATTCCCTCAGCACTGACCCTCTGACAGAGCCCATTCCATCAGCACTGAACCTCCGACAGTGCCCATTCCCTCAGCACTGACCCTCCGACAGTGCCCACTCCCTCAGCACTGACCCTCTGACAGTGCCCACTCCCTCAGCACTGATCCTCCGACAGTGCGGCGCTCCCTCAGCACTGACCCTCCGACAGTCCGGCGATCCCTCAGCACTAACCCTCCGACAGTGCTGCACTCCCTCAGTACTGACCCTCCGACAGTGTGGCACCCCCTCAGCACTGACTCTCCGACAGTGTGGCACTCCCTCAGCACTGACCCTCTGACAGTGCCCACTCCCTCAGCACTGACCCTCCGACAGTGCCCACTCCCTCAGCGCTGACCCTCTGACAGTGCCCACACCCTCAGCACTGACGTTCCGACAGTGCGGCTTTCCCTCAGCGCTGACCCTCTGACAGTGCCCATTCCCTCAGCACTGACCCTCCGACAGTGCGGCGCTCCCTCAGCACTGACCCTCTGACAGTGCCCATTCCCTCAGCACTGACCTCCAACAGAACCCATTCCCTCAGCACTGACCCACCGACAGCGCAGCGCTCCCTCAGCACTGACCCTCTGACAGTGCCCACTCCCCCAACACTGACCCTCTGACAGTGCCCATTCCCTCAGCACTGACCCTCCGACAGTGCGGCGCTCCCTCAGCACTGACCCTCTGACAGTGCCCACTCCCTCAGCACTGACCTTCCGACAGTCTGGCGCTCCCTCAGCACTGACCCTCTGACAGTGTGGCACTCCCTCAGCACTGACCCTCTGACAGTGCCCACTCCCTCAGCACTGACCCACCAACAGTGCCCACAAGCTCAGCACTGACCCTCCGACAGTGCGGCACTCCCTCAGCACTGACCCTCTGCCAGTGCCCACTCCCTCAGCACTGACCCTCTGACAGTGCGTCGCTCCGTCAGAACTGACCCTATGACAGTGTGGCACTCCCTCAGCGCTGACCCTATGACAGTGTGCCACTCCCTCAGCACTGACCATCCGACAGTGCCCACTCCCTCAGCACTGACCCTCCGACAGTGCGGCGCTCCCTCAGCACTGACCCTCTAACAATGTTGAACTCCCTAAGCGCCGACTCTCCAACAGCGCAGCACTCCCTCACCACTGACCCTCCGACAGCGCCCACTCCCTCAGCACTGACCCTCCGACAGTGCCCACTCCCTCAGCACTGACCCTCCAACAGTGCCCACTCCCTCAGCGATGACCCTCCACCAGTGCCCACTCCCTCAGTACTGACCCTCCGACAGTGCCCGCTCCCTCAGCGCTGACCCTCTGACAGTGTGGCGCTCCCTCAGCGCTGACCCTCTGACAGTGTGACGCTCCCTCAGCACTGACTCTCACTGACTCTCCGACAGTGCGGCACTCACTCAGCACTGACCCTCCGACAGTGCCCACTCCCTCAGAATTGACCCTCTGACAGTGCAGCACTCCCTCAGCACTGTCCCTCCAACAGCACGGTGCTCCCTCAGCACTGACCCTCCGACAGTGCCCACTCCCTCAGCACTATCCCTCCGACAGTGCGGCGCTCCCTCAGCACTGACCCTCCGACAGTGCCCACTCCCTCAGCACCTACCCTCCGACAGTGCCCACTCCCTCAGCGATGACCCTCCACCAGTGCCCACTCCCTCAGTACTGACCCTCCGACAGTGCCCACTCCCTCAGCACTATCCCTCCGACAGTGCGGCGCTCCCTCAGCACTGACCCTCCGACAGTGCCCACTCCCTCAGCACCTACCCTCCGACAGTGCCCACTCCCTCAGCGATGACCCTCCACCAGTGCCCACTCCCTCAGTACTGACCCTCCGACAGTGCCCGCTCCCTTAGCGCTGACCCTCTGACAGTGTGGCGCTCCCTCAGCACTGACCCTCTGACAGTGTGACGCTCCCTCAGCACTGACTCGCACTGACCCTCCGACAGTGCGGCACTCCCTCAGTGATGCATTGAGAATGCTTGCCTGGATTTTTACACATATGTATCTGGTGTGGGATTTGAACCAACCGTCTGCTGGTTCTAGAGGCGTCAGTGCTAACCACTGAGCCAAGGCTGTCAGCATAACCCAGAGTGGGAGCAGGATTGAATTGGGAATGATGGATCATGTCCCTCACTGCTTCACAACATTCCTGGGACTAATGACTCAGAGCCTCCCCCTGGTGGCCAGCTACAGTCCTTCCTCCTGCTCCCTCGATCTCGTCAGTTCACAACATGGCTGGGTCTCACAAGCTGGAACCATGGACCAGGGAACAGTTCAGTCACTGAGGATCTCATTGTATAAGTAACCACAAGTGGAAATTCCAAACAAGTGAAGAAATTGCACCTGCGAACAGTGTTTTAATCATGAAATTCTAAACATCTCTTTTACAGAAAAGCTGAAAGTCACCAAAATTATCTTTGTAATTGGTGAGTAAAATAGTCTTCCTTTGGAATGTAGTGTCAAGGTTTAATAGATTATAATCAGAAAGTAGCAATGTGTCTTGAATAAATATTAGGATTTCCAATTTCAAAACCTCAGCCAGATTTGACAGATAGAATCAAAATTAAAAAGTGTTTTATTTGATAAAGGAAAACGCTTTCAAATGTTTATTGGGGCCAAAACAATTGATCCATGTAACAGAAGGAAGATGGGATAACCTTGTTTTTTCCTCAGTGAGGCCTTGTGATCTGAAAATTGGTCCCTGAGTGGGTGAAGGAAGCAGCTTCAATCAGAACTTTCAAAAGAGAAAATCCATGACCAGGAGTAATTTTTAGAGCAATGGGGAAAATTGAGGCAGTGATGCTCTTACGATAAACTGCACCCTAGAAACAGTCTGGTTGGAGAGCCATTTCCGGGGTGTTTCATACAGATTAGAACAAGGAAGGTTCTGTGCAGTTTTAATGATGCATCCCCAATGTATTCACTGCCCTCTCGCCTTCTACCATTTATAAACCTCCAGAGGATCCAGGATTCCTTTGTTTGTGTCTTCCTCATCTTTACTGACTTACATGTGCAACTGTCCCGCCTCACCTCCAAATTGTCCCTCCTGTCTTCAAATCCATTCATGGCCATACCTCTCCCTATCTGTGTCACCTCTTCCAGCCCCACAATTCCCCTGAATCAGGTGCATTCATTTAATCCTCACCTCTTGTTGCAGTGTTTGGACTCTCCTCTCCTGGCAGCTGTGTTGCCTGATCCCCAGGCTTGCACACTCCCTTCCAAAAGGCATCCACTTTCCCATCATTTCTTCCTTCAGATGCACCTGAAGAGTTGACCTCCCTGGTCACACAGTGTTGGCATCTCCCCTCCTGCCGAGCTTTATTTAGGGACCATGCCCTGCAAAGTGCCCCAGTTATCCTCGAGACATGAGAGAAATGTGAGTTGTGCTAATACCCGCACTGCAGTGAGGAAGAGGAAGGAAGTATTGTAGGAATGGCTGTTCCCCAACTGATTGTAATGGTCTGCACTTTTAGGGGGCCCTGGCTCTGGTAAAGGCAGTCAGTGTGAGAAAATGATGGAGAAATATGGCTTCACACACCTGTCGACAGGAAATCTCCTGCGGAAAGAGATCAGCAATGAAACAGAGCGAGGAAACAAGATCAAGAAGATTATGCTTGAAGGAGGCCTGGTGCCTTTGGTGAGTGGTTCTAATCCTTAATCTCTAATCTCTGCTGTTAAAGTCTTGGGGCCATAGGGTCAGAGAGTAATGGATCATAGGGTCATAGAGTCATAAGGTCACAGAGCATGGCCACAGGCCCTTCAGGGAGTGCTCTAATCTCTGCTGTTGCTAAATTGATGGGCGATAGAAGGACAAGTTGGGGAGTATGTTGCAAAGAGTTTATATATGGAGGTTGCAAAAAGAGCATTTATCTAAACGTTGTGAGTCATAGAGTCACACAGCATAGAAACAGGCCCTTTGGCCCACTTGTTCACACCACCCAGGTTTCCTAAACTGAACTGGTCCCATTTGCCTGTGTTTGGTCCATATCCCTCTAACCCTTTCCTATCTATGTAGCTGTCCAAATGTCTCTTCAGTTCTGGCGATCGGAGAGCTCTGAAACGCAGAGGTAGATGTGTATCCTTGTGTGTGATTCACCAAAACCCAGTTAAGTGGGTGCAATTCAGGAAGCTAATGGAATGTTATAGTTTATTGTGAGGGTACAAGGGTAGGGAGGTTGTGGTGAGAGTGTTTCTAGAGGACAGTGCACGGTATTGGTTACTTTTCTTCAGGGAATTGGGGGCAGCTCAGAGGATGTTACCCAGACCAAACAGATTGTCTCATGAGGAAGGGTCAGACAGACTAGGCTAGAATCAACTGGAGTTGCGCGACTTAGTTGAAAAATTTAAGATCCTGAGAGATCCTGTCAAATATAATGTGGAAAGCCAGGGCTCCCTGTTTTACAACAAAGGGCTGCCCATTAAAAATGGAGATGAGAAGAAACTTTGAATCTTTGGAACTCTTCCTCTAAGATTAAATGGCAGAGTGGACTCGATGGGCCGAATGGCCTTACTTCCACTCCTTTGTCTTATGGTCTTACGGACAGAGGAAGCAGAGTCTTTGAATATTTTGAAGGTAGATTCTTGATGAGGAAGGAGGCGAAAGAGGGCAGACAGGAATGTAGAGTAATCAGATCAGTCATGATCTTACTGAGTGGTGCAGCAGGTGGGGAAGGGTTTCATGCCTGCCTCTCGCTCCTTGCCCCTCAGCAGGTTAGAGGGGCTGAGCGGTCTGATAGCATCAACTGACACTCTGCCTTCTCTGTGCATGTCACCCTCTGTCTCTCACAGAATCAGACTGACATTAGGTTGGCTATTGCCTAGAATCTCCATTTTTATTAGTATCTCATTCCCTGGATTTGTTTCCAGCCCCCTTCCTGAACAATCGGCTTCTAGGTCCCCTTTACAGCGGTTTAAATAATTGAAACACAGGAGTTCCAATACTTCTCCTGAAAATCTCCCCCAGTTCCATTGTCCCATTCAAGCCCATTCTTTCCCCACAAGGAGGGAATGGCATGGTGGCTCAGTGGTTAGCACTCCTGCCTCACAGCCCCAGGGCCCTGGGTTCAATCCCACCCTCAGGTGACCATCTATGTGAGAGTTTGCACATTCTCTCCATGTCGGCGTGGGTTTCCTCCCACAGCCCAAACATGTGCAGGCTAGGGCAGACCGGCCATGCTAAATTGCCCATAAAACCCAGGGATATGCAAGTTTCGTGGATTGGCCATGGGAAAGGTAGGGTTACAGGGATAAGGTAGGGAGGGTGGGTCTGGATGGGATACAGTTTGGAGCATTGGTGTGGACTTGATGGTTTGAATTCTATAAATTCACTCAGCCAGAGTTGTATCATTATCAATGCCCAGATTCAATCTCTCGACATTGTTTTGAAATGGATTTATTTCCTTCCCCAATCAAGAGTCACAGACACTGACCCCCCTCCTGTTCCACTGCGCTCGCTCCCCCAAACCTCCATTGGACAATTCACCAGCTCCAAGTGAGAGTTGAAGATTTGAGAGAGGTCCAGCTTCCTCACCTGGAGAGTTCCCCAGGATGTGTGGGACTGTCCTGGGTAACTGTACAACTAACCCCCTGATTCAGCAGTAACCCCAAAGCCTCCAGCGCTCCTCTCCCCACTCACACCATACCTTTCGATTATCCTCCCAATGCTTGGATCCTGTCATTCCCCACATATCCCAATTCTCAGTCCCTCTTTCTTGACCTCAGCAGTGAGCTCCCCTCATTGACACTCACTCACTATTTAAATATCCCATCACTGATGATTGCTCAGGAAGACAGCAACTAGTGCTGTAGAAAGGGAGTGCGGCCTGATGGCCTTATCCAACGATTGAGAGGCTGACACTGGGACATGCTGCGCAGTTGGGAAGAGACCTGGCTTGGAAATCCTGTGGTGATCTAGTGAATCCTTAATCGTGGTGTTAACAGGTGCTGCTTCCTCAGGACTTGTGCCTTGTTTTTGAAACACACTTACTTTGCCCCACTCGCTGCACAAATCTGAGAAAACACAGTGTGAAGCTGGATGAACACAGCAGGCCAAGTAGCGTCAGAGGAGCAGGAAAGAAGGGGCCTGACCTGAAATATCAGCTTTCCTGTCCCTCTGATGCTACTTGGCCTGCTGTGTTCATCCAACTCCACACTTTGTTGTCTCAGATTCTCCAGCATCTGCAGTTCCTACTGTCCCCTACAAGTCTGTTGGCTGCACATTCTGGGCATTCTCAGGGGAAGAAGGTGTGAAAACACATCAAGCTGCTCACACTCAGCCTTGCCAATAGAGATTGGGGGACACTGCGTACATTTTCAATCAACTCCTGTAGGTTTCGTCCTTTTTTATTGCAGGCAAACTGAGAGCATGACGCCAGGGGAAGGCTGTTTCACCCACAAACCAGCTGTCACCCAATTATCCTCTATCCCTGAGGCTCCACCTCCTGCTTGGGGTTCCTCCACCCTTGTTCCCCTCATGATCCCCATATCAGTTTTGAACATAGAACATAGAACAGAACAGCACTGTGCAGGCCCTTCGGCCCATGATGTTGTGTCGGCCTGTTATTCTACTAAGATCAAACTACCCTGCAAACCCTACAATATAATATTATACTGTCATTTTATTTATCCAACGTCAGTTGGGGAGTGGGGAGACAGTTCCAGAATCCTTTTTGGGTGGTGAATTCCTGCCCGATCTAGCTCCTGACTCTATCATTAAGGATCTGTTCTTGCTCTGGATTCCCCATGAAGGCACATGCTTCCTGACTGGGCTATGGGCTGTGAAGGGTCAGGCTCGGATTTAATCTCTAGCCCTCCATTCTCTGAGATGTATTAGCTGAGACAGGTAGGCCCCCAGTTTGTTCCTGCAAAGTCACTGTTTCATTTTAACCCATCTGACATGTGCTGACCAATCATTGCTGGAGCTGTTTCTCCAGGAGATTGTGCCTGTGGGTCTTCCTCATTCTCAGTGTTTGACCTGCCTTTCATTCATTCTGTCATTCAATCCCAGCTCATTTATTTCAAAGTACAGGTGAAGAATGAAGTAGAAAAAGGATAAATGCCACAAAGTGACATTTCTCGCTTGCTGTTTCCCCAGCTGTTTATTTCCTGATATGACTTCACAAGACCCAGCACCAAATGCTGCCTTTCAGAGTTTGAGCAGCTCCAGAAGTCAGTGTAGAAAAACTCTAAGGGAAGGGGCAAGGCAGTGGCATTAGGGACTGGCACAGGTTGAGATGGGGCTGGCTTCCTCTGTTGCTAAAGGAAAAAAAATGTTTTTCATTTTCTTTCAAAATGTCTACATAACCACAAAAATATCAGGAATGCAAAAGTAGGAAATAGGAAAAGTTAAGAATAGATAGATCTCCTCCACAGGGCAGAAGATGCCGTTAATTATAGCAATCACTTCCTCGTCACTGGGAACTGACGTTACCCACCACATTTGTCTCCGAGTTTATTTGGACTTGTGTGTTTTTTTAATTCAGGGAACGACCTTAGAGATTCTGAAGGACGCAATGTTGGAAAACCTGCAGGAGACCAAGGGTTTCATGATAGATGGATACCCTCGAACTTTAAAACAGGCTGAAGCCTTTGATAAATCTGTAAGTGTGTACATCTGTAAGCCTGGACGTCTGTAAGTCTGTATGTGTGTACATCTGAATGTCTGTACATCTGTAAGTCTGTATGTCTATATGTCTGTAAGTCTGTATGTGTGTATGTCTGTACGGGAAATGTTCATCCTGGAGACCAGTTACTAGTGGTGTACCGCAAGGGTCGGTGTTGGGCCCACTGCTGTTTGTCATTTTTAGAAATGACCTGGATGCGGGCGTAGAAGGATGGGTTAGTAAATTTGCAGACGACACTAAGGTCGGTGGAGTTGTGGATGGTGACAAAGGATGCTGTAGGTTGCAGAGAGACGTAGATAAGCTGCAGAGCTGGGCTGAGAGGTGGCAAATGGAGTTTAATGCAGACAAGTGTGAGGTGATGCACTTTGGTAGGAGTAACCGGAAGGCAAAGTACTGGGCTAATGGTAAGATTCTTGGTAGTGTAGATGAGCAGAGAGATCTCGGTGTCCATGTACACAGATCCTTGAAAGTTGCCACCCAGGTCGACAGGGCTGTTAAGAAGGCATACAGTGTTTTAGCTTTTATTAATAGAGGGATCGAGTTCCGGAACCAAGAGGTTATGGTGAAGCTGTACAAAACTCTGGTGTGGCCGCACTTGGAGTATTGCATACAGTTCTGGTCACCGCTTTATAAGAAGGATGTGGAAGCTTTGGAAAGGGTGCAGAGGAGATTTACTAGGATGTTGCCTGGTTTGGAGGGAAGGTCTTACGAGGAAAGGCTGAGGGACGTGAGGCTGTTTTCGTTAGAGAGAAGAAGGTTGAGAGGTGACTTAATTGAGGCATATAAAATAATCAGGGGGTTAGATAGGGTGGATAGGGAGAGCCTTTTTCCTAGGATGGTGACGACGAGCATGAGGGGGCATAGCTTTAAATTGAGGGGTGAAAGATATAGGACAGATGTCAGAGGTAGTTTCTTTACTCAGAGAGTAGTAAGAGAATGGAATGCTTTGCCTGCAACGGTAGTAGATTCGCCAACTTTAGGTACTTTTAAGTCGTCATTGGATAAGCATATGTACGTACTGGAATAGTGTAGGTTAGATGGGCTTCAGATTGGTATGACAGGTCGGCACAACATCGAGGGCCGAAGGGCCTGTACTGTGCTGTAATGTTCTATGTTCTATGTATGTCTGTAAGTCTGTATGTGTGTATGTCTGTAAGTCTGTAGGTCTGTAAGTCTGTATGTCTGTAAGTCTGTATGCGTGTATGTCTGTAAGTCTGTACATCTGTAAGTCTGTACGTCTGTAAGTCTGTCAGCCTATCACCGTCAATATTCACAGAAACACAGAGACATAGAAACATAGAAGACAGGAACAGGAGGTGGCCATTCAGCCCTTTGGGCCTGCTCTGCCATTCTTCACAATCATGGCTAATTGTCCAACTCGATAGCCTAATCCTGCTTTCTCCCCATAACCTTTGATCCCATTCATGCTGTGTTATTTCTAACTCCAGCATCTGCAATTCTCGCTATCTCTAAATCGAGGAGACATTGTGTTTGGTGATTTTCTTCGCTCTGGAAATGCTTCATTGTTAGTGACTGGAACGTGGTTTTGGGAATGGTTTCAGTCCGGGCGTGAATTGAGTGAGGATTGAGGCTGGAACACTATGGAAGTAGACAGATCCATTGAGATGTCAGAACATCAGAATTGAGGCACCTGAGTGCAACATCCCCAGCATCTTCCCCATTCCACATCAAGAGCTAGATTCCAATGGATACATCAGAAGAATTTACTTTTCTCAAATAACTGTTATTTTAAACTGAGCATATACTCAAAAACAGACACTGGTATATTTAAGAGATAATGGGAACTGCAGATGCTGGAGAATCCACGATAAAAAAGTGTGGAGCTGGATGAACACAGCAGGCCAAGCAGCATCTTAGGAGCACAAAAGCTGATGTTTCGGGCCTAGACCCTTCATCAGCTTTTGTGCTCCTGAGATGCTGCTTGGCCTGCTGTGTTCATCCAGCTTCACACTTTGTTATCTTGGATTCTCCAGCATCTGCAGTTCCCATTATCTCTTAAATATACCAGTGTCTGTTTTTGAGTATATGCTCAGTTTAAAATAACAGTTATTTGAGAAAAGTAAATTCTTGTGATGTATCCATTGGAATCTAGCTCTTGATGTGGAATGGGGAAGATGCTGGGGATGTTGCACTCAGGTGCCACAATTCTGATGTTCTGACATCTCAATGGATCTGTCTACTTCCATAGTGTTCCGACCTCAATCCTCACTCAATTCACGCCCGGACTGAAACCATTCCCAAAACCACGTTCCAGTCACTAACAAATGAGGCATTTCCAGAGCGAAGAAAATCACCAAACACAATGTCTCCTCGATTTAGAGATAGCGAGAATTGCAGATGTTGGAGTCAGAAATAACACAATGTGGAGCTGGAGGGACACAGCAGGCCAGGCAGCATCAGAGTAACAGGAAAGCTGACGCATCTGAAGAAATTTCTTAGAAGCCTCCCGACCTGAAACATCAGCTTTCCTACTCCACTGATGCTGCCTGGCCTGCTCTGTTCCTCCAGCTCCACGCTGTATCCTCTATTCGAATAAGTTCAAACTGCAACAGTGAATAACAGTATAAAAAGAACATGTGCATTTGTGAAATTTCCTCTTCGGCTTCATTCCTGCCCTCCTGCAGCTCAGGGAGTGCCACAGCATCATGGTCCATAAATAAACAGTGCCACGCTGTCGGAGGGTCAGTGCTGAGGGAACACCGCGCTGTCGGGGGGTCAGTGCTGAGGGAGTGCCGCACTGTCGGACGGTCAGTGCTGAGGGAGTGCGCACTGTCAGAGGGTCAGTGCTGAGGGAGTGCGCACTGTCGGAGGGTCAGTGCTGAGGGAGCGGGCCCTGTTGGAGGGTCAGTGCTGAGGGAATGCCGCACTGTCGGAGGGTCAGTGCTGAGGGACCGGGCACTGTTGGACGGTCTGTGCTGAGGGAGTGGGCACTGTCGGAGGGTCAGTGCTGAGGGAGCAGGCACTGTCGGAGGGTCAGTGTTCAGGGAGCGCCGCACTGTCATCGGGTCAGTGCTGAGGGGGTGCCGCACTGTTGGAGGGTCAGTGCTGAGGGAGTGGGCACTGTCGGAGGGTTAGTGCTGAGGGAGTGGGCACTGTCGGAGGGTCAGTGCTGAAGGAGCGCCGCACTGTCGGAGGGTCAGTGCTGAGGGAGTGTCGCACTGTCGTAGGGTCAGTGCTGAGGGAATGCTGCACTGTCGGAGGGTCAGTGCCAAGGGAGCACCGCTCTGTCGGAGGATCAGTGCTGAGGGAGTGCCGCACTGTCGTAGGGTCAGTGCTGAGGGAATGCTGCACTGTCGGAGGGTCAGTGCCGAGGGAGCGCCGCACTGTCGGAGGGTCAGTGCTGAGGGAGTGGGCACTGTCGGAGGGTCAGTGCTGAGGGAGCGCCACACTGTCGGAGGGTCAGTGCTGAGGGAGTGGGCACTGTCAGAGGGTCAGTGCTGAGGGAGAGGGCACTGTCGGAGGGTCAGTGCTGAGGGAGCGCCGCACTGTTGTAGGGTCAGTGCTGAGGGAGTGGGCACTGTCGGAGTGTCAGTACTGAGGGAGCGCCGCACTGTTGGAGGGTCAGTGCTGAGGGAGTGCCGCACAGTCGGAGGGTCAGTGCTGAGGGAGTGGGCACTGTCAGAGGGTCAGTGCTGAGGGAGTGGGCATTGTTGGAGGCTCAGTGCTGAGGGGGTGCCGCACTGTCGGAGGGTCAGTGCTGAGGGAGCGCCGCACTGTCGAAGGGTCAGTGCTGAAGGAGCGCCGCACTGTCGAAGGGTCAGTGCTGAGGGAGCGCCGCACTGTCGAAGGGTCAGTGCTGAGGGGGCGCCGCACTGTCGGAGGGTCAGTGCTGAGGGAGCGGGCACTGTTGGAGGGTCTGTGCTGAGGGAGTGGGCACTGTCGGAGGGTCAGTGCTGAGGGAGCGGGCACTGTCGGAGGGTCAGTGCTGAGGGAGCGCCGCACTGTCGGAGGGTCAGTGCTGAGGGAGTGGGCACTGTCAGAGGGTCAGTGCTGAGGGAGAGGGCACTGTCGGAGGGTCAGTGCTGAGGGAGCGCCGCACTGTCCGAGGGTCAGTGCTGAGGGAGTGGGCACTGTTGGAGGCTCAGTGCTGAGGGGGTGCCGCACTGTCGGAGGGTCAGTGCTGAGGGAGCGCCGCACTGTCGGAGGGTCAGTGCTGAGGGAGCGGGCACTGTTGGATGGTCTGTGCTGAGGGAGTGGGCACTGTCGGAGGGTCAGTGGTGAGGGGGTGCCGCACTGTCGGAGGGTCAATGCTGAGGAAGTGGGCACTGTTGGAGGGTCAGTGCCGGGGGAGTGCCGCACTGTCAGAGTGTCAGTGCTGAGGGAACGCTGCACTGTCGGAGGGTCAGTGCTGAGGGAGTGCCACACTGTTGGAGGGTCAGTGCTGAGGGAGTGGGCACTGTCGGAGGGTCAGTGCTGAGGGAGTGGGCACTGTTGGAGGGTCAGTGCTGAGGGAGCGCCACACTGTTGGCGGGTCAGTGCTGAGGGAGCGCCACACTGTTGGAGGGTCAGTGCTGAGGGAGCGGGCACTGTTGGAGGGTCTGTGCTGAGGGAGTGGGCACTGTCGGAGGGTCAGTGATGAGGGAGCAGGCACTGTCGGAGTGTCAGTGTTGAGGGATCGCCACACTGTCATCGGGTCAGTGCTGAGGGTGCGCCACACTGTTGGAGGGTCAGTGCTGAGGGAGTGGGCACTGTCGGAGGGTTAGTGCTGAGGGAGTGGGCACTGTTGGAGGGTCAGTGCTGAGGGGGTGCCACACTGTCGGAGGGTCAGTGCTGAGGGAGTGGGCACTGTCGGAGGGTTAGTGCTGAGGGAGTGGGCACTGTCGGAGGGTCTTTGCTGAGGGAGCGCCGCACTGTCGGAGGGTCAGTGCTGAGGGAGTGGGCACTGTCGGAGGGTCAGTGCTGAGGGAGTGGGCACTGTCGGAGGGTCAGTGCTGAGGGAGCGCCACACTGTCGGAGGGTCAGTGCTGAGGGAGAGGGCACTGTCGGAGGGTCAGTGCTGAGGGAGCGCCGCACTGTTGTAGGGTCAGTGCTGAGGGAGTAGGCACTGTCGGAGTGTCAGTGCTGAGGGAGCGCCGCACTGTTGTAGGGTCAGTGCTGAGGGAGTGGGCACTGTCAGAGGGTCAGTGCTGAGGGAGTGGGCACTGTCGGAGGCTCAGTGCTGAGGGGGTGCCACACTGTCGGAGGGTCAGTGCTGAGGGAGCGCCGCACTGTCGAAGGGTCAGTGCTGACGGAATGCCGCACTGTCGGAGGGTCAGTGCTGAGGGAGCGGGCACTGTTGGAGGGTCTGTGCTGAGGGAGATGGCACTGTTGGAGGGTCAGTGCTGAGGGAGTGGGCACTGTCGGAGGGTTAGTGCTGAGGGAGTGGGCACTGTTGGAGGGTCAGTGCTGAGGGGGTGCCGCACTGTCGGAGGGTCAGTGCTGAGGGAGTGGGCACTGTCGGAGGGTTAGTGCTGAGGGAGTGGGCACTGTCGGAGGGTCTTTGCTGAGGGAGCGCCGCACTGTCGGAGGGTCAGTGCTGAGGGAGTGGACACTGTCGGAGGGTCAGTGCTGAGGGAGTGGGCACTGTCGGAGGGTCAGTGCTGAGGGAGCGCCACACTGTCGGAGGGTCAGTGCTGAGGGAGAGGGCACTGTCGGAGGGTCAGTGCTGAGGGAGCGCCGCACTGTTGTAGGGTCAGTGCTGAGGGAGTAGGCACTGTCGGAGTGTCAGTGCTGAGGGAGCACCGCACTGTTGTAGGGTCAGTGCTGAGGGAGTGGGCACTGTCAGAGGGTCAGTGCTGAGGGAGTGGGCACTGTCGGAGGCTCAGTGCTGAGGGGGTGCCACACTGTCGGAGGGTCAGTGCTGAGGGAGCGCCGCACTGTCGAAGGGTCAGTGCTGACGGAATGCCGCACTGTCGGAGGGTCAGTGCTGAGGGAGCGGGCACTGTTGGAGGGTCTGTGCTGAGGGAGATGGCACTGTCGGAGGGTCAGTGCTGAGGGAGTGCCGCACTGTCGGAGGGTCAGCGCTGAGGGAGTGGTCACTGTCGGAGGGTCAGTGCTGAGGGAGTGGGCACTGTCAGAGGGTCAGTGCTGAGGGAGTGGGCACTGTCGGAGGGTCAGTGCTGAGGGAGCGCTGCACTGTCGGAGGGTCAGTGCCGAGGGAGTGGGCACTGTCGGAGGGTCAGTGCTGAGGGAGAGGGCACTGTCGGATTCTCATGTGCCTTCTCAGTGTCTGTAAAAATCCCACAGCAGTATTTTTAAGGTCTCACCAGTGCCCCGGGCAATATTTATCCCATCAATCAGCATCAGTCAATGAGATTATTTGATCATTGCCACACTGCTGTTTTTGGGAGCTTGCTGTGCATAAAATGACTGCTGTGTTTCTTGCATGACAACAGTGACTTCACTTCAGTTCAGTCTTCATTGGATGGTCAGCATTTTGGGCGGTTCAGTAGTGATGTTAGGTACAATAAAGATGCAAGGTCTTTGATTCTTTTCCAACTCCTGCTGGGATGTAATACTTCCTGGTCTCATTGACCAATTTAAATGAAGAGTCTTGAGCAAACTTGGTCAGATCCTTAACACTCAATTTACCAATTCATTGTCTGATCTGTGAATGAGAGGGCCCTGGTGAAGTAAATGAGATTTTTTGTTTCTCGGTGGATGAACCTGAAGCTCTCTCATTGTCTTTCTCTTCAGTTTACACTTCCCACTGTTGTGCTGCTCATTGACTGCAGCCCTGAAGTTATGAAGGAAAGGCTGATTAACCGTGGACAGACCAGCGAGCGGTTCGATGACAACGAAGTGACTATAGCCAAACGGGTAGAATCTTACTTTGTCGACTCTGTACCCGTTGTGAAACATTATGATGCTAAAGGACTTCTGAAGAAGGTAAGCTACAACATGACTGTCTTCCTACCACATCATTTTGGGAAAAGCACTGGGTGATGAGTCAGGGTAATAGCTTTTCTAGATTCCCAAGGCGGGTATGAACTGATGGAATGTAGCAGGGGGCTGGTCCACAGCTGAGTCACTATAAACCTGGGCTCAATCCCTCCATCCAAGAGACCATTGGCGGCACTTTATCCTGTCTCCTTGAGTCAATACTGTTTTCTCTTCAATTGTTTTGAAGTGCAGCTTTTTTTGGTTCATCTTCAGCAGCTGATCCTTGTCGAATAAAATGAAAACAGGGACCTGAGACAGAGGACAGTTGGTGCAAACAGCCTTTTCATTCAATCAGAACACAGCTGATCTTTTCTGCCTCCTCCACACCAACACCCGCGCCCCTCCTCCACTTTCTCTCACTCTTGACCATATTCTATTACAAGCTGATGCAGTAACATACCAAAAAGGTTCAAAACCCTTTTGAATGACTTAAATGGATGCCCCCTTATCCTGAGGCTATGACTGTCAATCATGGTGAACAGCAGACACATTGGTGGGTTTTAACCTTTGGAGTTGGTTTAACTTTGAGGAACAGTGGGAGGTTCATAAGGTCAATTCAAGGATAATGTCCTTTCTGTGCTTTGACCTCCTGCTCTGAGTATTTACACTCAAATTCATCCTTGGGATGCTGATATCCGTCTCATCTTGTGGGGATGGATTGTTATATACAAGTTGTATTACAGAGTTAGTGTAAAGAGCCAGCGTGGAGGGAGGCAAGATTCCTGCAAGAGTAAATGGTATTTTGTTGACGAACGGATGTATGATATGACCCATTGACCACCATTAATTACATCCGCAATCTTGGTCATTTTTTCAGATCCAAGGAGAAGGAACGGAGGACGATGTTTTCCAAAGTATCACTGCGATTATTGATGAACTCTAACAGCCTCAGACTGTAGTTGGAAAACCCCCTACAGGAACTGACCTGGGATCAGATTACCCACAGTTTTCATCGAGTTTTGTTTTCGTGACTGCTTAGGAGGATTTACCAGGATCAACAGCACCAATAAAATGAGAGTTTAAAAACTCGTGGATAACTTTCACCCACAGCCCTTTAGAAATGAATGTTCTATGCCAGTGATTTTGTGTGTATACGTTCTTTATAAACAGGCAGGAAGAATTACAGAATCTTTTCTTTTAAGAAATATATAAAACAAAGCACATGCATGCATGTACCTAGAAATCACTTCGACGACATTGAGCTGAGATCTGGTCAGGGAACAGTGCAAAGCTTTTCATTCTTTGTATGTTTTGGTCCTACAGCAGCAACCATAGCACAGGACCAGATACTTTACATATCAGAGATTTAATCCAGAAAAAAAACTTAATGGAGAAAAGTTCTCAAGGACCCTGTACATCGTCAGCAAACAGGGTCAGTCAGGGCTTCACGTGTGTAAGCTGTGCTCCACAGTGTAACATACACACCTGTACATGTGATACTGCCTACGTATCATAGTCCTGTTACTCTTACGCTTGTGTGTGTCATACTGTTGTCTGTGGTATCCAGTACATAGCAAGTTACAAGGTGAAACACAACTGCAACAGATGTATTAGTCAATGTCACAGGACACCAGTGTTTTTTTGCAGCACATCTCACTGTTGATGTACATCAACTGTTTGTAACATTGCAGACTGTTCTTTATTTTCCATGTAGTGCTGTTATGTATCCATGTAAACCAAGTAGATCAATTTCCACCAAGATGGTGATGACCGTAAACACACAGGAGCAGTAATAGGGCATTGATTACACTCAGCCATTCAATGGACAAATTGACTAGAATTCCAGAGATACAGCCTAAGGATCTGGGCCATGTGTGCAAACTCCATCATGGAAATCAGTTTAAATTAATTTTTAAAAGGCAGGAATTATAAAATTAATGTTTGTACTGGTGACCACGAGGATGCATGGTTTCTACAACAATGTTCTTTAGAGGAGGTAATCTTTTTTGAAGAAGTGAGGAAGAGAATTGATGAAGACAGAGCAGTGGATGTTGTATATGTGGACTTCAGGTGCTGCATGGTAGACTGGTGAACAAGGTTAGGTCACATGGAATACAGGGAGAACTAGCCCATGTGGATATAGAATTGGTGAGAAGGCAGGAGACAGAGGGTGGCTTTTCAGGCTGGAGACCTGTGACCTGCAGTGTGCTGGAGGAATTAGTGGTTGGTCCATTGGTGTTTGTCATTTATATAAGTGACTTGGAGTGTGAATGTAGGAGGTATGGTCAGCAAATTTACAGGTGACGCCAATAATGGAGGTGTAGTGGACAGCCACAAAGATTACCTCAAAGTACAGCAGGACTTTGATTAGATTGGACAATGGGCCGAGGAGTGGCAGATGGAGTTTAATTTAGAAAAATGTGACTTGCTGCATTTTGGTAAAGCTAACCAGGGCAGGACTTATACACTTAATGGTAAGGTCCTGGGGAGTGTTGTTGAACGAAGAGACCTTGGGGTCCAGGTCCATAGTTCCTTGAAAGTAGAGTCAGAGGTAGATAGGATAGTGAAGAAGGTATTTGGCATGCTTGCCTGTATTGATAGTGCACTGACCACAGGAGTTGGGAGGTCACGCTGAAGCTGTACAGGACATTGGTTAGGACACTTTTGGGGTACGGCCTTTAATTCTAGTCTCCTTGCTACTGGAAGAATGTCGTTAAACTTGAAAGGGCTCAGTAAAGGTTTACAAGGATATTGCGAGGGTTGGAGGTTTTGAGCTACGGGAGAAGTGGAGTACGATGTGGCTACTTTCCCTGGAACATTAGCGGCTGAAAGGTGACCTTATAGAGGTTTATAAAATCAGAGAGAGGGCATGGATAAGGTGAATAGTCTAGGTCCTTTCCCCAGGGTTTGGGGGGGGGGGGGTACAAAACTAGACAGCATAGGTTAAGGTGAGAGGGGAAATATTTAAAAGGGACCTAAGGGGCAACTTTTTCCATACAGAGTGATGCATGTATGGAAATACGCCAACAGGAAGTGGTGGAGGCTGGTACAATAACAGCATTTAAAGGGCATCTGTATGGGCATACGAACAGAAAGGATTTAGAGGGACATTGCCAAATGGGACTAGATTTAATTTAGGATATCTGGTCAGCATGGACAAGCTGGAGCGAAGGGTCGGTTTCCATGCTGTACAGCTCCATGACTCTACTGTCCTCACCTGACCTGGACGCTACACAATTGTGTAGCTGATTCTTTACCGGCCTCTGAACAAGTTACTTAGTTGCAAGAGCAATTAACAATTTGCTAACAAGCTCACAGGCCATAAAAAGGAAAATCTAGCATATGGTTGACTATTATAAGTAACAGAAAGCTGCATTCTACCTCAAACAAGGGTGTTTCTGTCAGCCTGCATACAGCTTGGCTCGATTGCAGTGCGAGAGAGAGGTGCTGGGTTGGGTCAATAACTCAGCACTCCCCAGCTCAAGAAACAATCAACTCAACTCAGAGTAAACTGGTCCCCAAAAATATCATTTAAAAAGCTTCATGTCATGCCTGTAAAATTGAAAAATAGGTACTGAGGGGGGAAAAAAAAGGAATATTCCAAGAGCCCCCTTTACTGATCCCTGCCAAGAAATGGCTTTGCTTGCAGCCCGCAGTGCGAGAGGAGAGAATAAACACCTGCCCACCTTTGGATTCCACATTGCTGCTGCATAGTGCAGGTAGGACAAGGCCAGAACTGACTTCTATGATCCTTCCAAAAGAAATGATACGTCCTGCGGCCCATCAGCCTAGCCCTACCCACACCCCGCTGCCCCATTCAGTGTCTTGGCTCAAAAAATAAACTGGTCACTTGGTGAAATTGTACTTGCCTCTGAAGTGAGCCATTACCTAAAATTAGCCAATGTCAAAATGCTGCAACGTATTAGAGAAACAGCTACCAACAAGCATCACTGCCATGAGAGAGGATGGAAGATGCTCATGGGAAGGGAGCAGGAATGGGCATCAACCATCAGTTCCACTACATTGGTGCCTGAACTTGTACAACAGGAAAAAAAAAAGCAGGGGTAGGAAAGAGCAATGAGCAATCTCATCAGAAAGCCCTCAGATGTTAGAGCCACAGATGCTGGAGAATCCAAAAGATAACAAAGTGTGAAGCTGGATGAACACAGCAGGCCAAGCAGCATCCTCAGAGCACAAAAGCCACCTCACCACCATCCTCCCAACTCAAGCCGCACCTCCATTTCCCACCTACTAACCTCATCTCACCTCCTTGACCTGTCTGTCCTCCCCAGACTGACCTATCCCCTCCCTACCTATCTTTCCTCTATCCATCTTCGGTCTGCCTCCCCCTCTTTATTGCAGAACAGTCTCCCCATCCCTCTCTCTGATGAAGGGTCAAGGCCCGAAATGTCAGCTTTTGTGCTCCTCTGATGCTGCTTGGCCTGCTGTGTTCACCCAGCTCCACACAGTTACCACAGACATTGGAGGCAGGTCTCTCCTTTAAGCTGAAATAACAAGGCATAGAGCTGGATGAACACAGCAGGCCAAGCAGCATCAGAGGAGCAGGAAAGCTGACATTTTGGGTCTAGATCCTTCAGAAATTGAAGACCCTTAAGAAGGGTCTAGGCCCACAACTTCAGCCTTCTGGATCCTCCGATGCTGCTGGGCCTGTTGTGATCATCCAGCTCTACACCTTGTTATCTCAGATTCTCCAGCATCTGCAGTTCCTACTATCTCTGCTTTAAGCTGCTGCTTCTTAGTACCACCATCACTGAACAAACAACCCAAAACATCCTAGGCTTGAATTTCACATTCATGCATTACCTTCAGTTAGTTCCTACACCACAAGGCAATCGCCTAGTGGCATTAATCACTGAACTGTTAATCCAGAGATCCCGAAAGTGTTCTGTGGACACTGGTTCCAATTCCAACAAGGTAAATGGTAGAATATGAGTTCAAATAAATATCAGGAATTAAGAGTCCAATCATGACCATGAATCCACTGTCCTTCAGGGAAGGTGAACAGCTATCCTTAGCTGGTCTGGCCTGCATGTGACTCCAGAGCTACGGCAATCTGATTATGCCCTTATCCTGCAAATGAAGAAAGAACAGAGAAACAACACATAATAGCCAGAGATGACTTTATTTATCTTCATTGTTTCCACCCTTGGAGTTTGGTATGGAGCGGTGGAATGATGTTATAGGCTGACTGGTAAGCTGCTTTGAGCTGTATGAATGCTCTTTCTGTGGCTGAGGCAAGTTACAAGCAAGATTACTACTATCTGAGGCAGGAACATTACCGAATGAGGCAGCTGCGCTCAGTGGTAGCAGTCTTTTCTGAGTCAAAAGGATAGCAATTACAAACTTTTCTGAAGGAGTACTGCAGCAGTCAGACATGGTAAAACGATGAGCTCACAAAACGGAGGCCCCGGTAATCTTACAAGGGGTAGGAAAATTTCCTGGTACCTTTTAAAAACTAAAAAGCCTGTGTTTTCCTAGTATCCTCAACCCGGTCTAACATTATAGGTGTCGTGCACCAGGTATTTCTACTATTGCATTGCCCTGTATGATTATAACCCAAAATTATTTTGTTGAAGCATTTTGGTCCGGAGGTTGAGAAAGGCAAGTTGTAAACATGAAATCTCTTCAAGAAGAATTTAAAATCTTACTCCACAAGGACCATATTCTGATAGTTACATTTTCATGCTCCAATGCCAATTATCACAGCAAAACCAAACCAGGAAACAACAGAGTAAATGATTCACAACAGTAAAAGGAGGCAAAAGAAAATCTAACAGGAAAACCAACCTGTGAACATTAAGGGTGTGTATAAAGATTTGAAATAGTTATTTTGAATCACTGCTTTTGAACTAAAGCTACATGACTTGCACAACCCATAGGAAAATTAGAAACTGCTGAAGTAACAGTATCTTGAAGTCAGAGGGCTGTGCAGATATGGAGAGCTGCAGGAGCACAGACACAGTTATAGGGCATGGAAACAGACCCTTCAGACCAACATATCCATGCCAACTTTACAAACTAAACTGATCTAGTCCCACTTGCAAGCATCTATCCATATTCCTCCGAACCCTTCCTATTCATATACCTAACTAGATTCCTTTTAAATGGTTTAATTGTACCAGTCTCCACCACTTCCTCTGGTAGTTCATTCCATCCATGCAACACCCTCCTTAGGTCCCTTTTTAGATCTTTCCCCTATCTACCCCTCACGACTTGATAAACCTAAATAGGTCACCCCTCAGCCCTCTACAGTCCACGGAAAAAAGTCCCAGTCTATCCTTAAAACATTTTCCCCCACCACTTTAAAAATACCTTCTGTAAAAAGTGGAAAAAGCAACTCAAGCTGCTTTTCAATACTCAGCCGTATGCAAGATGCCAGCGGTGCTCCCCATGCAGTGCTGAGGGGTACAATCAGTACTTGAAAACGTGCCAATATCTTTGCTCTCTTGAGACATGTAGAATTGAGTCAAATTGTGCTCAGCTATCCTCCACCACACCATCAACCCTATTCCTCCCGAGCAACAAACCCCACCCAACTTGTGTAAATACAAGGGGAAAAGAACAGAGGAAGACATCAAGCTGCAGGTCTGTGCTCATCCTGCATCCCAGAACTCATAAACCCCTTTGAAATTTGGCCCAGGAAGCACATCCTCTCAAGCTTTTCTGTACAGTGTCAGCCTGTTACTTAGAGGGGAGACATACTTGTGTGTTGGTTGGCTGTCACTAAGCGACACTGGTTCACACACCTAGGACTGATAATCTCAGCAACAGGACACTCTTAGGATATATAAGTTTGTCCTAAAAGAGCAGACTGTAAGGAAACTGTTTTATATTTTAGAGGGCTGCATAGCTTTGGAACAGTGCCTCCAAAGATGATACAGGCAGGAATTGTTTTTGAGGGCAGTAGAGTATTGGCCAGTAAAATTAAAGTTCCAAGGCAGATGGGAATGAGGGATTAGAAACAGATTAGCCACGATCTTAATGAATGACAGCAGGCTCACTGGGCCAACTGTAAATTGCCAGTTGATAGGGCAACAGTCCCTAACTCTGGGCCACGTGTCCTGGATGCATATCATAAAATGCCCCAACTAATTAAAGTAAATACCATGCTCTTTGCAACACCAACAATTAGAGACTATGGAACCAAGGATGAGGACCAATTTGCATGGAGACTTCTACCTCATTTTCAGTTTTACATGAGACAGATAGAAAACTCTGCCTGAATTCATAGGTACACACTGAAGGCCACCACAGCCACAATTAACCCAATGTTCAGCTTGGATGGCTCCACACCAGCAGGAGATGTAACATTGTGGAATTACCTCATGGCAACCACAACATTTGGTGGAACACGTTAAGATGTCTGGTTGTCTCTCAATGAGAAGTGGCTCAGTGTTGCTTATTTTCCATTCAGAACATCTTAAGTATTTAAACTAAATGCAAAAGGGCTGCACCTGCTAATAGGTCTCAAATTGACGAGATATTTGAAGTGTGGCTAATTTTGGGACATGAAACTTTTCAAAGCATAGTTATTGTAACATTAAGTACATGAGCCTCAGTTGGAGGAACAATCATTCTTGTCCATGATAGCACATAAATAGATCTAAGTTCCATAAGTCATGCTGCAGTGAAGCTCCAACCATCAGCTGTTGCCCTGACAACAAATTATCTTTTGAAAGAAAAGAGACAAAGGCAAACTCTGGAACTACAGTCAGCATCATGAGCTTTTAAGATGCTCATGCACTTCATTGGCTGTGATGAGCTTTGGTGATGCAGAGGTTGTGAAAAGCACTGTACAAACACATCAATTTCTGACACAAAAGGTACAAATACAGGGCTAGACACGTTTCAAGAGTTAAACAACCTGTTACTGCATCTACTCACAAGGATCATTTGAAAAGAATGCAGTTATTTATGTATCAGCAGCACATGGTACAGATGTATAAATAAAATGCCCACAATCTCAACAGTGTGAAACAGATTCAGCCTCTCAGAATGCTGCAGGGCTTAAAGTGCATGAAGACTTAGGGTCGGGTCTGCAGCCCAGATCACAGATGTCACTGAACTTAACAGTCCTGAACAGAGACAGATGGATGCAAATTTTTTAAAAAACCTGAGTCACACTAAATCAGAACAACACAAGGCAGTCTGTCTGAATGAATTATACTTCAATCAGAATTACAATTTGTGGCAATGAAGTTAAGTTCTTTCTGACACACTTTGCCCTACAAGAAGCTAGCCTCAGAGTGGGTTTACAGTAGAGACACCAGAATGATCACTAACATAAAAAAGGTTATGAAGTGAGAGGGCAGGGTGCACAGATTTAAAACATAGAATAGGACAGAGCAGAAACGGGTCCTTCAGCTCATAACATTGTGCCAAGCATGATGTCATGTTAAACAAATCCCTTCTACCTGCCCTTAGTCCATATCCCTCTATTCCTTGCATTTTCATGTGCTTATCTAAAAGTCTCTTAAACGTCCCTATCGAACTGCCTCTACCACCACCACCCCAGCAGCGCTTTCTAGACTCCTACCACTCCACGTATAAAACATGGCCCACATTTCCTTTGAACTTTGGTTTTATTCATTCAAGTACTAAAGATATCAACAACATTCCTCCATCAGAAGTGGGGAGGCTCATTGACGACTGCACAATGTTCAGCACCGTTCGCAACTCAAGTCAAACTGACCAAACAGGAGTGTATATGTAAAATAGCAGGGACACATGGGGATTAAATTTAGGGTGGAATGGAAGCTGATTTTGCAAAGGGAGAAAATTGAGTCTCGGGGTAGGCCCCAATGCACCTCTTTGAGTCTGGGTTGCTGTAGCAACGGCTTCAATAGGCAAACATGATGAATGCTATGCTAAATACCCGGGCAGGTTGCAATTTCAAGTCTTGTTCTTAAACAGAAGTGATTTTAATTAACTGGTTTGGGTTGGATTTGATAAAACCTATGGTCATCACCATCCTGAGGTGGGACCTGGAATCTTGAGTTTCTGGCCCAGAGGCAGAGAGACACCATCAATGCACAAGAGCCCTCAGTTTGTGGGGATCAAACCTATCACCCTGAGCTTAGAAGTCTCATATTTTACTGATTGAACTAGCCAAGCACGCTGAATTCTTGTTGTATAATTTGTCGAAATCTCATGGACTGAATGAACGATTGGGGCAAAGATGCTATGAAAGAAGAATCTGGGCAAACCAGTGCAATCACTTCGCAAGTGGGTTCAAAGCTAAAATGACAAAAACTCTCCAGATATACGAAGTATTGGGGGAAAACACATCATGCTGTTGTACTTCATAGAATCCCCACACTGTGGAAGCAGACCCTGCAGCCCAACAATCCACACCAACCCTCACAGCATCCCACCCAGACCCACCCCCCTAAATCTACACATCCTGGAAACACTACAGGAAATTCAGCATGGTCAATCCACCCTAATCTGCACATCTTTGGACTGTGGAAAGAAACCAGAGCACCCAGAGGAAACCCACACAGACACGAGGAGGACATCTGTCTGGAGTTTGCAGTCACCCGAAAGTGGAATTGAACTCTGGTCCCTGGTGCTGTGAAGCAGCAGTGCTAACCACTGAGCCACGGTGCCACCTGTATGACTTGGTTATAGCTCACTCTAGAGGCTGACAGTTTCAACTCCAAACCGTTCTGTCACTCACAGCAGGACTAAGACCAGACTCAGCTGTGACCTTTACTCCTCTCTAGGCAGAAACCATGGACAAACAACAATTGACAGGTGCTGGTAAATCGCTCCTGGCTGTTGGTTGTTCTTCAGGAAAAGCCAGTACCTTCAGGAGAGAAAGGGAATTAAAACAGAAGGGGAACAAGCTCAACATTTGAGGAAGCATCATAATAACAGAGTCACTGTTTTAATATCATTTATTGTGAAGTGTAAAACGAGCGGTAAAAAGTAAAAACCAAGCTTACATTTTGTTTTTTTAAACCTTAAACAGACAACAAGATGCAAAAACAGACCAGCAGCCATTTTCAGTGTAATGGATTTGATTTCAAAACCGTACATTGTCTGGAATGTTCAACTATCATCAACTAAAAGCCGAGTGATCTATATTTAAAATAAAACAAAGAAAGTATTACCCTGAATTTTTCACTTTTTCCCTCTCCATGTTTTTTTTTTGTTTTTTTTTCCTCCTATAGACGGACTGAATTTGAAGATGGAGCTGAGATTACTCTATCTCCTACACTGGCTCAATATGAACATCTTTAAACAGTGATAGGGAACCTAAGCCTACGAATCTTCATCAGTCTGCATCATTGTTAAAAGGAATATTCTTCCCGACGAAACTGCAATCATCCCCCGTTTGCTTCACTGTGTCTGTGGGAGAGAGAAAATATTTAATGTGGAAATTAGTGGGGTGACACAATAGGGTTTGCGTGCCATCAGATAGATTCATTTCTATGGCAAATGAATTTCAATATAGATGTGTGAGGTATTACATTTTGGGAGGAAGAATATGGTGGTCACATCCTGTCTGGATAATGAGTCTAAATGAGGCAAGAGGAACAGAGGGATCTTGGGAAAGGGGTGGGGAGAAATGCACAAGTCATAAAGTAGCGATGCAAGTTAGTAAGGCCACAAAAAAAAGCATTAGGGCTAGTTTCTACAGCAACTGAACTGAAAAGCAGAGAAATTATGAAAGTTTTATAGAACCTTGGCTAC
The DNA here is from genome assembly GCF_030684315.1 of Stegostoma tigrinum. Lineage (NCBI taxonomy): Eukaryota > Metazoa > Chordata > Chondrichthyes > Orectolobiformes > Stegostomatidae > Stegostoma > Stegostoma tigrinum. The sequence goes on from NC_081388.1 coordinate 22,608,301, forward strand.
ACCACATCGGACATACTGTGAACTATTCTGGTCTCCAAACTATAAGATACAGAGGTAGTGGAGAAAGAGCAAAGGATCGGAAGGGATTATAACTATCAGAAAAAAGCAATGCAGTTCACAGGGTCTTTTCTCCAGTAAACAGAAGGGATGAGCAAATAGAGATCTTTCAGATAATAAGTGGGTTTGAGGGGGTAGATGTAGAGAAGATACATCTGTTTGCATGGGACACCAAAAATGGGGCTTAAAACGCAAGACAGTCAGTAATAAATCACAAAAGGAATTCAGGCAAGACCTTTACCCTGAAGGCTGAGCATGGTGGAAGTCACTATCACAGGTAGTACTGAGGCAAACAGCAATGCAATTAGGGGAAGCTAGACAAGTACAGGAGGGGGGAAAAGGAGGATAAAGATATGCTGATAGGGGCTGAGATGAAGTGGGGGGGGGAGGTAGCTTGTAGGGATCATGAACTCCAAACATGAACCACATGGGTCAAATGGCCTGTTTCTGTTCTGTAGCCTTTATATGGTTCCAAACACAAGCTCACCTCTCCACATTGCTCATGGATTGGGACACAGCCCTAACCTCGCACATTTCGGTTTAATCTAAAGTCACTACCCTGAATGGACAGACTGCTAAGCTAATTGAAGAAACTTTTAAGCTGCTTAGATTAGGGGTATTTTATGTGCTAATTCATAAATCAAGCTAGATTGAGAGGAACTAGCTTTATCGAAAAACTACTGATGTCCCTGAAACCTCCCGTTTCAGGAAAAGTGGATAAAAATATTGAAAGAGAAATCTGAACGGTTGAGGAAAGAGACGAAGTGGACAGCTCTTTCAGAGAGCTGGCACAAGCATGACAGGCCAACGGCCTCCTCCTGTGCTCTACAATTCTATGAACAGGTTAAGGTGGTATCTCCTCACTTGCTGTGAAAACTAACCACGGTTCTGAGCCCAGCGGCCCTGATTGCAAATTAATTGCTTCACAGATTATTTCAATAGGGGAAAGCATTTTAAATGTTAATTCCAATCCATCACGTTCACAGAATAAGCAATTTTCACTTTGACTGGGATGAAGAAGACGAGAGAGATTTGTTTCCAGAGTCACTTATGCGTTGCATCCTCTAATGCCCGTTAATGAAATTCTTCAACGGGTCTGCTTTAACATCGAAGAAAGTACATCTCATCACCGAAAGACTCATGTAACAGTCTTAAGTCTTCTGCTTCATTGAACCTTCCCGAGGAGCAGGGATAGAAAACTGAGTTCAAGAATTTACTGCAAGGTTTCAATCTTCTCTCAGGAGAGCCAGTCCATGTGTCGTATAACTTTGGTGATTGTTATGTTAGGATCTTTGTGACCTTGCCTTTCACCTGTTGCTGATACGCACCGGTTTGATTACGTATTACGTTCCATCTGAGGTGATGAAAGTACATGGTAGGCATCCCACATGTTTCCCTTCTATATGGTCCAGCACAATTGGGTGGCAATTGCTAAAAACTGAGTATGTTAACTAAGAGAGAAACAGACAGACAGGTGGGGGAGTGGGAGAAAGGGTGGAGAAAGGATGCGACAGACAGAGAGAGAGAGAGCGCGAGAGCAAGAGAGAGAGAGAGAGAGAGAGCGCGAGAGAGCGAAACGCAAGACAGAGAGAGCACGCGCACGAGACAGAGGGAGAACGTGAGACAGAGACAGAGTGGGGATGGGGAACAAGGGGGTGGTGAAGAGACGGGGAGAGGCAAGAGGGGCAGAAAGAGACGAGAGAGGGAGGAAGAGCACATGGAAAAGAGAAACAGAGGCAGGTTTCAATTCATGTGGCTTAACCTGCATCTAGAAAATGCCACTGGGCAGTGATCAGGAATAAAAGCATTGGGGAAACGTCACAGCAATAAGTCATACCATAAACGCTTCCAAATGTTTAATCACAGAAGGTGGAATCACCCCATGTGTGGGTTCCGTTGAGTGTGAAACCACTTTAGGTAGAAAAAGGAGAGAGAAAGAACGTGGGTGCGGGTGTGTGTGTTTATTGCAGGCCAGGTTTAGTTGTTCTTAGCCAGAGCATCACGATGGTGGGTGAAGGCAGAGCCGTGTCCAGCAGGCACCCCTGCCATAAGGAGAGGAAGGAGTTAAAACCTGTAGGAAGGAGGGGGGTGCAGACGTACCGGTTGCCCTTGTTGTGCAGGTGGCTGCTGGGGGGCAGGCTGAGGTGCCCCTGGCTGCCCGTAGTAAGCTGCCTGCTGTCTGTAGTACTCAGCCCAGGCTGCACTGTAATCTGGTTGGGCTCCTGGTTGTGGTGCTGCTGCTGCTGCTGCTGCTGCTGCTGCCGCTGCCCCTTGGGCATTTTGAGCTGTGGAACAGATTGTCAACACTTAGCATCAGTCACTGCAAAAGCTAGGCACACAACAACATACATGCCAGCCCAGTGCAACATCTACCTCACTCTCATATCACAACCTCGCTAATGGAGATAACCTACTGGAAACGCTCAACAGATCAGCCAGCATCCATGAAGACAGCAAATGAGTTATAATGTTTCAGAACAACGATTTCTCTCTCCACACCTTGTTGGGTCTGCAGAGTGATCTCAGTATCTGGCTTTAGTTTACCTGATGTAGTACGAGCAGAGACTGTCTCAAAGGCATCATGCAATCAACGTAGTGCCTCAAGCAGGGAAAATGGATCTCATCACAACAGCTACAAGTATGGGTGAGAAACACTGACACTGACTCAGACAATATCCGCCAACCTACTGTCACCCACTCAGCTGTAAACCAAGGCCACACATTTATCACAGAGCTGCCTTGTTGGAGCACTGCCCTGGCTGACTAACATCAGTACAACAAAACCACAAACATTTACAAGGGGCCAACAGCCACAGAGTGCTCAAAAGGGTGTTCAAAACACCAACATTTTAGATGAGAAGTGGGAATAAGTGAAAGACTGAAAATTGACTTGTCAGTACTGGATTGGAAGTGTGAACCCATTAAAATCAAAAACTTCATTCCAACGCTTGGCTTTGAATGCCCAGAATCCATGTGGTCGGGTTTAGCCAGTCTGTGGTTGACCATGGGAAACTAACACGAAATAGAATACACTTGAAACAAGACACAGATGAGCCGCTAGATGGCTAAAGTGGGAAATAGAAAACTGTTGCAACCATCCAGATGCCAGTGTAGAGCAGACAGAATTCTTCACTGTCAGTACAAACACAAAACCAAGGCCCTATCTATCCTCTCAGAAGTATAAAAGTTCCCACAGTCACTGTGATCCCAGTAACAAGGCCAATCAACTTTACTGTAACGGATAATTTGTTATTACCATTTTGCTTTTTTGTGGGATCTCACTGAACACAAAAGGGCAGCCATGTTTGCTACATTACAACAGTAGCTGAACATAAAAGCACTTGACTGGTGGTAAAAGGCACTACAGATGCAAAACCGTTCTGTTCCTGGTACAGCTGGGACTTGCAGACATGCCCGAGACCTGGAGTGGGAGCTTCACTCTGCAGCCAGCTGGGTAGGCTCGTGCGTCGATTCAGTCTATGGAATTCACCTCTCAGTGAACAAAACCAAGTATAATTGTAAAGTTACCAAAGTCAAAGCTCAACAACGCTAATGGCTGAGTGCAAGGAGCAGACTTGTGAAGAACGAGCGCTGACCTTGTTTCTTATAGTACTCCTCCCACGCCTTTGTATAATCCTGCTGGGGACCAGGCTGCTGGCCGGGCTGGCTCTGTTGGCCTGAGAAAGAGGATGCAAACAAAAAATAGGTAATCCTATACATGAGAAAAAAAACATTGAGGAGAGGCACTTATAGACAAAAGGTAGGGAGCAATAGGCAGAGAGATACTTCCCATTGATCACTGGGCTGAATAGAAAGTGAACTTGAGGATCAGAAAAACAAGAAACTACTTATTGGTCAGGCCTTCACCGTTCCTTCAGTGTCAAAATCCTGGAATTCCCTCCCTATGGGGAGGTAAGGTTCAAGAAAGCAGCTCACCACCACCTTCTCAAGGGCAACTAGGGGTGGACAACAAAAGCAGGGCAACCAATGACATCCACATCCCACAAATGAATAAAGTAAAACAAAAATTCTAGATTACTCAAGTGGAAATATCTTTTCAGTATCTAAAGAAGCAGTCTGTAGGCTGCTATCTGTTCCTGATTAGGATATTTAAACTCAACAGTAATAGTCATCCCAGCCCATCACAATATAGTTGGCGGGAGATTGAGAAGAAAGCATGACAATTCCATTGCAAGCTAATTTACAAACATAAATTGACCCTGTACTTAAAAGAGAGATAGGCACCTAGTTTCTTGTAGTACTCCTCCCATGCTTTAGTGTAATCAGGCTGTCCTCCTGGACCTTGAACTGGAGGTTGCTGAGTGGGGTCTGTTTAAAATAATGGAAAAACAATTAAAACAGCATCACAGGGAACTGCGATTTTCTTGAAGACGCTGACAAATATACAACAAATACAGAAATGGCTGGAGAAACTCCAATCCGGCAGCATTGTGGAGAGAAAGCAGTTAACATTTTCAGCGCAGCCACCCTCCTTCAGAACTTCCATTTAGAGACTCTAGACTTGAAACGTTAACTTTGTTTCTCTTTCAAAAATGATCACTTCCATCTTGAAGGCAGGATGTAGAGAGTTTAAGCCCTACTCAAGAGGAGTGCAAAATCCACACTGACAGATCACATTAATCCACTTAAGCTTAGCTTATTTTAAACTAGTGCAGAAGATCATTATGGTTACAGACGATGACAGTTAGTAGATTCCTCCAAAATGCTTGCCACAGAAACAACACACTCGCCATCTTACCTGGCCCTGGTGGAGCAGCAGCTGGCTGCTGGGGTGGCACAGGTGCAGGAGGCTGCTGGTAGTATTGTTGATAATAAGCAGCCCAGGCAGCTGCGTTTGGGTCTCCGGGAGCTTTACCTGCACCACAAAAAGACAGCATTAATATTCTACAGAAGTCTACTGTTGCTTTGTACAAAAGTGACAGAACACCATTAACTCATACTCCCACCCCAAGAAGTTAAATGCAGCATGACCAAGGACAGGCATTAAGTAAGCATTTTGGAAATGCACAAATGAAAGGCATCAGCACAGTTTTTGGAAAACACAGCAGACTCAAACAGGTGAGAGCTGATGAAATGGGAAACAGAAGAGGGACAGGAGAATTTCAAGCTCTGGAAGCAGTTGTTAGAAAGTTTCAGGTGCTAGGTCTCAGCAGACAGGAAAGTACCAGAAAGCACAATGACACATCAATTCAACAAGTACTCTTGACAACCCATCATTCACTGACTCTAGATTTAAATGAGTCAAACTCACGGAAAGAATTAAAATTATACATAGGAAACACTGTTCCTTGCAGGGAAATTTGCAATAAGGGAGCAAAATATTAAATTTAACTGAAATCAGAACTTCATGACCAATAGGAGAATAATGTAAAGAAACCAAAGGTCTGAAGGTGACAGGATGTGGAATGGGATAAACACAAAAGCTGCTGCAGTTTGGCTACATAGGAAAAGTGACATGGCCAGTCTGTTTCTAACTCCACACGTCTGTATTATTAGTTAAGAAAAGGCATTTTCATTTAATGAGGAAGATTTAAGACTTGGACAGAAACCTGGTGAAGTAGTGCAGGTAATAAAAATAAGCTTTGTATTTGACTTGTTCAAGCTGTCAGGTCCATCAGAATGGTTACGAGGACACTGAGAGGAATGGAAATGAAGTGATTAAAAGTCTAGTTACTTACACAGAAACGAACTAATACTCCAAACTGATTTTGTACAGGACTTGGAGAACACACTTTAAGAGATCAGGAACCCGATGCTGCCCTAAGTGACCGTGAACCCTGTAGATTGTGGTTAAACTCTAACTGGATTGGACATGCACAAGACAGAAGGAAACCTTATCTGGGCCTGTACATAACTCCAGTTCCAGAGAAGTGATTTGTGTTTCTGAGGCTCAACAAAGGGATGCACAATCCATCTCAGAGGGCAGCCCAGGCCATGTACCTGACTGAGCCAGCATGTTTCAGTGCTTGCAGGTTCTCAGAAACTTTGGCTTGACCAGCTAAAACAACATAAACAAAACTAGAAAACGTTAGTAATTACTTGGGTCATGGGGTCCAGGCGGCTGCCATTGTTGGTACGTGTTGCCCCAACCTTGAGGAGGATACTGATGTGGAGGAGGTGGCCCACCAGCAGCAGGACTGTTGGGGAAGAATGGTGGTTAGACATTTCATGTCACAACAGTTAAAGATCCTCATGTGTTTTGTCTAGTCCACACTCCTTTCCACATCTGACTCAAAGTACCCTTACTCGAAGGAGTGTGACCCATTATTACTCCTGTCACCCATTTCATCCAATGCTTGCATCAGTACAGCTGCTTCTCCACTGGTTCAATGGAACCATTTCCTGAATCTCTAGTCTAGAGTAGCAGGCAATAAGCAGAGCAGGCACTCCAAGAGTGAAGCTGCCGGGAACAGGCAGGAAGCAAAAAATGTGTCTTTTGGACACAAGGTTCACACATGGGAGAGATAATCAATGATCATTTCAGAGGGAGCAACAATAAAAACACAGGCACCTCTCCGGAAGTGAAAATCCACATCCCATGAACATTCCTCGAAAGTTGCATGAACCCTGACTTTAGGTAACTACAAACTAGGTTGGGCAGCTTGCCCCAGTTCCCCTTTCAAACTAGAAACACTGTAACCCTGTCCAAGTGAGGGAGGAATACTGCTGCAAACCAGCTTCCTGCTGATTAACCAGAAGGGAAATCACAGTTGAAATCAAGTGAGCACTTCAGGGCAGACAGTAATGAACAGCATGCAGCAGCTAATACGTAAAAAAAAATTCCATGTCATATTATTCTAAAGCAATACCCTTGCTCACCCATCCATCATTCCATTCACAAGAAAGTAATCCTAATCCCAGCTCGATCAAACAGTAAAAGGGACAGGGAGCAGACATTAAGCAAAGAAGCAATCTACTTACTGAGGAGGAGGAGCTCCTGGGGGCCCTTGGGTGAAGGGTCCTGGCTGGAAGGGTCCCATTGGGCCAGCAGGCATTGGAGGTCCAACAGGACACAAGGGGCCCTGAAAACGGAACATGTTTTGCTTGAGTACAGAGTCAATTAAACTACTATCGTGACCTTCAGTCATGTGCTTGCAAGCATAGTTGTTGACAGATGACTTGATATGGCATCAATTTCTGCAAATTCTGAGTGCCTGTTTCCAATCAGTTAGAAACATGATCAATGGTGACGTTACCTCGATCTTCTCCTCAATGAGCTGTTTAGCATGGTCAATCTGTTGAGGTGATCCTCGGATGGTGAAAAGTTTAAAGTTTGGATCACCATTAGGTGGGGGCTGTCTCTGCAGTTCCACAAATGCACCAGTTTGTTGGTTTATTGCCTTTACATTTTCTCCACCTGCAAGGTTTCAACAATTAAATGTAGCTCAGCAACAATGTAACCTAATCACTCTCAATACAAAGCAAAGCATAGGACTTCCTTCTATTAATAACTTTGTCGAGGTTTGCAAAACATTTGCAGTGTGATTAGTTTCTTTATTACAACTGTTCTTCTTGACTTATCTGTCCCAAGCCATCCCTCTTAAGTTTTCCTCACCTTATCCCTCCCATCCTGTCCCCAGCCTGCCACATCACCTCTAACAAATTAACACAAATAAGATGCACAGAAAGCAAACCATGAGAGGAAAAACACCACAAATACATGTGTAACTATAACACACATTAGACAAGTTAAAACCAAGATTCAACAAGAAAATCATTCTGCGTCAACTACTGACCTCTGCCAATGACCAATCCACACTTGTGGCTGGGGACTGAGAAAGCCATCTCTCCTCCAGGGGGGCCCATACCCCACGTGCCTTGTCCCCTTCCCCTTCCTCGGCCAGGCCCAGGCATTCCAGGTCCTGGAGGCCCAGTGGGACCAGCCTGCATAAGCACAGTTTACAACGTAAAGTCAGAGAATAAGATAAAACTTTTAAGTCACATGAGAATTCAGAACACATTCTGAGATGGACTTGGGGAAGATCACCTGGATGAATGTGCTAATTTAGGAGTTCTGCAGTGGAGCCAAACATTAAAAGCTGTTTGCAGCATCCACTGTCATAAACTCAAGGTTTTCAAACAAACAGCATCCCAAAAGGCTTTAAAGTTGGAGGAAAGTATCTGTTCTACACCTGGAGTCGTCAATGCTTTTCCTGGACTGTTAAAGCTGAAAATAACAGCAGCCTATAAAAGCCAGTTCTCAAATTTTTCACAAGAATGACCTCAATTTAAGACAAGGTGGTCACCTGGAAGATCAAGGCCACACAGCATTCAATTAGATCACTGCTAATTGGGACTTCAATTCTAATTTATAACTGCTCATGCATATTCTTTAACACCTTTGAACATTTTAAAAAATATATACAGTGAACTCAGTTCTGCAAGCTTCCAATGCTCCAGTATCTGAAGCAGTTTGGTCAAAGAAAATTCCACAATTCTACTTCCTTCAACATCTTTTTGTCTGCTTGAGATTAGGGCCTCCCCACTTCTGAGTGAAGAAAGGAGCAAATTAATCTAATTTCAACAATGGATTCAGCTCTCTCTCACTCATTGTCAAACAGTTTGAGTTTTCCCTACTAAGATGGTTGCAAAATTCCTTAGTGAACATGGTGCTTGACTAGAGGTGGTCTATATTGCTGTGTCCCTGCTGTGAGAACACAATATGCTTGATTGGACACTGCGGATTAAGTTCCCTTACTTACCACAAGCCAGCATGCTGCTGGAAAATTCATAGATTGAGAGATTCAAAAGGCAGCATTGTGCGAAGTGATGCAGCACACTGGAAAGGAGGGAATGCGGTTTGGTGGTGGTGGGGTGGGGAGAGAAACCAGCGGTAGATGTGACTCCATCACTTGAATCTAAATACAGGTGACACATTTTACAGCAAATGTAGCTGGAAATATTAATCATGTGGCAGCACAACGCAGATCACACTAAAAGAAATCAGTTTAACATTTTTGTTAACAGCACCTTGCACAGTCAAACTGAAGCCCAAATATTGTAGCAACTACAAATCTGTAAAACAGAAAATTTTGGAAACATTTGAGGTAATCTACTTGGGAGAGAAACGAGCTCATCCAATGTGACAAAAGATCACAGATCGAAACATCAACCTAACCTCTCTCCTGACCTGATGCACTGCCTGGTCTCAATATTTCAAAAAGGAATTTTTAAAAACAAACCTCAATGTGGACTTGGTGAAACATATCATGTCAGTACAATAAACCAACTGCTAAACTGTACATCTTTTAAAAAAAATATATAAACCATCTTCAAAGAGGAAGGTCAAATGAAAGTGTATCCTCAAGTAATGCAACTAAGCTGGTGTCGTCTTAAATGCAAAATAATGAAGTTTTTGACGTTAGGTTTGCTCAATCATATTGATGTTTAAACAACCAAACATGTGTACTCTTATTTTATCACTGCAGAACATCGTATTGTATTTTCTTTTTAAAGCGGGAATAGAGCCTCAAGTCCAACTTCTGAAGCACTCCTCAAAAACCAGAAATTAAACTTCCTCCCACACAGATTGCTGATTTGAAAATATCACTTTCAACACTGAGATATCCAAAGTATCGGAACAGGGCAAATCTCAAAATATTGCCAGTGTGTTCACCACCAAAGATCCCATTCAGCTGCATGCCCGCCATAGCCCAATCATAGGTGACAATCACATGGGAAATGCCAAGTGGAAGAATTTAAAGGTAGAATATGGTGAAACAAACAGGCCACATGTAACAAAGACAATTTAGAAGGCTCACTGGTCATCCCAACACCTGCCAAAAGGTATCAGGCAGCCACAATCTGATTTTAAACTTAGAATAGTCTCTCAGATATTTGTAGGGTAGAAATAGAATTTGTTGGAACCCAGTGAATGTAAAGCATGAACAATAAAACATCCATAAAAGAGCAGCTTACAAAACAGGTTTCACAGCACGGAGTTCACTGCAAAGATTCTCAAAGATAGCTTGAAATCCTGGTAAGCCTAATTTGCTGACATTTAGCACTGCAGTCTGATTTTATACTGCTCATTTCTGACACGCATTGGCGTGCAACACTCTGGATTTAAGTGCCATCATGGATGCCTCTCTGAAGCCTCATCATACTTTGGAAAAAATGGGCTAATAATGAGAGGCCTAACTATCCATGGAACACTCACCACCTTCAGGTGTGGAGAGTAAAGGACAAGAAATCAGGAAGGAAGAAAGTGAGAATAAAACTCTACTCCATACCCGCACGTTCTGCAGAAGGTCAGTTATTATTTGTGCAGCATGCTGGCATCTCTCTGGAGGCCCCATTACATGTGCTATCTTATCTGGCGTAGACCCATCATCTACGGGATGAAAAAAAAGGAAAAAGGACTTTATTGAAAGTTACAGTTCCAGAGCAGCCGCAGTATGCATTACAGAAATCAGTCCAAAAGGAACAGACAGCACCTGAAACAATGAACCAAATTCGCAAAAAAAAACCCCAAATATTTAAGTCAGGGGATGCAGAGCCAATTGTCACATTCACCGTCATTGCTGATACAATATTTCAATTACATCCAGTGGATGCAATGTTTTCAACAATGTTACTAAGTTCTAGGAGGGGGTGAACAATGGGAATCCATATTCATCACCACACATCATTCCCTAGTCAAGGACTGGGTTCAGGGTTGGGGTGAGGCTCCCGGACAGTGACTGAACTGGCCCCTGGAAGTGTTTTAGTTGACAGTGCAGGCGACACCAGAATCAGTCTGTACCAACAAGAAGAAACCCTCTAAACATCCCTGTTGCATTGCTCAGTCTTCACATTATTCCAGATCAGAAGCTCAAAAACAAAGCAATGGCAAAATTCTCTAGATGGTGTTTTAAATTGAAGAGTTCTGCTCATAATTAACCTTTAGCTCCCAATCATGTAGCTAGGGAAGGAGAGAGCAAAAACAAAACGTTACGCCACAAGACAAAGATAATAGGAATATTTGCACCTCCATACCCAGTCCTGCTAGACCATATCATATCATTGACATGGTATACACCTGATGATTCTGAACACATTGCAGTGGTTCTCTGAGAGACAATCTCCCAGGCAGCGTCACTGTTAAGAATTCTGTCTCCCCAAGAAATAGCAGCTTCAATAGTCATGGGCCATCATCTACTGCAACAAGGGGTATGCAGAAGGTTGGTTCTGTAGAGAACTTCTTACTTGTCCTAACAGAATGAGCTATTTTGGACAACTCCTATCACCTAGCCACTTCATTGCTCAATATTTCTGACTGCAGTGGACTCAACTCTCTCACAGGTCTACATTCTATAAAATGGAGGAGTCTCAGATTTACATTAAGGTCTCAAATACCCAGCAGATGTAATGGAACTGACCTGGTTTGAACTGTATTCGGACCCCAGCATCGTTCTGAATTTTCTTGATCATTTCTCCACTACGTCCGATCACAATTCCCACTGAATGCCGTGGCACTGGGACCTGGAATATAAGAGGTGATTCATAAAAATCACATTATTTATATCTTCTCAAAAATGCACACAATGCCCATCAATGTTTCTCACTACCTTCAGGAAAACACCGAAGCTCCTTTGATCTTGAGTATTTTTCAGAATTCCACCATTCATGGTTAACCTTCTTAGACCCTCTAAGTTCAATGCCTATATTTTTCTGTACAGTGTTTTATTTGCCCAGCTATCCAGTCCATTAATATCTTCTTGTAGTTTAGAGCTATACTGTGCACTATTTACCACTTGTTGGTTTTCATGTCATTCACAAACGTCTTGACCACACCCACTACATTGAAATCTATGCCATTAACATACACCACAAACAAGGGGCCCCACAGCCAGCCCTGTGGGCCTGCAGTGAACAGACTTCCAGTGACAGAAGCACACTTGTACTATTAACCTCTTTTGTGCCTCAGTTAATTATGCATCAATGCATACTCTGCCTTGGATCCCACAGACTCAATTTCTACAACCAGTCTACAGTGAGGGGCCTTATCAAAAGCCTTGCTGAGGTCCACGGAGACAATATCAGATGTTATAACATAGAACATTACAGCACAGTACAGGCCCTTCGGCCCTCGATGTTGTGCCGACCTGTCATACCAATCTCAAGCCCATCTAACCTACACTATTCCATGTACATCCATATGCTTATCCAATGTCGATTTAAATGTACCTAAAGTTGGCGAATCTACTACCGTTGCAGGCAAAGCGTTCCATTCCCTTACTACTCTGTGAGTAAAGGAACCACCTCTGACATGTGTCCTATATCTTTCACCCCTCAATTTAAAGCTATGCCCCCTTGTGCTCGCCGTCATCATCCTAGGAAAAAGGCTCTCCCCATCAACCCTATCTAACCCTCTGATTATTTTATACGTCTCAATTAAGTCACCTCTCAACCTTCTTCTCTCTAACGAAAACAGCCTCAAGTCCCTCGGCCTTTCCTCATAAGACCTTCTGTCCATACTAGGCAACATCCTAGTAAATCTCCTCTGCACCCTTTCCAAAGCTTCCACATCCTTCTTATAATATGGTGACCAGAACTGTACGCAGTACTCCAAGTGCGGCTGCACCAGAGTTTTGTACAGCTGCAGTATTACTCTCACCAATATTCCTGGGTCACCTCCTCCAAAAATTACATCAAATTTGTCAAATGCGACCTTTCAAAACAAATCCAAGCAGAGTTTCTCTGATTAGCCAGTGTCTCTCCAAGTGCAATTATATTCTATCACTCAGAATTTGTTGATAACTTCTGAGGTTAGATGGGCCTGTAATTTCCCAATATACCTTTCCTTCACTTTGATAATGGAATGACATTTGCAATGCTACACTCCTCTGGCAGCTCTCCTTTGGCCAGAAAGGATTTCAAAATGACCAAGGCCTCTGATATTCTCTTCCTGCCTTCCTCAACACCCTGAGATATATCACATCTGGGCCTATGAATTGATACACTTTTACAGCTGCTCAACCCACGAGTATCTCTCTCCCTCCTTGTTAATTGCTTTCAATAATCCACAGTATTTCATGCTGATGTTTATTGCTTGTCACCCTTTTCCATCATAAGGCTGTAAGAACTTGCATTTTTATTTTTGTGTCTTTAAAATTTGTGCATTGAAATGAGGTAAGAACAATTTCTGAAAACAAGGATTTACCGGGATATTTAAATAATTTCACAGCAAGGAACGAGAAACCTATTATGAGCTTTGTTTTTTGTGCCTCTGGATTCCCGCAAACAAAGAAAACCATGAACACTTACATCTAAACCACCGACTCCACCAGCTCCTCGATTACCAAACTCATTTCTGTCCCCAAATCCTGCTTGATCGCGTTCGTGCAGAATCTCCATCACCATGTCTCGTGCTTGCTGCAACAGCCATAGCAAAAGTAGTTAACCAGACAAAGTAACTACAACTCAAAGCAGGAGCAGCAAAGTGGTTATTGGTAGGCTGAGAGCTCGACTTCAGAATTGCTTTATCACTATTTCAGGCGGTATTTAGTTTAGAATCCTGCTCAGATTGGAAATGTTTAGTGACACACTGTAAACAAGTAGGAACAACTACTTCACTAATCAGCTCCAGGGATCTGTAGCTTCACTAATCTGAATAATAAACACCCTACTAACTCTGCACTTTATTAAAACCCAGTCTTCCCAGTTTAGGGCAACTCAGATGAAATTCTTGTAAAATTAGAACAATTGGTGTTAAAATGAACAGCAATTTCAGCAGCAAATCCACCACAAAGCTAATGAGCATCACAGACAATAAGGAAAGTGCAGCAGGAAGCACAACACTGGAGGGCAAGGGGCAGGGACAAGTGAAGAGAAACTACACAACAACCGAGGCTGGAGAAGGGCCTCTGATCAGCAACAGATAGAGGGAAACGAGACACAACTGGTCTCCGTTTCACTGACAAGTTCCTCAGTGACAGGTGAAAGAACAGAAGAGACGCTCAAGGAGATGGCAGTGGAAGAGAAGAATCCAAGGATATCTGATCTCATTAGGATTACTATAAGAATCGTGGGAACCATCAAAGAGTGAGAAGATAAAGGTAGTGAAAATCTACAAAGGTGACACAGTCACAATCCAGATATATAAAAATTCATACCTGTACTTTAAAAGGATCACCGATAATTCGGAGTGGTTTATCTACGTTAGCATTTTGTGAACCATCTTGGATTAAAATCATCTTCACTCCAGCACGTTCCTGTTTACAAAGATGATAGCACCTTCAGAATGATAGTTCAAAAGGAAGAACAATGGAAGGATCCCTGTTCAGAACACTCAGGAACCAACTTTTACCTAAAAACAAACAGTCTGCAACCCTCATTTCAAATTGTTTTAATTGTACAATTAGCAAGAAATGGGTCAAACATGTGTACAATGCCTGTATCATTTGCTTTAGGTCAGTCATCCCATTCCCACAAATATCAGTTAATTGCAGAACAATCTCATGTCCTAACTTGTACCACACAGGCTGCAAACTGGAGACAACATACAATTTGATCAAAGAAATAAATTGGAAGTACATGTAATTATAAAACAGACAAGTAACCTTGTGACTTTCATGGTTCCTTCAATTTTCCATCAGGCACTAATTTAACTCTCTCAAACCGTGTATAAGGCAAAATAGTGCAGACGCTGTCAACTGAACTGAAAACTGAAAATGTTGGAAACACTCAGCAGTTCGAGAAGCATTTACAGAAAGAAACTAAACAGAACATTTCCCAACATGTTTCTCCCTCCAAGAGTGCTGCCTGACCTGCTGAGAATTCCCGACATGCTCTGTTTTGAGATAATGGGAACTGCAGATGCTGGAGAATCCAAGATAACAAAGTGTGAAGCTGGATGAACACAGCAGGCCCAGCAGCATCTCAGGAGCACAAAAGCTGACGTTTCGGGCCTGGACCCTTCATCAGAGAGGGGGATGGGGTAGGGTTCTGGAATAAATAGGGAGAGACGGGGAGGCAGACCGATGATGGAGAGAAAAGAAGATAGCTGGAGAGGAGAGTATAGGTGGGGAGGTAGGGAGGGGATAGGTCAGTCCAGGCGAGACGGACAGATCAAGGAGGTGGGATGAGGTTAGTAGGTAGGAAATGGAGGTGCGGCTTGGGGTGGGAGGAAGGGATAGGTGAGAGGAAGAACAGGTTAGGGAGGCAGAGACCGTTCTGTTTTGATCTCTGTCTAGCTGACCACCTCTTGCTGCCTTCCTTGGAAGGACATTCCTTCCATACATCATAGAACCATAGAATCCCTACAGTGTGGAAACAAGCCCTTTGTCCAACAAGTCCACACTGCCCCTCCAAACAGCATCCATAAACTAAACATCGCTGGACGCTATGGGCAATTTAGAGTAGCCAATCCACCTACTCTGTATGTTTTTGGACTGTGGGAGGAAACCCACGCACACACAGGGAGAATGTGCAAATTCCACACAGACAGTTGCCAGAGGGTGGAATCGAACCTGGGTCCCTGGCGCTGTGAGGCAGCAGTGTTAATCACTAAGCCACTGTGCCGCCCCAAAACATTGCAGGGAGTCCTAACCTGCATGTCTTTGGGCTCTTGGGTGGGTGGGTGGGTGGGTTGGGGGGGGCGGGGGGTGTGGAGGAGAAGAAGAGCATCCATAGGAAATCCAAACTGATACAATGAGAATGTGCAAACTCTATGCAGACAGTTGCCCAAAGGTTGGAATTGAACCCAGGTCCCAGGCACTGAGGCAGGAGTGCTAACCAGTGAACCACCAAATGAAATCTTTTAAAAGGAAATTATTTTAGAATCCCAACAGTGGGGAAACAGACCATTTGGCCTAACAAGTCTACAACTACTCTCTGAAAAGCATCCCACCCAGATTCACCAACACCACCCCCCCCCCACAACCCTGCATTCCCCATGACTACACATCAAACCTAAACATCCCTAAACACTATGGGCAATTTAGCATGGCCAATCCATCTAACCTGCACACTTTGGACCGCGGGAGGAAACCCATGCGGACATGGGGAGAAAGTGCAAACTCCACACAGACAGTCACCTGAGACTGGAGCTGAACCCAGATTCCTAGCGCTGAGAGACAGGAGTGCTCACCACTGAGCCACCATGCTGCCAAAAACAGCATAAATGATACGCCATGTAAATAAATATTATGGGAACCACAGCATCCCAGAGTCCTAAAAGTAATAACACAACCAAACAAATCACTTGGCCTTTCTGAGTCTTAGGCATTGGAATGGGCTGACTGAACTATAAGTACAAAGGTGATGGTCTAACAGGCCAGCATGTTCAGATTCAGTTCCTGCCTGAATTACTGATCTAGTTAGGATTCCACACAACTCTGTCTGAGAACTTCCATTTAAATATCCTGAATACAGCCATTCTTCTGGCTGGTTCTTTTCTCCTCTTCAATTCTGTACCTGGAGCTGTTTGATGGTCTCTCCACCTTTGCCAATAATGAGCCCAGCCTTTCCTGCTGGGATCACAATCTCCTGAATGGATCCATTTTGTCCATTTGTGGTATCATGGGTCTGACCTGGAGGCCCACCTCGGCCCCTAGACACAATTTCATCCAGTAGCATTTTTGCTGTCCTGCAAACAGAATGCACAGAAATTCAGACTGCAAGAAATAATGCTCTTTCTACTTGAATTATTGGCAAATAATTTTATTACTCCAAAGTTAGTCCCTGGGAAGTCCTGCACAAACACAGTTACAGGGGAAGCTGAGAGTTGAAAGAAAATCCTTCTCAAACATTTAAACATGATAAAACATATTAAGATTCTGACAATATTCAGCAGAAAGCGACTTGGATTTTTGCTCCTGTTCCAGCTGTGAACTGCGACAAGGTACCCAGACCTTGATGATCACTACTGTACAACTGGACTGTACTGAAACTAAGGGAGCTATGGTTCTTTCCTGCAACAACCCAAATAAACTGAAGCATTGTAGCAGCAGTCAAATACAGGATCGGCTGGAAATAATTGCTAACTAAGTAAAGCAAAACTTGTTTTGAAGACATTCAATATTTTAAGTTCTGTTCTAGGTGGATTCATTGAAAGTGCCAAAACACCTGGTAGATCCACAAGCTACAGAATGCAAAGCCTGAATTTTTATCTCGGGGCCAGCAATATATGCAGGGATTCTATTATATTTCAGCAGGGTTTCTAACAGTCCTGTAGTCAGGCACTGCTGTCATAGATGTAAGTCAAGAATGGTAGGTTGCCTCCTTGCTGCAAAAGGATATGGGTGTTAGAGACTGTAGGATATCCTTTTGGTCATCCACACTGGCACCAATGACAGACCAAAAAGGGGATGTGGTGCAGAAAGCACCATTTAGGAAAAAAGAGTTGTAAGATCAAGGCCTCCAAGGTGGTAATCTCAGGATTACTCACAGTAACATACGTGCTTATACAAAATGAAATGAATGAATATGTGGTTGAAAGAATGATCTAGGAGGGAAGGCTTTAGATTAGTGGCATCTGGACTGGTTTTGGGGCAGATGGGTCCCATTTGAGGAGAATAGGTTATATTTTCAGAACTCTAACCAACATCCTCACAGGGAGGAACATTGCAAAGGATTTAAATTTGCTTGTCAGGTGAAGGGAGACACTGGAGAGGACATTCTAAATCGGTGATAAGTGAAGCTGGGAATAGAAAAGTAGAAAACTCAAATGAAAGCATAAGTCAGCAAAGGCAAGTGCCAACACTGCATAAAATGAAAATACAGAATTTAGTTAAGAACATAATTAAATACATGCAGCATTTGCCGAAAGGAGGAAACTGCCATTACAGAAAATGGGATGAAGGTTGACCAAGGTTGGGAACTGAATATTCAAGGATATTTAACTTCTTGGAAGGACAGGCTGAAGAGGTCAAAGAGGTGGGCAGCATTGATGTAAAGGAATCTGTACAGGACAGTCACCATAATATGATGGAATAGCTCCTTTTGTGTAAAAGGAGGGAAGTTCAATGCCATACTTGGGTCTTCAATTTTCCAAAAGGAAACCATTAAGGTCTGAGGGGTAAGTTGGTCAATTTGGAAAATGCTAAAGGTATAACTACAGATACACAATAATCAGTATTTAAAGAATCAATACCTGATTGCTAACAAACATGCATTCCTTGAAGACACAAAACCAAAGAGGAAATGCTGGTTGAGCAGAGCTAAGCAACTTAAAAGTGGCATTAAATCAAAGGAATAGGTTTATTTAAAAAACGTGAGCATTTTAGAATCCAACAAACGAAGATCAAGAAACTGAAAGAAAGGGCAAAAACAACAAGGACTCATGGAGGAAGATACAAGAAATGAGAGATGAACTCATTCAAACAGATGAAATTCTTAAAGGCCCTGGCAGGGCAAATTTCAGACTGAGCGTCATTCAGCAAGCTATTTAAGGCTGAGAGAAGGAGGAATTTCAGAGGATGGTCAATTGTCCATCTGAGAAAGTTGTGCAAGTCCAGTCATGGACTATCTTCAAGGCAAGAGATCAATATATTTCCACCTACAAAGAAACCGGAGTTATGGCTGGAGAGATGTGGAAGCAGATCATCAGCCATGATCTAGAACCATGGTACAGGCTGAAGGGGGCAAAAAGTCGCTATGTTTCTGCATCTCTAGTCCTCTCCCTTTTCTCTTTTCATCACAGAATGCAACTGAAGACAGTGATCCCATAGAAAGCTTTTATTATCAAGAGTTTTCATTGAAGGAACTCAGGCCGAAAGGCCCCGCAAAGGGAACTGAACTGCCCAGCTGTGCTTGGCCAACCCCCTACTCAACTACGTTGCTTTAAACAGAATCTAAACCCAAGATGGTACTCAACACAAGGAAGAGTCTTGTTTATCGTGACTACACAATAGACATGCATCTGTACTCACTGAATCGATTCTGAATTTCCTGTCAGTGAGACGCATCGTTCTGGTAAACCTCCACTTTCTGCAAGAAAACAATTTCTAATTAAGCACATTTAAAACACACATTCCCAACACAATGAATAAATACATGCTTCATGTTAAAGAAATAAACAAAAATAGCCTTTCCCCCTGCTCAAGGATGTAAATTCTGCAAGTCTCCTGCATGTGCAACAGCATAAACCTTCAGGCCTACAAGACGAAAAATTAGAACTAGAACAAGGATGTTGCAGTGAGACAGAAGTCAGTTCCTTCAGTAAATTAATACTTCTCTACAGGTCTATCAGAATTAAATGTTGATTAGCGAGTTGAGAAGATTTGTAGCTCAGGTTGAGGTTCTGGATGGGAGATTGCTCGCTGAGCTGGAAGGTTCATTTTTCAGACGTTTCGTCACCATTCTAGGTAACATCATCAGTGAGCCTCCGACGAAGCGCTGGTGTTATGTCCCGCTTTCTATTTATCTGGTTAGGTTTCCTTGGGTTGGTGATGTCATTTCCTGTTCTTTTTCTCAGGGGATGGTAGATTGGCTCCAAATCAATGTGTTTGTTGATGGAGTTCCGGTTGGAATGCCATGCTTCTAGGAATTCTCGTGCATGTCTCTGTTTGGCTTGTCCTAGGATGGATGTGTTGTCCCAATCAAAGTGGTGTCCTTCCTCATCTTTGTGTAACGATACGAGTGATAGTGGGTAATGTCGTTTTGTGGCTAGTTGATGTTCATGTATCCTGGTGGCTAGCTTCCTGCCAGTTTGTCCAATGTAGTGTTTGTCACAGTTCTTGCAAGGTATTTTGTAGATGACGTTCGTTTTATTTGTTGTCTGTATAGGGTCTTTTAAGTTCATTAGCTGCTGTTTTAGTGTGTTGGTGGGTTTGTGGGCTACCCTGATGACAAGGGGTCCGAGTAGTCTGGCAGTCATTTTGGAAATGTCTTTGATGTAGGGGAGAGTGGTTATGGTTTCTGAGCCCGTTTTGTCTGTTTGTTTGGGTTTATTGCTGAGAAATCGGCGGACTGTGTTCATAGGGTACCCATTCTTTTTGAATACGCTGTATAGGTGATTTTCCTCTGTTCTGCGTAGTTCCTTTGTGCTGCAGTGTGTGGTGGCTCGTTGGAATAATGTTCTAATGCAGCTGCGTTTGTGGGTGTTGGGATGGTTGCTCCTGTAGTTCAGTATTTGGTCCGTATGTGTTGTTTTCCTGTAGACGCTGGTTTGAAGTTCCCCATTGGCTGTTCGCTCTACTGTGACATCTAGGAATGGCTGTTTGTTGTTGTTTTCCTCCTCTTTTGTGAATGTTATGCCAGTAAGGGTATTATTGATGGTCTTGAATGTTTCCTCTAATTTGTTTTGTTTAGTGATGACAAGGGTGTCATCCACATAGCGGACCCAAAGTTTGGGTTGGATGATTGGCAGAGCTGTTTGTTCGAGTCTCTGCTTTACTGCCTCTGCTAAGAACCCTGATATCGGGAATCCCATGGGTGTACCGTTGGTTTGTCTGTAGGTTTTGTTATTGAAAGTGAAGTGGATGGTGAGGCATAGGTCCACTAGCTTGATGATGTTGTCCTTGCTGATGAGGTTGGTGATGTCTGGTGATTGTGTCTTCTGTTCTTCTAATAGTGTCATCAGTGTTTCTTTGGCCAGGTTGATGTTGATGGATGTGAACAGGGCTGTTACGTCAAAGGAGACCATTATTTCATCCTCTTCTATCTTGGTGTCTTTGATGGTGTTCAGGAATTCTTGGGTGGAGCGAATGGAGTGGTGGGAGTCTTCTACTAGGTGTTTTAGTCTTTGGTATAGTTCCTTGGCTAATCTGTAGGTTGGTGTTCCAGGAAGCGACACTATGGGTCTGAGGGGGGCTCCTGGTTTGTGAATTTTTGGTAGTCCGTAGAAGCGTGGTGTGTTGGATCCATCTGGTTTCATTTTTTGGAAGTCTCTCTTGTTTAATTCTCCAGATTTTTGAAGTTTTTTGAGTAAGGCTGTGATTCGGTTCTCTCGTTGTGGGGTCGGGTCTATCGCCACCTGTTGGTAAGTGTCGGTATCTGCAAGCAGTGCGTTCGCCTACAGACAAACCGACAAACCAGCCCACCCATGCAATCTCACATCCATAAATGTTGATTCTCCCAAGTTAAGCAGAGATATTTACATCCAAACCATGCTATGTTTTGAAGGGCATCAAAAAGAAATGCTTTTTAAGGCCAGAGTAGAAGAAACTTAGTGCAACATCTGGATTTGTGCTGCAGTAAAGATATTTCTGGAGACATATCAACTGAACTGTACTCTGCATGGTATAATGGTATCAACAGTTGTGTAAGTTCAACCAGCAGCATTATTTTTTGGCAAAGAAAACTGCCATTATTTTTTGGGAAAGAAAACTGCCATTATTTTTTGGGAAAGAAAACTGCTATTATTTTGGCTGTGATCACACAGTGAATCAATCTGACATTATAAAAATGTTGCAAACGCTATTTTCCGGATAATACTGGCAATTCACAGGGAAAAGATAAAATGATGTTTATGCATACTATGCCACAGATAGAGTACAAAATGCAGTTGTTCTCACCATCACAATTTGACCCGGAGGAAGAAAGAAAAATTACAATTTATTTTGTTTTTGAGTAATTGATTCTTTTTTTGGGAGCTTCGTTATCAGTAGCCAGAATGGGGCTCAGGAGTTTCTTCTTCTTCTTCCACCTCCCTGACTCAAATGCATTGAAGGATGTTACTTCCATTCAAGGTCAGGAGCTGGGTGACGAAGAACAATTCCAGAGGTGTACAGCAAGGTTACGAATGTCGGGGTGGGCATTACTTGAATTGGTAGTCTGCAATCAAATTACTGAATTGAGCATCCATAACCAATCACAAGACATAAATATTCTTCAGTCAGTTTTATTTTGAAGATAAAAGTTTCTTTTGATTATTTGCAATGTTTCATCAGATAAACGTCATGGGTGCCAACAGCTTGCCGGTATTTAAGTCAAGTGACCGTTCTTTAGGAAACAACTTAGACAGGAAGCATCGACAGGTTATTTGACCACTGGAATCATAATCCAAAGGCCAAATCATGCCCCTGTCCAACATCTGCTCCCAACCGAAGATAACTGGATAGCTGGAACTGAGGTCAAGGCTAACCTTTCCCCTTGACCTAATGAGGTGCTACATTTGCTTGTGGCATATCAACTACAGCTCAGGCTGATATTAGCCTGATGGGCACAGAATACAGATCAAACCTACAGGCTGTACTTTCTGGTACAGGGGTGTATACATGAAAAACTGAAGCAAATCCCAAATGAAAAATGATTTGAACAGATCTGTATTTATTTGTGTGTGTTGAAGAGGAGTGTCAAGCCTAGATTCATCACAACAACCGAAGAATTCACATCTCTCATTTCCAAAAAGACAGTTAAATTAACTTTCAACATTTGTGCATACATGACGTAGCTACAAAAGACTTCTGAATGTCAAAAAAAGACTGAAATGCATCAAAACGTGTACTTTGGAAACAAGGTAAAAAGCTTAAATACCTGGAGCAATCTGTACTTTGCAACCAGATTCCTGCTGTATTCGGTTTATCTGTTCCCCACCTCTGCCTATAACTAAAACAAACAAGCATTTCAAAAATTGGACAGGAATAGACTGGGTGACAACACACCTAGGGCATTGACACAGAGACACTAAATAGCTTCCAACACTGTTGGTGGTATAAATCCAAATAATCTAACCGCAGTTTTTGAAATCAGACTAGCTGATAGCAACCTTGCAAACCTCTTTCCCCCCCCAACCCCAGCCCTCATGAGCATGCATGTTACAAATAACAGGCAAATGCATATTCTGGTGTAACCAAAGCTCCCAAAGTACTGCACCCCCCACCTGACTAAAAACAGTCACACGTCATAATCCCCCTTAAATGCGGTTCCATAAATGGTTCCACAGGAGGCCTTCAGTCAAGCAGCCACTTTACATCAATGTGACTGGAAGCTGAGAGTTGAGGGAATTGAGAGATGACAGGGTCATGTAGCCAAGTAACACCTTTGTGCTCAAAACACATGTATAAGATGACTGATAACAACCAGAAACAGAAATGCTGGCAAATACCATTCCAAATTTGTAGATCCTAGGAACAAATTTAGCACTCTCAGAAATCAACATTCTTTGCATAGATTCAGGTCAATTGAGCCCTTCTCACAGACAGATAAAATACGTACAAACGGACTCGGTGGGCTAAAGCACCCATTTTACTAACATGAGATTCTGAGTTCTCATCTTGGTGGTGCCTTTCTCCATTCTTCCAAAACATGGCCTTCAGTTTAAAAGTGGCACAGCATTAGCACCTCTACCTCTGGCCCAAAGATTGTTTAAAACCCATCTGTCTGGAGAGGTGTCAAAGCAGGCTGATTGAAAATAATCAAGAGGTTTCTGGCCTAGTATTAGTGTTCTCACCTGTAGCCAGAAAGTCCAGGTTCCAGTCCTGCCTGTGCCAGTGGTGTATCGTAACATGTCTGGATAGGTTCATTATAAAATGGGGTTCCATATACAACAAGTTACAATTATGATTAAAATGACACCACCATTTACTGTGATGAGGAGATTACCACTGGGAATTACATCTCGCCTACCAACATTGTGGTTGGGTATGCACAAGTATAGAACCAAAGGGACAATTTCTAAAAGCATTTCTGTTGAACAAGAAATTAGAATGCTAAAGCAAAAGGATCAAAAAGCATCGAGCACTTTTATGTTATACATACTTTAGAAGCTGAACTGATTTAGAAGCATCTCTATTTGTTTTATTAGACATCGGACATCTCATACATCAATAAAAGAGATTACTTTTGCAACTTTGTCATTCAGAACACAGAAAAACTACAGGGTCAGTTGGTTTGAGTCCAACATCCTCTCATTTTAACATTCAAAGAAAGTATCTCATTCTGTGCATGTACACAGGAATTCAATTAGGACATGAGTTGCCTGGTCTCAGAACGTAAATTGGACAAGGTACTGCAGTTGTTGCATTCAGCAACATGAGGAGGGTCATACTGAAAATAAAAAATAAAACTTAATTCATTTGTTATTCCATTAAGACTTACCAAGACCAACCATCCCATCTGGCACTCGGTAATCCTCTGTAAGGGTTGCCCTGGAAAAGAAGATAGATGCCAAAACCAAACAAACTGACAGAAAAAAATACACAAGAGAATCCAAGGGTCACTCACCCCAATTTTCCATTTAGAAAACTGGTTCCTAGGTATTCAGATATGAACTCACATGCCACAATCACAAGTGTTCAAGTCTTTTAAACAATATCTTATTGACAATACTGCATACGTCATTACTTGCCATACTACAGGACTGCTGATTCAACATGTTGTGAGCACACGGTACGCATATCTAATTCTAAATTTTCGAATACTTTGTACTTGAGGATACTTATTTAAAATGCACTTGTCTTCATTTCGATCCCTCCTAAGGGGCTGACTCTTGGATTTCAGCTCCTGTGGTTCCGACACCCTCATATACATTAGTGAAGTGCGGCACTAATCACATGAGTTTTGATCAAGAGTGGACAAGGTTTTTCAGACTCAAGGCATCACATCCAAGCTTCTGGTAAAGGTTACAACTTGGTGATGGTCAGGGGCTCGCTGTGTCTCAGTGCTACTTCAAATGAGATTAGCTGATGTAATGATGCACCGTCTTCACGAGTAAGGCTTAGCACTGGACTCTTCAGAGGCATGGCTGTAGTGGTTTTTGGAAGGTTGAAGAAGTGATAAACTCCATATTGACCTTTGACATCAAGCTCTCCTTACCTTTGCTGATGTATTGCTGCAAGTTGAGCCCCGATTGCTGGGGAAGAAAACA
Source organism: Stegostoma tigrinum (assembly GCF_030684315.1). Taxonomy (NCBI): domain Eukaryota; kingdom Metazoa; phylum Chordata; class Chondrichthyes; order Orectolobiformes; family Stegostomatidae; genus Stegostoma; species Stegostoma tigrinum. The sequence continues at coordinate 22,633,112 of NC_081388.1, forward strand.
AGGACACAGTTAAAGGATACATATCTTCAAATGGAATGCAACAGACAAAAAGTTGCAATACACCTGTGCCACAAATATAAGATGCCATCAGGTTTATTCAAACCCCTTCAGCATAACTGCACACACACTCTGGAGTTTTGGAACATGACCAAATTAAACGTCACTTTCATTACTAAGAATAAAAGCATTTCATGCTAGGAGAACATATTTTAAAAAGGAGGTGGGAGAAAATGATTAGGTATTCACTCTATTTAAAAGGCCTCCACGAGTATTTCAGCAAACCGTACCTAAACTGCTGGGAACATTGAGTTTTAGTAACAGATTACTTTTCCCCACAATGAAGGAATGCAGGAATATTGTGAACACCACCCTATCCCTCAATTGGGCGACCAGTTTGCAGTGAAAGGTAACAACTGATGCTACACATTCTTGGCCCTTGATTTAAATTTTAAAAAATGATTCCTCTGTACTATTTCTCCCACAAGGACAGTAAGTCGAGATCAGCTACACAGCTTTCACCAATGCAACTCAAAGACTGACACTCAAGTGCACAAACTCAAGCTACAGTGAATGACTCTTTGTCATTCATCAAAGGCACTACACAACACAAAACTAGGCACACCAATACAACTGGTCAGGTGATAGAGTGAATCGAGAACTCCTGTTCTCTGCAGCCACACTGAAATTAGGGCTGAAAAAGGAAATTTTTCCTTCTCCAATTTATGGAAAGATCAGTCAGGCCACTCTCAAATGACTGGTTGCAATGCCTGTGTAAGCTTCACACAAAGATTACTTAAAAGTTGCAAGTACCCAAGACCTGTCTCTGCCGCCATCAGCTGTCCTTGGGGTAACGTGATCTTTGGGGCTTCTGTATCTTCATTTTGGAGTCACCATATTCGAGCACTCCTTTCTGCATGTAGATTTTATTAAGGTATAGCGGCAGAAATTAAATTCAGTGCTCAGTTTAATCTGCTGCCCAGTTTTGTAAAATTCAATCATGTGTTTCTTGGCCTTGTGTCAACTGGATGTATTTTTTTTCCATCTCATTTATTTTGGAGAGACTTTAAAAGCCCTGAAGACAAGATGAATGCAACCCCCAAACTGTTTAGACGTATTCCACTGGATTTCTCTCTGAATGTTGTATAAGTAAATCATGAAAATCTTGTTCTTCAGTTTTGACACTTGAGCACGAGAATATATTTTATCAAATGTAGCCACTTTCAAACATTTTAGCATAATATTCACTGATTGTGAATTTAATCCAGTGCCGCAGCGTTGTTACTGGATTTATTTTCTCGTAAACAGCCAATTTCATATCTAGCCAGTAGCACACTGATGTTCTTAATAATCCCTCTCGCCTCAAACCGTCCTCACTATGACACATTGACTGGTCATCCAAAATTTCCGTTTAAAATGACATTTGCCAAAAACCCAATCTTGGAAGAGCAGAATTCACAATTCTGTATCATAACATAAATCAGACACACCAATTGCTAGAGCCATGCGAAATCTTAGCATGTAACAGCTGTCTGTGCTACAGCTACCACAAGATTTCACATACCCAATATATTAGGTCTGACTGAAACCCTAACGACAACACTGGCCAAATAATTTTTGTAAGCGTACGTAACAAATGGACTACTTACGATCACTTTGTGCTGCTATTTTTTTACTATCCGGCTGATCTGTAAAAGAGAATTTGAAGATTTTTCTTTTTACAACTGACAAAGAATAAGAAATTCAAGCAGCTGCTCACAAAAATACAAAAACCCTCATGTCATATTCAGAAGACGTTCTTCACACATTTCTTCACATCCTGATCCCCATCACATTTACTGCACACATCAGGAGCACGTGTTTAATACTCCTGGAGTACCATCAACATTTGACACCATGCCGTTGTCAGTAAACAAGGCTAATATCTGGTCCCTCAACTGAATGTGCAATCTGCTAAATTTAAACTAGATGGATACGACTACACAACATACATGGTATTATCCTGTAAAGTGAACTTGCTGCATTACTGTGGAACTCTTCATTCTGGGTTTGCTCCATTAGCAAATAAGTCTCTGCACACGGGGACAACCAGAGTGTGATTCAGTGGCATTGTCAAATTCCTCTAGGAGATGAAATTTGGTAATTTTCCAGACACTTAGCAGATTGAATTCCACGATTCACTGAAAACAATAAATGAGTTACTGTAAGTTTCCCTTAATCTGTTTTTTTTTGACATTCTTAGGGTGTATCCTCGTGGGACACTGGAGCTTAGAAACACTCAGTTGGGGCCACTCAAGTTTCAGCTGAGAGCGAAGATGAATTGAAAATACACACAGATGAACATGGACGGCAACTGCCTCTGATTCTGAGTTGAGGGCCAGCGCCAAACCTAGTCAACGAGAAGGAATAATTTCAAACTTGTGAATCAATCTTTACATTGATGACCTGTTGGCACATTTCCCAATTTGGCATGCTGACATAAATGAGACATCGTGAAAGCATGGAACAGTTAACACAAACAAAGAAACCATTTTTAAGGCAGAAGTCTAAAGAGTTGATTTAGAATCACTGGATCCCTAGGGTGGAAGCAGGCCATTTGACCCATCAAGTCCACACCAACCCTCCAAACAGCATCCCAATCAGCCTATCCCTGCAACCTTGCTTTTCCCATGGTAAATCCACCTAGCCTGCACATCCATGGGCACTATGGGCAATTCAGCATGGCCAGTCCACAGGTACATATTTGGACTGTGGGAAGAAACTCAGAAAACTCTCAGAGATGGGGAGAATGTGAAAACTCCACACAGTCACTCAAGGGTAGAGCTGAACCTGGGTCCTTGACACTGTCAGGCAGCAGTGTTAACCACTGAGTTACTGTGCTACCCAATTTAAGTGAAGACAGACAAAAGATACAAAAACCTACCATATGGCATCAGCTAACGGGCAGAGTATTCAACTACACTAACTGATGGCGGGAAATATTGTCTTGGAAATGTTAACATGGTAATTTAATGATAAACGTTGACAAAAAGGATATGTAAAAATCAGGACACAAGAAGGTTAGAGTGCAAGAACCACAAGTCCTGTAGGATTACTAAGAGACACTGTTGCTATGCAAGCGGATGCTATTGAGCCAAACACTTATCAAATGCAGAATCAAATGTAAAGAGTGCATGCACCAAATTCAAGTGAGGAAAATGTCACGAAAACTGAAGCGGATTGTGGTTGTACTGTTCAAATTTAGTTTATACTGAAAAATCTGAGTGCATTCTCGCACATTTCTGAATCAGCAAATCGGAGTTAGCAAGAGAATTAGACCAGGTGAGATGATGCAGGGCAAACAAAGGGATGTGAAAAATCATTTTCTTTCTTGCATTAGTACATCCACAAAGACACTTCACAACAACCAAGGAAACAATTGGGAAGGACTAATACTCTCAAACCATGAGACACACTTCACAACAATTGGGAGAAGGGCTAATACTCTCAAGCCATGAGCTTGATTTCAATTTGATACCTCAATTTCAAATAGTTTAATGACTTTGGCATCAGTTCTGACACATCAACCAGAGAACTATGGGGCCAGCTCAAGATGGTCACAGTGGCAGAGTAAAAATAAAACATTTGAAACTTGAACTGAAAGCTTCATGCAAACGCATCAAGATGTTACGATAACTAAAAGAACGAACTGGAGCAGGTATAATTTTGATAGTTTCTACTTTATCCCAAGCTTTACTTTAATTTCTCAATTTTACAAATTGTTACTGATTATAGCAAGGACACATTTCCAATGATTCTATTATACCCTGTCCAGACTCTACAGGGTCATGAATCAGATAAATGGAAATAATGTATATTGCCTCAGTTAGAACGACTCTTCAATGTATTACTCTGGATTAAACCACATTTGAGTTTCAGCACACAGAACATATTTATATTAACATGCTAGGTCTGTTGCTGCTCATTATATATCCTACAGCAAAAAGATCCACCTTGACTTGAGATCAACTAGCCAGGGAGAAAGCCACAGTCAGGGGGAGAGCTGTTCTCTCTGGTCTCGATGCAGCTTCATGATGTTTTACAGCACAAAGCTGGAAATAAATTCTTTATTCATGATCTCATAATTAGTTTGGGACAGAAGCACAGTAAAAAAATGGGTTTATATCCATTGGATCAGACTTGGAGGAAATCAGATTCCATCACAAACCAACAGGAATGGCACAGAAAGATCTCCAGTTAACTGCCACACTTCCAGGACATGAAACAAATGTCCAGTGCATCTCACTTCAACACAGTTGATGAAAACTGCATTCAGAATGGTGAGCAACGATTTCTGATGCCTCACCCTCCCACACGTTTCAGCACATATTTCAAGTTGAGAATTTTCAAAATAAAAAACAGGTCTGCTCAGACTGAAGCATATGGCAGAGTGCGCGAGTGGGAGCACAGGAGCAAAATACTCTTCCGGTGCTTATTATCCATGCCACACATTGCATTAAGATCTTCTACACACTTGCAAGGGACTAAAGATCTGAAGAAAAATCAAGAAACTTCAGCACAAGAAAAAGATAATTAGCCAAATATATTGCTTTTTAAGTACTACATCCTTTCTACCAACTCACTGTATTCCTTGAATCATAACAAAGCCCAATTAAATTTTGAACACATTTATACCAGCTGCTTTAACAACCTCCCTAGAGATTTGTTCCATGGCTATTCATTGCAAAACAAATTTGAGTTCTTGCTCACTTTAGTCACACTTGGTCTTTGAACACTTCATTCAAGTGAAAAAAAACTTAGCCAATTCTCCTGAGTTAAACAGTGTTACCTCGAAATCTGAGTGGGGTAGATAGTGATCTTTCTCACTGACAAACCTGGACCTGATAAGAAGGTCACCTTCAAATTGTCTTCAGGGCAATAATGGAAGAGCTAAACCCAAATCAACAAAGATTCAGAGTAAAGCTCCTGACTTCTGGGCTCTCATATTGACCTTATACATCTGTCACAGCAGGTGCACACCAACACTCTTTCATGTCCATGTTAGCAGATTCCCATCATGCATCAGCAGTCAAGTTTTTCCCAACCAAATTATTTTATACATGTATCCAGAGTCACCTCCAGCTGAGACTAAAGCAAGGACAGTTTATGTCATATAAATGATAACACTATTATGAGGGCGTGCCCGTGTCTGCACCAACGATGCAGAGATGGAGATCGTCGACAACATTGAGTTCCTGGGAGAGATGATCCCCAATCTGTCCTGGTCGACCTGTGGCAAGCACAGCAACACCTCTACTTCCCCAGGAGGCTAAGGAAATTCGGCATGTCCATAAAGCTCTTTGAAACTTTTATAGAGGCACCAGAGAAAGCATCCTATCTGGATGCATCACAGCATGGTGTGGCAACTGCTCTTTCCAAAACTACAAAGACAGTCATGAACACAGCCCAGTCCATCATGCAAACCAGCATTCCACCAACTGACTTCCATTCCTACACTTTCCATTGTGTTGGGAAAGCAACCAACATAATCAAAGATCCCTCCTACATCAGTTATACTGTCTTCCACTGGGCAGAAGATAGAGAAGTGACAGTTTTTGAGCTGACCTCTTTAAATATAATGTTGATGCGCTTTCTCAGCAGCTGTAACACTGTATCCTGCACTCTGTTCTGTTACCCTGATGTACTTTGTCTGGTACAATCTGCCTACAAAGTACCAAAGACAAAATTTTTCACTTTGTCCTGGCACATGTGACAGTAATAAATCAACTCAAACCAAACCAAATCCGGGATGATAATACTGAACACTGGTACTACCAGTTACCAAGAAAAAAAAGCAGTTACTAACTATATTAAACTTCAGAACCAGCTGAAGGAATCAGTTATTCTGATTGTCTTACCTCCATCTTCTAGTTGTCTCTTTTGACCAACAAATCCAAATTCTGGTGTGCTGTGGTTTACTGTTGTGGCAGTGTCACCTCCAATTTTAGCAGCTATCTGCAGATTTATTAAAAGTCACAGTTACTCACATAGAAAGACCATTTTTTCCTTGGAAATGAAACACTGCAGGACATTGTCTCTTCACCCTGACTTAAACCAAGTGCTCAAAACCTACTCTTCCCAGTCAGCAATGACTTAACCAGTGACAGGTAGACGAACCAAGTCAATTGTATATCACAGGAAACACAAGCTGGCAGTGCTGATTGCTTCAAGTACTTGTGTCAATGCAAACTACTTCCAGTCACTTAAACTTAATTGATTGCATCTTCATGAGACACTAACAACAAACTGAGTATTAAATTATTTCCTTCAAAACATTTACGTGTCAACCAGGAAAGAGCAACTCAAAGAGCAACAAACAGTAGCACTGCATCACAACAGATGCTATGATTTGTCTGGTACATTTTAGGGCAACTTTTTTTTAATTTAACCTATTTTTTCCAAACAACTGGTTCAGAGATGTTCTCACACACAACTGGAGCAGATGTGACTTGAACCCATGACTACCACTGCACCACAAGTGGGCTCTTTTAAGGCAACTTACTCATCTCCTTGATACAATACAAGTACTTATTCTCAATTGGCAATCAAGTGCTAATTCACTTCAGCAGCATCAACTGTCCACTACGTTTGACAAAGACCACACTTAAAACTTTCTCCTCTCACTGATCTCTCAGGTACGGATATGGCAAACCTTCCTGTTAAGCTTCAGGAAGTAGAACCAAGCCAGGAAGGCGCAGACACCATCAATGGCCTCACTGAGGCTGACAGCAAATATCACATTTGAGGCAGAAGATGAGGAAAGAAAATATCAACTATTTTTAGTTTCAATCACTATTCAGGTCTGCTGAAAATGTGGGAGAGATTATCCACAAAACTATTGTCTTCAGGACAGAAGATGAGAATTTAAATTCTCTGAAAAACAAACTTTGAAAAAGACTGAAGAAATTTTAAACTGTCTCACTACTTTCATTCAATCATTGGTTGAGTCAAATGGAGTAAGAACCTTATTTGGAGTTCTGAACCGAAACACAGCAGTAGCTTTTGGAGGCGGAGGTAGTCTCTAACTTCTACACATTGTCACAAGTACACACGGCATGGATGATCTGGTGAGTTTAGGATTAAATATAGCCAAGGCATGTCCAGGCAGTAAAGTGGCATCTAACATGCTGGACTGAGGGGGTAAGCTGCACCTGTTGTTTTACAGTCCCTTGATAATCCATGCATGATATATCACATCAGCAAGCACCCACACAGCATATATAAACATTTGTAATCTAAAGATGGGCACCAGTAACAGTAGATACTACACTCTAAATGCTCCATTCTAACCTCCACCACAACCTATCCGTTACCCACAAGCAACTTCATGTTGCCAAATGACCACTCCAGTGCCAGAATCTTGCTGATTGGAGTTTCAGGATTAAACTATTGATTCACACTGCAAATAATTCACTATGCCTTCTTCACCAGATAATTTTACCACCCTCCACAATCCAGTAGAAACTTACTTTACACTTAATACTGTAGACGTCAATTTTTTTCATACATTTCTAATTATTTGTAATTTTGTAAACGTCCATCAAAACATGTAACCTTCTACTGAAGAAAAGCTCCAGCTTTTCTAGGCTAGTCTCACAACTCCTGGAAACCCCTCTTGGATTTCTTGTGCAACTATTCAGCCACCTACTGTGTTGTGCTACGTTTGCTCAAAGGACTCTCTGCACGGGTTTCACTTGCTCCTGTCCGCATCATTGGCACAGCTTTGTGGCTGTGGGGCATCTTCATTTTGGCACGCAACATATACACGTAGGTGCATCTGTGCCTGCGTGGCTGGCTGGCTGGTCAGTCATGGAGCAATGGTGGCCCACAGTGGGCAGCTCTCAGACAGCAGCACAGCACTAGGCCTGGCCTCAAGCTGAAGAAAGGGAGAGACTTTGCAAAACAACCAACCAATCTCACAAACCTCACATGATTTCCAGCCCGAATAACTTAATGCTAAAGCAAAATGTAGAGACTTTAATTGTGGTGCACTTGCCATCATTTAGCCACTGTTCTTTGTATTCCATAGACATGAAACTTGCTGTGATCTGTCATTTTACTGATTATGGCCAGGTATCAGTAATTTTTACTATTACTCCCCCAGATACGGTTCATCTAGACCTAGTGAAATATCAACTTATCAACATCAGCATCCCATCTAATTTCCACATCCCAGAATTCCTTGCACAGACATAGGTGCTATTTGCAAGAGCAGCACTTGTTGCTCATTTCTCAAGCCCAAGAAATAGCGGACTGGGAGCATCTACTTGCTGATAAAATTGTGGTCAGAGTAAGAAAGCTAACAAGGTGCACAGGAAAACATCAGCAGGCAGAATGAAAACAAAACCCAAAGGGATTTTTTAAATCTGTAAAGAACAAAGAGAATAACTAGGCAGAGAGTCAGGTTTGTTAGAGACCACAAGCTGTGTGTAGACCCAAAAACATGGGCAGTGTCCTCAATGAATACACTGCATTGGTGTGCACAATAACAAAGAACAGCACGAGTACAGATCCAGCTCCACACTTTGTTAGCACAGGTACAGATATCAGGTTTGAGCACCAAAATATCAGAAATAATTAACAGTAACCTAAGTGGTACTAGCTGGCTTAGGAGCCTGGACAATAACAGGCCACAGAATCCAAGGCACAGTGGCACATTGGATTCAAACATGGTTGACAGGGAGGAACTTGAGCAATGTTCGAGATTGGAAGTCTGTGTTAGTGAGGTTCTGTAGGATTAGGTGCTGGGGCCCATTCTGCTAGTGGTGTACATTCATGATTTGGAATTAAGTGTAGGGGATTTGATCAAGAAATTGGTGGATGCTAAAATTGGATCTTGAAATTCTGCTGTTTTACTCTTTCAGTCTTGACTAACAGTTGCTCAGCTTGTCACAGGACACAACATTAAAATGCAAATGCATTTTCCAGTAACCAAGACAACTAATTATAAACTTTATCTATATCAGGTGTTAAAACAAAAAGACCAGCCAATATAACAGTGGTGAAGCGTCACACTAGATTTGAAACATTAATTCTCTCTTTCTACAGATGCTGCCACACCTGCTAACCTTGTTCAGCTTTGTTTGTTTAAATTGGTTCAACTGTTAGTTTATTACCTACACTTATTCAATGACATGCAGCAAGTGTAAATGCTTATCCCTCTGAACATCTCCAAAACACACACTCGAGGAAAAGAGTAAAGATTTCCCTGCAGAGACTGGCTGGCCAAAAATAAAATACACTTCAGTTAATGGATTATTCAAGGCAAAGGATAAATCATGGAATCTTCTAGAATCTGTTACTGTGAAGCTTTGGCTAGTGAAGTCGTCACTAACTACAGGTGGTCGTTTCTGAAGTCTTGTAGACACAGCTTGCTCAGGATGTTTAAATGTTTGTTCAATTCCTCTTTCAAACAGAAAAGTAGGTTTCACTCTGAAGTTACAGGAGAGTTTTCTTTTCAGAAATGACATATTAACTGGGCAGCACATCATTAGTAGGCTTTCATTCAAAAGCTCCTTTCTGAGCTACTCACTGTTCAAAAGAGCCCTGGCAAAACAAAGCTATCCCTAATCATAGAACATAGAACATAGAACAGTACAGCACAGAACAGGCCCTTCAGCCCACAATGTTGTGCCGACCATTGATCCTCATGGATGCACCCTCAAATTTCTGTGACCATATGCATGTCCAGCAGTCTCTTAAATGACCCCAATGACCTTGCTTCCACAACTGCTGCTGGCAACGCATTCCATGCTCTCACAACTCTCTGCGTAAAGAACCTGCCTCTGACATCCCCTCTATACTTTCCACCAACCAGCTTAAAACTATGACCCCTCATGCTAGCCATTTCTGCCCTGGGAAATAGTCTCTGGCTATCGACTCTATCTATGCCTCTCATTATCTTGTATACCTCAATTAGGTCCCCTCTCCTCCTCCTTTTCTCCAATGAAAAGAGACCGAGCTCAGTCAACCTCTCTTCATAAGATAAGCCCTCCAGTCCAGGCAGCATCCTGGTAAACCTCCTCTGAACCCTCTCCAAAGCATCCACATCTTTCCTATAATAGGGCGCCCAGAACTGGACGCAGTATTCCAAGTGCGGTCTAACCAAAGTTTTATAGAGCTGCAACAAGATCTCACGACTCTTAAACTCAATCCCCCTGTTAATGAAAGCCAAAACACCATATGCTTTCTTAACAACCCTGTCCACTTGGGTGGCCATTTTAAGGGATCTATGTATCTGCACACCAAGATCCCTCTGTTCCTCCACGCTGCCAAGAATCCTATCCTTAATCCTGTACTCAGCTTTCAAATTCGACCTTCCAAAATGCATCACCTCGCATTTATCCAGGTTGAACTCCATCTGCCACCTCTCAGCCCATCTCTGCATCCTGTCAATGTCCCGCTGCAGCCTACAACAGCCCTCTACACTGTCAACGACACCTCCGACCTTTGTGTCGTCTGCAAACTTGCTGACCCATCCTTCAATTCCCTCGTCCAAGTCATTAATAAAAATTACAAACAGTAGAGGCCCAAGGACAGAGCCCTGTGGAACCCCACTCACCACTGACTTCCAGGCAGAATATTTTCCTTCTACTACCACACGCTGTCTTCTGTTGGCCAGCCAATTCTGTATCCAAGCAGCTAAGTTCCCCTGTATCCCATTCCTCCTGACCTTCTGAATGAGCCTTCCATGGGGAACCTTATCAAATGCCTTACTGAAATCAACCATTTAATAGCAAGCCTTAGAGATAATGGGAACTGCAGATGCTGGAGAATCCAAGGTAATAAAATGTGAGGCTGGATGAACACAGCAGGCCAAGCAGCATCTCAGGAGCACAAAAGCTGACGTTTCGGGCCTAGACCCTTCATCCCGAAACGTCAGCTTTTGTGCTCCTGAGATGCTGCTTGGCCTGCTGTGTTCATCCAGGCTCACATTTTATTATCTTATAATAGCAAGCCATGTTTTTTAAAAAAAATCCATTAGCCAATTAACTTTCAATTATCTCTTACTTTCCAGGTATTTTCACAAAACTTAGAAATGAAACTATTTTGCCACAATCTTTCAAAAGCCAAGTCCTGCAAGCAACGCAATATAAAGCATCTTTGTAACACCTATGAAAATGCATAATTCTACATTTTCCCACATTACACTCCATTTGCCAGAACTTTACCCACACATGCGACCTATCACTGATTTGCAGCCTCACAGCCTCTTCATTACAAACTACCTTCATATCATCTGCAAATTCAGCTATGAACACCTTTGCTCCCCTCGCCCACGTCACTGATATAAACTGGAAAAAGTTAGGGTTCAGTTAAGTACGAAATCCGGACCAGTCTCATTTCTAAATGCTGTTTTCTGCCTTCTTTTTCTCTAAGTTCCAAATTTTGCTGGAGTAAAGTTGCACAGATACCAGCAATCTCTCCCATTCCCAATACCAGTCAAGATCATTGCCTTTCCCCCCCTCTCTGCTCAGGACTAAGATGACAAAATAGTGAACATAATAAGATTTGGAGGATGCATGACAAGAAATGTTACAGGTACGATCCACATACAGTTACCCAGTACAAGAAAGGAATGGATTTTTGTGTACATAGGTTAAGAGGTGTTATGACAGAAAACAAAATGGTTATGTTGGGCAGCCAAAGCCTATATTTCAAAAAGAAAAGAGTAAGACTGTAAAGAAGATTGACTTGGCACTTAAGTGTCTGGACCCCAACTATCGATCAAAAGAGAATGCTTGTCATCAAGAGGTTTGCAACAGCTTTGAGGTGGGAGGAGACAAGAAGAGGAAGGACCAAGTCATCCAGTTTTAAGCTATAATCTGTGTTCTTTAGAGTAGAAATTCACAATAAAATTCACTGAAAGTTTAATAGAAGACATTCCAGTCTTATTCCTGATGGAGAGCCACTGTAATTGTACAATCAACATGTATTATCAGGAATAGCTGAGTATCATTTAAACATATCCTTGGGACTCTGAAATAAATACATAAATTGCTGGGGAAACACAGTAGGTCTCTCAGCATCTGCGAAAGCAAAACAGAAGTAACGTTACATCCATCACAATTCAAAACTATTTCTCTCTCCACAGAGATCGCCACACCTGCTGCATTCCTCCAAAAATTCTTTTCATTTTACTTCAAGCTCAGTCAGAACAGGGTCACACATCAAGGAAAAAGGCCTCGTCCCTAACTTTTTCTGACAAAGGCTAATGTAAGGAACTGCTTTCCAGATACAATTTGATTGGTTTTACTGCTCAGCTTTAAGCAAAACACACTTTCTTCTTGTACTACAGTTAAATACAAAATAAAGAATTAGTCTAACTTTAACTCTATTGGAAAGCTTAACAGAATAATATATTATTTAACCACTAAACAACAACAGTTCCAATACATTAACATCCCATAAACACACCCTTGGCAAAGGTAAATTCAGTAGAAAAGATTGTCTCACATGCTGTTCTGGCAGCAGGAAGAGAACCCAAGCTTTTTGCTGTAACAGACAAAAAGATCTAGCAGCTTTGATGTAACCATTTTCAAACCCCCAACAACAGCTGAAAGCTAAATTAAAACCTTGGTCCTGCAGGGACTTGACAAGCTGCTCCTACTGTTCCAACTTTTCTGCAAGTAGTCACTAGAACTAGCAAGATTAAACAAAACGGACATATGCAAACCCCTCTATCATGGAAATCATCTACAGTCATAACAAGGCACAAAAATAAATGATCAAGGTGGCTACTGGCTTTGCCAAAGAATTGTATTTAAAGTGTATATTAAGTAGAAATGGGCTACAGTGGAGGGATTCATGGAACAGAATTTCAAATAACTGCAAATAAGCCAGTGAGGTACAGATCTCAAAAGCACAGTGTTAGTTGGGTGGGGGAGAAAATTATGCAGATCAACAGGAGGAATCAGATTCAGAAACAAACACATCACTCCTTCAAATCAGGACAGTAACTTTTAAAACAAAGATGCTCATGGAACGTGGGCAAGACCACTGTTTGTTGCACACCACTGATGAGGGGGTGATGAACAGCCACACTTCTGAATTGCTGTAATCCATGGTAGGTAGGAACATACACTGCTGTTATGGTTGGAGTTCTAGGATTCTCACTCAGTGGCACTGAAGGAGTGGCATAGATTCTGACGGAGTTGATGTCAAAGGTGTTGCGTAGGACTGTTTGGTGCTGAGCTTAAGTTTTCATATTTGATTGTTATGTTTTCATCTTATAAATGCTTCCTAAATGCGTCCTGATGTTCTAAAGCACAGTGAACTTTATGCTGCGAGACAAAGATCATTCTCCTCAAGGCACTCAGTGGATGGTAAAAGCTCCGAGTCTGAAAACTAATTCCACAATAGTTTAGGATCTACACTTAGGGTGGGTTCAATGAGTGTCAATAAATTCAACACATAGTAGTGTTAACTCCCTGAAATTGTGGTCAAGGGAGGACTCTTTGTCTGCTTGGAGGAACCAGGCAAAAATCCTTTTCAATTTAACTGGAGACAGTGCATGACTAGCGAGTTTTGAGAAGATTTGTAGCTCAGGTTGAGGTTCTGGATGTGAGTTTGCTCGCTGAGCTGGAAGGTTCGTTTTCAGACGTTTCATCACCATTCTAGGTAACATCATCAGTGAGCCTCCGACGAAGACAGTGCACGACGAGAAAAGGGACTGGTTCTGAAAATGCTCCAAATCAGTTGAACAGTCCAAAGCATATTTTTGCCATATATTTCATTCCATTCTGCCACCTGCTTTGCTAAGCAAATATGCATATGAAGTAATTCAGTGATTGCATTTTTCAAAATAGAAGATGGTCAACACATTTACTCCTATGCAATTGAGGCTGGCACAGGAAACTGAAGTTGTGGAACTTTCAAATTCCTCAACTGCTGTTTATACAGAAATAATGCGCTAAGGACAAAGGTGAAACAAAAAGTTAAATAGTTCAAAATGAACATGAAGACCAAAATAAGAATCTTGCATTATCCTGGAAGGTATAACCAGAATCAGCTAACATAGTTCTGATGGGACATACTATCCTTGAATTGTGATGCATCTGGTAGCATGGCAAATCAGATAGCAATGGTTGCCAAATAATGAGGAACTGGGAGTGGATGTGGACACAGATGTACAAAGCAACAGTATATGGCAACATGGCAGTGTAAGTAAATTGATAATGATACCCAGGGACAGAATGTCAGAGCGTTAAAAAAAAATCAGGTTTAAGGGAAAAACAATGGTAAAAAGGCAAAGTTAATGGCTCTTCAAGGTACGTGATGTAAAAACAATATGAATTTATAACAAAAGATTGAATAGCATAAAGATCAAACAATCTTATAGCCAGAATGGTTACAAGGAGATCAAAGCTGGGAACTAAACATTCAGCTGTATGACCTTTCTAAAGGACAGGAAGGGTTGGCTGGCAACAGACCTTTGCTAGTATGAGATATAACGAGGATGATTGCAAGAAATGATCTTGAATCAGACGTTGCAGAATTCCTTGTGGAGTGAGGCAAGAAATAAAGAGGGGAAGACGACATTGCTGAGTGCAGTTCATTGACTCCTACAGCTTTTTTAGGACAGAGAATAAGTCAGGGGATCACGAAAGCATGTGAAAAAAGGCTATATGTTAATCACAGATAGCTTCAACCTTAATATACATTAGGAAAATCAAACTGGCAAAACTAGCCTTAAGGAAGAGTTTACTGAAGCAGTTTGTTATTGACCCAACCGGGAATCATGCTATTTTGATCTGGTAATGTGTAATGAGGCAACTTTAATAAATGATCAGAGTAAAAGATTTCCTCAGGAATGGTGACCATAACATAGTAGAATTTAGCTTTTTTTTTGTTTAGCATTCTTAATTTTAAAAATTGATCTTTTTTAACCTCAGCATTCCATTTGAATGAGAAAGTTGAGTCAGAAACAACCGTGCTAAACTTAAGAAAGGAAATTACATCGGGATGAGGGGAGGAGTTTGCTCGAATGGACTGGGAAAACAATCGACAGAAATGACAACGCAGACACGTAAGAAATAGTTCATGAGTGACAATAAGTGAGAAGGATGATCCTAAGAAAGGGATGAACAAACTAGCTAACTGGGGAAGTTAGGAGAGCGTGCAATTGAAAAAAAAAGAGGCTAATGGTAAACCAGGAGGTCAGGACTCTTGTTGTGCAGTGGTTTTGTACCTAGATCCGAGCCAGGAGGCTTGGGTTCAATTCCCACCTGCTCCAGAGGTATGTAATGTCATTACCGAACAAGCTGATTAGAAAATATCTCTAGAGGAAAGTTAAAAATTACAAAATATGAAGGGCAAGAAAATAAACCGAGGACAAACCAGCAACATTAAGAGCTTTTCAAGTATTCTGTAAAGAGGGTGAGCTGTAAGGACAATGCAGGCACACATCGGTACTTCATTTGGACAAGGTGAGCAAGTAGGCAAATGCATAGCAAATATAGTACACTGTGGATGAATGTGAGGTAATCCAATTTGGTGGCAAAAAACAGTGGCTGTATAGTTACAAATTGTATTCCTAAATTATAAATAACCTGAATAACTAAAAATTGAGAGATGGCAACGTGCAACGAGACCCCTTTGCACACCAGTCGCTGAAGTTATGCATGCAATTGCAGCAGGTGGTAAAGGCAAATGGCTTGTTAGCCTTCATAGTGAGACGATTTGTGTCAAGGAGTAGGAATGTCTTGCTGTAATTTTAAAGGAACACTGGTAAGGTCACATCTGGAATACTGTACGCAGTTTTAGCCTCCTTATCAGAGGAAGGATACTCTTGTTATGTAAGGAACACAGCCAAGGTTTATCAAACTGGTCCCTGGAATGGTGGGACTGACGTGTAAGAGACTGAATTAGTTGGGATTATATTCACAGCAGTTCAGATCAATGAGGGTAGATCTCAAAACCTATGAACTTCGAACAGGACTAGACATGGTTGATGCTGGAAGGATGTTCCTGATGTCAAGAACCAGAGGTCAGAGACTAAGGATACGGGATAGGCCATTTATGATTGAGATTAGGAGAAATTTCTTCATCCTGAGAAATGGTGAGCCTGTTGAATATATTACCACAGAAAGCAGTCCAGGCCAAAACATTGTATATTTTCAAGCAATAGGGCATAACACTCTTGGTGAAAGGGATCAAAATATATGGGGGAATGCAGGAACGGGTTACTGAGTTGGATGATCAGCCACAATCACAATGACTGGCAGAGCAGGCTTATAAGGGCTGAATGGCCTACTCCTGCTCTTATTTTCTGTGTTACCATTGATGACGGGGCAAAGTGTACATAGTCCCATTGAGAACAAGGTTGGGGCAATAATAATGGGTAGCCAGAAAACGGCAGAGGAATCAATGGTAGAGGACACTGAAAGCATTACAAAACAATGAAATAATCAAGGAATGGCAGGGGGAAATCACTCCATATCAGTACAGTAACTATCACTAGACAAGATATACTATGAAAACTGATGAGGATAAAGGTGGACCGGAAGAGTGGATGCACTGTTTGTAACCTTCCCAGAAACTCTAGATTCTGAAGCATCCCATAAATTTACTGTAAGGGTTGTCTAATGAACCTTTTTTTGTCTCAGAAGAGAATAAACCTGTCAAATTCTTTACAGTAGAGAGCTGCTGAGGCTGGGTGAAACATATTCAAGACCATGCTTGATGGAGTGAATGGCTTACTTCTGCTCCTACATCCTATGGCACAACGAGAAGAGCAAGAAGGGGTCATGAAATGACCTTGGCAAGTAGGGTTAACAAGAATCCCAAGGTATTCTATAGATACTTTAAAAACAAGAAGACAACTAGGGAGGGCCACTCGAGGATGAAGGAGGGAACTTGTGCTTGGAGGCAGAAAATGTGGATGACATCCTAATGGAGTACTTTGCATCAGTATCTACTGAGAAAAAGGATATGGAAGATAGTGAGGTTTGTGTGGAGAATGCTAATATGCTAGGGCACTTGCAAGTCAAGTAAAAAAGTGTTGATCTATTGAAGAGCATTAAGGTGGATAAGTCCCTAGAGCCCAATGGTATCTACCCAGATTATTCAAAGAGGTAAGAGAGGAGATCACTGAGGCCTTGACCAAGATCTTTGTATCCTTGCTAGCCAACTGTCGGTTCCCACAGGACTGGCAAGTAGCTAATGTTGTTCGAGAAGGGAAATAGGGATAAGCGAGGTAACTACAGACAGGTGAGTCTCACATTAGTGGTTGAGAAACTATTGGAGAGTCTTCTTAGGGATAAAATTTATCCATATTTGGAAAAGCATATCCCTAGTGACAGTGAACATGGCTTAGTGCAGGGCAGGTCATGTCTTATTAACGGGATAGAATTTTGAGGTGGTGATGAAGGTGATTGATGAGGGTAGAGCAGTGGATGTTGTTTACAAGGATCTAGGAAGGCTTTCAACAAGGACCCTCATGGTAGGCTCATCCAGAAGATTACAATGCATGGGATCTACGAATACTTGGATTCATGGATTCTGAATTGGCTTGCCCACAGAAGATGGAGGGTAGTTCTGGAAGGGTGTTTTCCAGGCTGAAGGTCCATGATTCTGGGTATTCTGCAGACTCCATACTGGGACCTCTGTTTACGATATACATAAATGACTTGGATGAGAATGAAGGTGGGTGAGTTAGTAAGTTTGCACGATATAAAGATTGGTGGATTTGTGGGCGATGTAGAACATTGTCAAGGAATACAGTGGGATATGGATGAGTTGAAATATGGGTGGAGAAATGGCACATGCCGTTTAATCCGGGTAAGTGTGAGGCACTACGTTTTGGGAGATCAGATGTTAGGGAAAAGTAGTTAATGGCGGGACTCTGAACAGCACTGATGTACAGAAGTATCTTGGGGTTCAAGTCCACAGCTCCCTGAAAGTAGCCATGCAAATAGATGTGGTGATGAAAGCATACGGCATGGTTGACTTTATTGGTCAGGGAACTGAGTACCAGAGTCAGGATGTCATGTTGCAGCTTTATAAGGCTTCTAATTTGCATTCAATTCGGATCACCACATTACGGGGAGGATGTTGAGGTTTTGGAGAGGCTGCAGAAGAGGTTTACCAGGATGCTGCCTGGATTAGGCAGTATGAGTGATAAGGAGAGACCAGAAAAACTCGGGTTATTTTCTCGAGCTGCAGAGGCTGAGGGGAGACTTGATAGGTGTCCATAAAATTATGAGATGTGTAGATAGATTCTGTTCGTCTACCCTTTCTCCCAGTTGTAATATCTAATACTGTGGGATACGTGTTTAAGGTTAGAGGAGAAAAGCTCAAAGGAGATGTGAGGAGCAAGTTGTTTTTTTTTAAAAACACAGTGGTAAGAGTCAGGAACACACTGCTGGGTTGGTGGTGGAGGCAGGTACTCTAAGAACATTTAAGCGACTTTTAGATAAGCACGTGAATATGCAAGGAATGGACGGGTATGGACCAAGGGCAGGAAGAGGGGATTAGTTTCATTTGGCATCATGTTCAGCACAACATTGTGGGCCAAAGGGCCCATTTCTGTGCTGTACAGTTTTATGTTCTATGTAATATGAGACAAGCACCAAAAAAACATCAAGGTCATCAAAAACATCAAGGTCATGTTAGATGTGCAAGTGTGGATATCTAAAGGGGCATAGCCAGAATATAAAGTCCAATTCAGTATTTTTGGCAATGTATTCACAATTAAGGAACTTGCAGTCTGGATATCCTGCAACAACTGGTAAAGATACTAACATTAAATATGGTACATATGCCTAACACTGTGCAGTCTCATTAAGTTTAAACATAGAAGTTGGTTGTCAATCTAGGTGGTTAAAATTTCAAGGGAGTGGTTTGCTTCCATCAAGTCCTTATCCACCTATGGCTCAGGTGGTGAAGATTTCCAAGAAATCAATAGATCACTTGGAAAATCTCAGCTTGGTTCAGAGCAAGAATTCCACAATGTTCACCATCGCTCCTGGTGGGGCGGGGGGTGAAAGACCACAAGCATTCTGACCCATATACTGCACAAATGATGGCAGTTGAGACGATCCAGTCCACAATGAAAAGCTTTGTCATTCAGATTGCACATCACAGGAGAACAATACCCGTGCCTTAATAAGGATTCAACAAGCTAAGGGGAGACAATCCGAAGAAAAATGAGAAACACGTAGTTTCAGAATTCACATTCTTAGCTGATGTGCGCCTCATTTCTACTTACTACTTCTTGCCCCATTTCTTGTGATACTCTTAGCTGTCAAAAAATCTCTCAAAAATTCTAAATAGACCTGTAGCATCCATCACCAGCTGGGACAAGGAGGATTTCAGATCACATTAACCTTTGAATGAATGATTTCCCTCAAGTCTATTGTATCTCTGTTGTCAACTCCCCAGAGTGAGATGTCTCTCATGTTATGATCCTTGATCGCTTCTTTCCCTCATCTTCCATTGTTATGGAAATGTAAGCTACGGTTATGCAACCAGTTACCACACAGCCACTCACCTGGTGTCATTCTGACCTTCAAGGTCAGTGTCCAGAACTGAACGCAGCATTCCAGATTGGGAAGGAATTGCTTAGTTCAGTAACGTATTTTCCTTTCTCAGAGCAGAAAATCATGTTTCGTTTCAGACTCAGTTGCCATCCAGAACAGAAACCGTCCGAAAAAATTAAATGATTTTGCTGTTGACATGTATTAATGTTACAGAGGAGCAGTGTTAAGTTCAGCAATTTTTCAGGCTGCATTGTCAAAAATCAGGGAGTACAGTTAGCAAGAAAAAGAGCTTCTATCAAACTCTTCCTTAAAAATATACAACTTCTCCTCCTCCACCACCTTCTAGGGAAGAGAGTTCCAAAGCTGCTCAGGTCTCAGAAAGGTTCCTTCAGCTTGATCCCAAAAAGGTAAACCCACTGAGCTTTGGCTCTGTACTGGCTCATAAAAGCAAATTTCTTTTTCACATCCACCTCGATAAGATCATTTAAGAGCTCAAATTTCAATCAAGTTGACCTTCATTCTTGAAAACTGCAGTGGAAACAATACAAAAGCAAAAATTGCTGGAAAAACTCAAGAGGTCTGACAGGATCCTTACAGATAAAGCAGAGTCAATGCTACGGGTCCAATGACCTTTCTTCAGAACTTGTCCAATGTATCCTCAAGACAACGTGCTCATGTTTGGTGTCAACCTCATTAACCTCCTACAAATTGCCTCCAATGCATTTACATCTTTCTACAAATAAAAGGCACAAATGTGACCCACTTCAATTTTTTTCCTTACCCATTCCCAAAATATAATTTACACTCACCCTGCCCAACTGCACCCTACCCATGATCAGAAAGCTTACTGGACTCAGATTCTGGGAAATCCAACAATGGGATTCCATCACAATCAATTCTTCTAATGTCAGCCTGGGCACAATGTTCCTCCAAAAAAAACCTAAGGTTTCAAAATCTAGAATTCACAATTGTACAATTGAAAGTCTTTCAATCTTGAGAGACATCACACAAAAAAATCCATTCGCATACTGCTCAGAAGCATACACTGCCAAGTTTACATTAAGCAGGTAATTTTTCAGATTAACGAGTTATAAAATTGGCCAACTATAAAATTGTTTATAGAATTGGAAACTGGGTGCAATGCACTGCCATTTGACCTCAAACTCAAGTGACCTGTCCTAAAGATCAAGCACTGTTCACTTCCTGTGGGGGTGATTTCAGAAGGAATTACCTTTTATTTCAGAGCACGACAGAATTTCTGGAAAACGAATTTTTTTCAAAGAGCACAAATTATACACGCCTGCTCAGAGAGAAATACAATGGACTCCATTCTCCTGAACCATATTATCGTGGGCAAGCATAAACACTGGTTTCTTGCATTACGAGAATGCAATACAAAGTTAGTGGCAGTGACGACCGATGAATACATTCCCATTCAAGGGGAAATGGGGCTCATGCAGCCTCAGATACCTGCAAGTCACTCAACCTGTTCTAAAGGAATGTAAAAGGTTCTCTGAATTCCAACGAACACATTGGTGAACCTGATGTGAAGCCACATGTCTTGATGAACAAACAATACATCTAAACAGTCAATGGATCTGTTAAGGTCTCTGTGGTGCATCAATGATCTTGTTTGTTAGGTTAAAAGCAGGTCGACATGTCAAAAGGAATTTTAAGCACTGGTGAAGATGTTAGTTTTCAAACACGTTTCCTGGCGGGTCGACCTGGAGTCCGAAAGGAGGCGAGGCTTTCAGATTCCGGGCAAAACGAAGAGCCGGCCACCGGAGGGGAAGGTGGTGGATTCCCCTTTGATTTCTCAGGCTTCCCGACGGGGAGATCATCCAAAATTCGGTCCCCACACAATGCATCGTCGAGGCAGGCCGCTCTTTCCTCCCGTCCCCCAACAAACACCGCTAACCTCCACTCTCCCCCCCCCCCCCCCCCAAACTCCTCTACCCAACCCCCTCCCGGCGCGGCCTAGTCAGTCAGGCTTCACCACCACCACCCCCACTTTGATCCTCCTCTCCACCTGCTCAGACCCTCCGTAAGCCCTGACTGACCTGCCGTGCCCGCTGCACCGCATCGGCGAAAGCGTCCGGCTTTTTGAAAGCCGCACCGCCAGCCCCGGTCCCAGCTCCGGCCGCGCCGGCACCGACTGCGTGCGGGGGCGCCGCTGCCGCGAAGTCCGCCATTTCCAGCTGGGTCCGCCGCTGCACCGATTCACTCGATCACACGCCCGGGTTGTAGATCCGCGGCTCTCGATTACGTCTATTTTCTCTCACCACCCAGTCTCTCCTTGTCTGACACCCTGGGACCAGCTCCGGTTAGCCTCCGGTTCCACACCACACACAGGCCCGGGCCCAATAATGGCTTCCAACGCTCCCGCCTCGACACCGCCAAGAGACGGACAGGGGGCGGGGGCAGAACACGTTGCGATGGACAGCTTCTTCGTCCAATGGAAACACCGCTCAGCTCCTCTCCGCTATGATTGACGTTCCGTTTCTCCAGTGAGAATGTCGTATGCGTTGGACGCCAGCGTGATTGATGGCACGATGACCCGATAGAAATGCGTCATGTCGTTAACGTCATTGTGATTGGCGGACACGTGCTGCAGTGGGATACGGATATGCGTATGACATCTTCTGGAGGGACGGTCAAATAGAGAAACGTGCGTCCTGATTGGTGGGCGGTGGAGTCAATAGTGGCTCGGAATGGTTGGAAGGCGGTCTTTGCAGTGTCATGCTGCCTGAGACATGCATGTGAGGAGGAAAAAAAAATGGAGGGTAGGTTGGATTAAAAACTGGAGGAAATAGTTTATCGCATTTTTTCGCTGTAGGTATTCAGTATCTGTGTGATATTTAATGTTTCTAAGCTTGTTTCGCGAGGTTGGTGGATAACATCTTCTTCAGGGAGGGTTTTGTGAAGAATAAAGGCTACACAAGAATTTGGCAAAGCTCCATTGATCTTCCATTGCTCCCCATGGCCTTAACACCAATACAGCTATGAGGCTGATTCCCAAGTAGGCTCTCTGATTGTGTACCTATCTCTGAGCCAGGAGGCTAGAGTTCAAGTCTTACCTGTTCCAGAGGTGAGTTATAACCCATTTGAACAGGTTGGATTAGAACATAGCTTTTTAAAAATGTATTTGCTGTGTTGCTAACCACAATCTATTGCCAGGGAGACATAGAAGAGAAGAATGATGACACCTTAAGATCATAAGACACAGGAGCAGCGGCAGACAGGTCAATGAGATCACGGTTGATCCGATCATCCTCCCCTCCACTTTCTTGTCTTTTCCTCATAACCCTTGATTCCCTTACTGATTTAAAAAATCTGAGCCTGAGTTTGTTGGATGTCTTCCACCAGCCTTACCTAAATAAAATTTTAGTTATCTGTTAAAGAGGCAACATCACTCAATGACAACATGTTATACAGGACAGGCCAAAGGTGCCTGTAGGACATTGTGAGAAAGAGACAAATGGAAACTGAGAAAATGCATAGCTTGCCATCGTATTATAGCAGTTAAGTAGACACCAGCAGGTAGGAAAAGGAGATGGAGCTGACCAAAGAAGATTTGGCTAACTACCTTTGTGGAGGGCATCCAAGAGTAAAACGCTATCTGGATGGAGTGAGAAAACTTGCAATGGATCAGAGTCAAATGGGGAGCTTTGCTACTCGTTGTTCCATGTGACACTTGAGGAACAATGTCCAAGTAACTTGTTGCCTAGGTAGTTCCTGTTGGAAGACTTAGTTTAATATAATGTAGAGATAGTATACGACACAGCAATAAGCCATTGGACCCAAATGAGCTATTCAAGAGGTTTAAACACCATTGTATAGGGTGGACAGAATCTTTCCTTTTGAAATTGAGTACGAAAAGCAACTTGGTTATGCTAATCCTTTAGAAATTTAGCACTTAGCTAGAATTCCCTGGCTGGAATATTTCATCCATTTCTTTGTATTGTAGTTCAGGAGGCAAGGAAGCATAGGAAATTTTTGTGATGGTGCCTGAGATTAGGAATTTTGGTTGTGTGGCAAGACAGGGATTGTTTAGAGCAGAGAAGGTTAAGTAGAGTTAAAAACAGAAATTGATAAAGAAATGAAGCAGGTCTAATAGCATCCATGGAGAGAAAAGATATTTAGAGTAAGGAGATTTAGATACAGAGTAAGAGCAGAAAGAGATAATTTTTGGCAACTGAATAAGACACTTAGATTTTTGGTATGTCTTGTGGAGTAATGGGACTTGTTCACTCTTCTTGTTAGAGTTGGAACACCACAGTGCTGCATTTGTATTGCAGTCTCAGTCTTCTGCATGGGGTCATATCTCTAGATTTTGAGACAGGCATATGACTAACTCAGTGAGGGCGACTTCTGTTCCTGCTGATTTACAACATGTACTTGGAAAAGTGAGGTCATGACTACTGCCCCCTGACTGAACATAGCCTCACGCTCCTGCCCTTCAATTTTAAATGGCTGTCTTTTATTACGCTTTATTAATTGGGAGTATGACATCTGTCATTTGCATCACTGCACCACTGATAGACAACCCCTCTGATCCTTTGGCCCTGGAGTTCATTCGCTAACTCTCTTATTCTCCCCGCTTTCTGTTCTGCCGAGATACTCCTGTAAGCACCAATACCTTTCTAAGTAGCTCGGTTTCAAATTATGTTTGATATTAGCCATGAATCGCCTTGAGATATGTTGCTAGATCAAAGGTACTATATAAATATAAAATGATGCTACGACGAATCTGATCTTGCAAACTTGCTGCGAGGATAGAGTAATGAGAAAGTTAAAGGTCATTAGATAGCACCCAGAGATTCTGCTTCTCTAGTTCACAGATCATACTTAATAAAGAGCAGTTAGGAGTTAAGAGTGAGTTTATTAAATTAGTAAAACTATAACTATGTACATACAGTGTTCTGACATCACATTCCGCAGTAAAATTCTCATGCATGACCAGCTTACCAGCTGTATTGGCAGCACATAGCATGAGAAATCATTCACCATTTAAAGACATCCTGAAAGCAGCACTTGAACAAGGAGACTCTGAATGCCATTGCTGATCTACACTTGACCCATCAATCTCAGTGGGGATTGCTCTTCACTGACCCAGTATTTCTTGTTGAAAAGTGCACCTCAAGTGAAGTTGAAATTATGGATCAACTCCAAGTCCTAAAATATGATCTTCAAGCAGGCTGAAGACTGTCTCCCTTACCTGATTGAAGGCAACAATGCACAGGGAAGCTGCCCCGAGAGCAATACAGTGAGATTTTGGTGACTGGCAAATGGCACAGTCGGACAAAAAATAAGGATTTAAGATTGGAGGTAACTGTTGCGTTCAGAGAAGACTTTTGTTTTCAGTTTTTCTGGCATGCTGTAATTTTCTGGAGTTCTTTTTGCTTGGAGAGAACACAGGAACGAAACACCAAAGAATTGTTCATCAAATGCAGGTCTTGGCACCCCATTACTTTGAGGTAACACCCAGGAAGAATTTCATATGTTCATAGACAACGTAGCTGATGCTCACAGCAGGGATCACCTTCATGAAGTTGGGGGTAATTCCTCGGTACAGGCCAGACCAGCCTTCTCCTTGCACTATCCGGGCAAACTGCTGGATCATGCTGAGCTGGGGCTCGTTTTTGATGACAGCTGTAGGATGAAAATTGAGAGCAGTTGGGGTTTTTAATTGCCCTGCTCATGCTGACTGTCATATAATCTGACCACCACGGTGTGTTCTCAATTCAGGCCCCTCTTGCTATCTCCCTACCACCTGTTCTCTTGGCCTGTTTCCTCTGTCACTGTCCTGCCTCCACTACCAGCCCCCTCACCCAACCCCGCAACCCTGCCTCCAGTCCTGGGCCCTACTCTCTGACCCTTACTCCTTCCACCCTGACCTCTTGAATTTAATCAGGCAGCTTCTGACGAAAGTATCACTGATGTCAGTGTGTTGGCAGGGGGATTATAAACCCCAGCTCCCATTTCAAAATGTCCCATATCCCATCCCCCATTGTAATACCGTGGGAAACCCCAACTCTCACCTTGAGCTTGCATCCTTGTCCGTACGAGTGCTAGTGGGTAGCTTGCTAGTTGACCACAAGTACTGGAGATGGTGCCACAGCCAAGCAACACAAAGACTCCAGGATCAGTACTGGAATGGCCATATGTTTGTAAGTATTGGTTTTTCACAGTCTACCATTGAGAAAAAGAGACCCTCATGAGTAGCGAATAGAGCACAGAACTGGGAATGGCCCTTGGAATGAGACTGGGATATAGATAGATTGTGGAAAGCAGCAGCTGCCAAATGCTCTGTCACATTGGGACATATTGCCCCATATTTCATTGCAAGATGTGACTTTTTAAAAACCGAACTGTACATTTGCAGCTGCTTGAATGAGTGGTGGAAGCAGATTCAGGAGTAACTTTCAGAAGGGAATTGGGCAAATACCTGAAAAGGAGAAAATTCAGAGCTCTGGGGAAAAAGAGATGGCGAAGTGGATAACCCTCTTGAAAAGTTGGCACAGCCTCATTGGACCGAAAGGCCTTCTATAATCAAGGGAGAACAGCAGCTCTTTAACCAGTTGCCTGGATATCTTAGTGAGTAAACTGTCCATGAGTTCTCTCACTGCTTGCCTCATTCTCCATGGATACTCACATCATTATGAAAGGATTAGAGTCTCTGCTGAAATAACATAAATGTTATCAGTGAGTGTCAGCAAACCTCAGTCAAACCCAGGCAGTGTGGGCAAGCTCACAATGCAGCTAACACACACCCTAATCAGAAAAAACTAACAGTCTCTGGGCCAAGGCATATTCAAGAAACTTGCACAAAAGTCACACGATTGTTTGGTTTTTGGGAGTTACCTCATAGACAGCAAGGTCAATCCCAGCATAAGGAATGATTCCAATAACATTCGGGACATATCCTTTGAAAAATGCACGTGGGCCTTCTGTCCTGAGCATCTTCTGGGCACAGTGAAAGATGCCCATATATTGGCCACTCTTCCCAAGACCCATTCTGGTCTTCAGCACCTAAATGAGCAAAGATTTGAGGTGAGAACTGGAGATTCCTTGTTGTGGCATGATAACAGAGCTTTCAGGGTTAGAGAGAAACTTAGGATGAATAAGAGAAATGAAGTTGAGAAAGAACTTGCATTTCGATAGCACTTTTCACAACCTCAAGACATTCCAAAGTGTCTTTCGACCAACGAAATGCTTTCTGAAGTGTAGTTACAGTTGTGATGCAGAAGTAGGCCATAGCACCCATACTTGGTAATGTGTTATATAACCACATGATGTTTTGATGTCACTTGAATGATAATTATGGTCAACATAGACTGGTTGTACAAATGGTCTGTTTCTATGCTGTGACTCTGTGATAAATACTGGCCAGGATAATGGGGAGAATCCCTTACTTTTCCCTGAAATACTGCTATGGGCTCATGTATGCCTCGAGGTAGGAGATGGTGGTGCTGTGGTAACTGGACCAGGAATCCATTGACCCAGTCTGATGCATTGGTGACAGGGATGCAAATCGCACCATAGCCCTTATTAGAATTTAAATTCAGTTAATAAATCTGGAATATTAAGATGGTCACGGTCATGGAAACGGTAAGAACGATCATCGACTGATGTACAAACCCCTCTTCTTCATTTCATGTCCTTTTAGGGAAAGAAACATTTTTTCCTTACCTGTCTGGCCTATGTGTGGTTAAATCTTAACTGCCTTCTGAAATGGCCCGAGGAAGCCATTTACTTTAAGGGGAATTCGGGATGGGCAACAATTACTGGTTTTGCTAGTGACACCTACATCCCATGAAAGAATGTCAAGAAAACGACCTGATAGAACGTGGGACCTTATTTCAACATCAGGTTAGCATCCGTACAACTTTAGTTACAACATCCTGCCACTGTAACTACTGTGTGATGTGTTACAGGTTCCCATTATGGAAATTTAAACATAAGCATGTTGTTTGATTTTAAAATATGTGTGCAGGTTAATCGAGATAGTAGGAACTGCTGATGCTGGAGAATCTAAGGTAACAGGGTATAGAGCTGGATGAACACAGCAAGCCAAGCAGCATCAGAGGAGGAGGAAAGCTGATGTTTTGGGTCAAGATCCTTCTTCAGAAATGGCGGAGGGGAAGGAGATTATGAAATAAATAGGGAGAGTGGGGGAGGCGAACAGGAGATGGATATAAGAGAAGATAGGTAGAGAGGAGACAGACAGGTCAAAGAGGTGGGGTTGGAGCCAGTAAAGGTGAATGTAGGTGGGGAGTTAGGGAGGGGATAGTTTGGTTCAGGGAGGACGGACGGGTCAAGGAGGCAGGATGAGGTTAGTGGATAGGAGATGGGGGTGGGGCTGGGGATGGGAGGAATGGTTAGGGAGGCGGGGACGAGCTGAGGGGGTGGCAACTGAGCGTAGGTGTTCCGCAAAGCGGTCCCCAAGCCCCCGCTTGATTTCCCCAATGTAGAGGCGGGGATGAGCTGGGCTGGTTTTGGGATGTGGTGGGGGGGAGGAAAGATTTTGAAGCTTGTGAAGTGCACATTGATACCATTGGGCTGCAGCATTCCCAAGCGAAATATGAGATCTTGTTCCTACAGCTTTCGGGTGGCATAATTGTGGTACTGCAGGAGGCCCAGGATGGACATGTCGTCCAAGGAGTGGGAGAAGGAGTTGAAATGGTTTGCGACTGCGAGGTGCAGTTGTTTTTTGTGAACTGAGTGTAGGTGTTCTGCAAAGCGGTCCACAAGCCTCCGCTTGGTTTCCCCAATGTAGAGGGAGCCACACCGGGAACAGTGGATGCAGTATACCACATTGGCAGATGTGCAGGTGAACCTCTGCTTAATGTGGAAGGTCTTCCTGGGGCCTGGGATGGGGGTGAGGGAGTAGGCAGGTGGAGCACTTGCTGCAGTTGAAGGGAAAAGTGCTGGAGGTGGCAGGGCTGGAGGGGAGTGTGAAGCAGACAAGGGAAACACGGAGAGAGTGGTCCCTCCAGAAAGCAGGTAAGGATTGGGAGGGAAAAATGACTTTGGTAGCGGGGTCGGATTGCAGATGGCGGAAGTGTTGGAGAATGATGCGTTGGATTTGGAGGTTGGTGGGGTGGTACGTGAGGATGAGAGAGATTCTGTTTTGGTTATTGCGGGTAGGGGGTGTGAGAGATGAGTTGCGGGAAATGCGAGAGACACAGTCGAGGGCATTTTCGACCACTGTGGAGGGGAAGTTGCGGTCCTTGAAAAACGAGGACACCTGGGATGTCCGGGAGTGGAGTGCCTCATCACGGGAGCAGACGCCGCGGAGGCGAAGGAATTGGGAATAGGGGATGGCCTTTTTGCGGGAAGGTGGGTTAGAGGAGGTGAATTTCAGTGAAGTAAACCCACTGTTGGAAAAAATTGTGTGTTTAGGAAGCCATTGATTGTTAAGATCCAAGTGAGATATGATCTGGTGGAATGACGATGATGGAGTAGGATCAAAGGCCTGAGCAGCCTTCTGTTCCTCCTTGTTGAAGTTAGACCTGTGGTTAGAATGGAGCCTGTCTTTCAGGTGACAGTAACTTTAACCTTTGTCCAGTTCAGATTGGGACTGGATCACGCTGGCAAATGAATACAGCAGTTGGTGAGCAGGTTTCTATTAGCAAGGAAATGAGTGCATTAGCTGCTGTTTTCTTGGGTTAACTCACGAGCATTCTTCCCATGAAGTGATCAAAATATCTCCCCGCAATGAGAATTGAATACAATGACCTAAATCTAAGCAGCAATTTGTCCAGTATCTTTCCCAGCACCTCACAAGGTTACTCAATAAATCTTGGATATCTGTCATGTCAGGAACTATTTACAGTGAGTGAAGTGTGCATTTGGATCAGGATGAGGTCACACATGCTGATTGGCACTATGTGTGAAGTACTGGTTAATGGGAATGTTACTGTCTTATTGCTGGGTGTGTGATGGAGTCACAGGAGGCTACAGTTACTGAGCAGTAAGTAATCATACAAACACGAAGAGGCTATTCATTTAGATCCTGTCCAACCTGTAACTGATCTGACCCACACGCTGCGAGACCCCAATTGTCTCATCTTAGTAAAATCTGTCCTACTCATATTTAAATAATTGATTAAATCAGATCCATTTACTACTGTCAGGGACATTTCCATACTTTGTTTTGTCTGAAAAATGTTTCTTAGCTTCTATCCAGAGTATCCTGGCTCTCATTTTCAAGTGGGATAGTAAGAACTGCCACTGCTGGAGTCAGAGCTAACAGTATGGAGCTGGAGGAACACAGCGGGCCAGGCAGTATCAGAGGAGCCGGAAAGCTGACGTTTCGGGTTGGGACCTTCTTCAGAAAGTGGGTCCCGACCTGAAACATCAGCTTTCCTGCTTCTCTGATGCTGTGTGGCCTGCTGTGTTCCTCCAGCTCCACACTGTGTTATCTCATTTTCAAGTGATGTGTAATAAATTCTCATCGTTGGAAAGAAAAATCTTTCCACCTGTCCCATTAATTCCTTTCAAAACTTCATAATCATCAACAGAAGATGTGCCGGGAATCGAGGGCTTGAGATATAAAAACAAATCGGAAAGAGTGGGACATTTTTCACTGGAGCATCGGAACTTGAAGGGTGAACTCATTGATGTTTATAAAATCATGGGGGCATGGATAAGGTGAATGACAAGGGTCTTGTCCTAAGGTTGGGGGAGTAAACCTAAAGGACGTATTTTTAAGGTGTGAGGAGAAAGAGAGGGGCATCTTTTTTTACACAGCAAGTGGTTTGTGTGTGGAATGAACTGGTGCAGGAAGTGGTGGATGCAGGTATATTTGGATAAGTTCATGAATGGAAAAGGTTTGGAGGCATATGGGCCAGTCGCATGTAGGTGGGACTAGTTTAGTTTGGGAACATGGCTGGCATGGACCAGTTGGACTGAAGGTTCTGTTTCTGTGCTGTATGACTGTAAAACAGCCATTAAACCCCTGGGGATACAGAATGCCCCTGATAACTCTGACTGGAGGTGATACACAAACTACTTACCTCCATCGGATAGATCAGGGTCTGGCTAGTGACACCAGCAAATGAACCTGCCACAAAGCGTTCGTGTACTTCGAGTGTGGAGTGTGAGGTCAGAAATAACTTTTTATACTGTTCAGGAATTTAAAAAAGAAAGTTTTAGCTGCAAGATTTCATCACAGTACATTTTCAATTACAAACCTTATCATTGAGAAACCCAGGGCTGCAGGAGAGGGACATAATTGGACAGAACTTTCAGAAAGCCAACAGTAGCATTCTGGGCTGAATGAACTTCACTTGAAAGTGCAGATAGGGCCTTGATTTAACCTCACCACAGAAGATTGGCATCTTGGACATTGTAGTGCTCCCCCAGCACTGACCCTCCAAATGGGGTAGTTCTCTGTGACCCTGTCTGTGTGATTTGGAAGGTATTATAAAGATTCTGGGTTAACCTCTCTGGCCTGCATCGTGTTAGCTGTTCAGAATCTGGCAGCAACAGGAACGTTCAATCAGTTTCCTCAGAAGAAGAGCAGAGAGGATTTTCCAGCTGATATTTCAGCTTCAAATGACACCCTTTCTGGATGGTGGGGCATGCTAAGTGATGCAAGGTTCAGGCAACTCAGTCAATATTCTCCCTTCACGGTCACACAACCCACAGGTGAATCTTGAACCTCATGGGTTGTTGGCAGCTGTGAAGTTAGCCCAATGAGAGTCAGCAGCTCCAACAAAGGAGCGAATTAATTACTTTCCTGTGTTTCTCTTTGCTTGAAATGTTATCAGTCAGCACATCGGGAGGGGGTACTTATCATAGCTTAACTGCAGGGAAACACAGAGAAAGCTCCCCATTTGCGGTCCCTATTCATGAGTAACATCATTTTGGCATGGCAAAATTCCCAATCAGAGCAGGAGAGATGAGAGGCCAAGCAGGGAATGCAAAGGAGAGGTCCTGCAAAGTTCAGTGGATCAGCCAGAGTCTGTTGGGGAATGTTAGATGAGCAAGAGGGGAGGGTCACGCCCCACAGCTGACTGCTCGTGATCTGGCCGTTGCTTAGTCCCCATTACTTCTGAAAGCTTGGTCAACCTACTTTGGAGTAAACCTTTATCAACTTGCAGGAATTAGAGAGACTTTGACAATGTGTGAGCTGTCTCAGGGCATGACAGCAGTTACCTGTGTTGTATTGCAACCTCAAGAGAGTGGGCTTAGAGGAGCATATGTGGTTCCTGCTCTATGAAAGGGTCAATGTAGTGGTTCTCAATCCAGGGAAGTATAGCCTGACTCAGAGTGTAAATTTTATATAAACAATCTGGAAAAGAAAAGCTGTGTGACCCATGAAAGTGACCATGAAAGCACAAAGGTATTTACCCAGGGAGTGATTCAGACAAAGAGCAAAGATTTATTTGAAAGTAAGCTCAGTAAACACTTGAAGGAATTTATAGAATTGGAGGAGGCCCATGTGGAGCACAGCTTGGATGGGCTAAGCAAACAGTCCTATTGCACTGTTCTGGACAGTTGCAGCTTAGACTTTTTATGCTCAAATCTATGGAGAAGGACACAAATCCCCAAACTTTGGACTCTGAGGTGAGATTGTTGCTCAGTGAGAAATAGTTTGCATTTAAAAGTCTGCCTTGGACACAAAAATGAGCCTGGTACAGCCTGATAACATTTGGATTGCATTTAATGCACAAACAAAGTCAGGAATGTTGCCCTTGAGGTGAAAACACTGGCATGGCCTTCTTCCTTCCCCAGTACCTGTTCATAAGCCATGAACTTAATGCCTGTCTCTGGAGTGATTTTCAGGACATTAACTCCATTTCCTCGCCACAGAGATAAGAAACCTCCTTCTCTCACCATCATCATCCAGACACCGGCCATGTTTAACTTCTGCTTGGCTGCAAAGACCTGGAGTGGAGAAGAGCACACAATCCTCATCACTGAATTTAGTTTCCCCATTCTAGGTGGATTCACTCCTAATGCAATAGACACTGATGATGAGTTACCAATTCTGTCCTCCACGCTTGGAAGGGACTCTTTTCCAGACGGAGGACAAAGTTAAGAAGCTAGATCATGATCACTCTTACTAGTTCTGGTTCACCAGCCCCAGCACGTGCCCATTTAGTTGTTAATGTCAGTAACGGTGTGGATTTTACCTGCATGTAGATTTTAAGTCGATCCAGGGGTGCAGTGCAGGTGCGTGACACTGCGCCTGCCATAGCTCCTGCCAGGAGCTGTCTCCACCATGACCCAGTCTTCCTCTCGGTCTCCGAGAACTCATCCACAATGGTCAGAGACTCCCCAATGTCCATGAACTGCAAGTCAAAATGAGCAGTGTTTAACATCAGAACAGCTTTTTCAAAGGGGAAAGATTTTCTTTTTGCTGAAACTACCCTGGAAAGCTTCTAGTCATTACCCAAGGAAATGAACCCGTTGCAGGGTTGAAGTCTGGAGCTGTCAGCAGCAGTTGTTTGTACAGAGATCAATACAGTTTTGTTTAGTAAAGAATATGAAGAGGTATCGAGGCGAGATAACAATCTGGAGGCAAGATCCAAATCAACTGTGATCTAACTAAAATTTGGGACAGACTTTAAGGGCTGAATGACCTCCTCCGATTCGGGGAACAGTGTGAATCTTGCTGACTAATATGTCCAGCTCATCAGAAACTTCTCAGTGAAGGGATCACTGCATAGTAAACAGGCCTGAGATCACTGAGGAAGGGTGGTTTAAACACTGCTAGATTGAGAAGCTGTACCTCCAGGTGAACCTGAGTGATTACTGGACAAAGAGGGACCAAAATGTTCACCTTCCACTTCCCTGCTCATCACAGCATGGAGCTATTGACCAATCACAGCAACCCATCACGAACAACAAATTCACAACAGTGCCAGATATTGTGAGAAAACGATGGAGAGATGGGGAAGGTCTACAGTTCTCTGCTTTTCTTAAACATGCCCACTTCACCACCCAGCGCCTCCCAACTTATTCATAAACTGGATCTTAAAGGGATTTCTGAAATTCTAACAGCTTCCATCATTTCCCCTGATTATCCATTGATTACTGTGCCAGCACAGTGCCAACATGGCACCCAGAACCGAAGATGTTAAGGCTCCCATGTTAACCAAGCCTGACAAGATGCTTTATTTTTGATCACATTTACCCCATCCCCTTTATGCCCTCACACCAATCAAAATACAGGATGGCTGATGCTGAGACATCCCCCACACACCAGACTCTGATTAACCAATAAAGGGCTTGTTTGTTATGACAGATGAAGTGATCTTGCCCATTTCATTTTCTGCTATGTATAAGAAAGGTGACCATCAGTATTCCCAGCGCAGAGCCAATGCTTTGTGTATGCAAGAAAATATATACAGTGTGCCTTACTGACTACCGCCCAATGACTCTGACGTCGATCATCATGAAGTGCTTTGAGAGGCTGGTCATGACCCACAACAACTCCAGTCTCCCAGCCTGCCTCAATCCCCTACAGTTTGCCTACCAACATAACAGGTCCACAGAGGATGCCGTATCCCTAGCTCTGCACTTAGCCCTGGAACTTCTGGACAACTGTTCATTGACTTCAGCTCCGCCTTCAACACCATTATCCCCCCCAGACTATGTGACCCTGGTTGAATGGACTCTAGCCTCAAATAATATAACCTGCAATGTAACCTGTATGCCTCAAAGTCTTCTTGATCTGTACATCCTTTGCTTGGTCTGATCTGCCTAAACTACTCATAACAAAGCTTTCCACTGTATTTCGGTACACGCGACAATAAAATCAATCAATCCAAAAAAACACAACTAATCAATTTGAGTAAAACCAGTGTTCTAAGACTGGAGCCAGTGCTCTGAGGGGAACTTATTCTCCCAGCATAGAGCTAGTACATACTCAGTGTCGAGCCAGTGATCTCAGAACGGAATCTGTGGGATCCAGGAAGTTGTTGGATGAACATATCAACATGTAATGGTAAGATGAATACGGATCATGTGAGTTAATTTGGCAACTTGAGTATACAGAACATACTGACAGAAAAACAGGCTGTTCGGCCCAACTAGTACATGCTTGTGTTACTACTCCACTTGAGCCTTCTCTAGTCTTAACTCATCTAAATCTATCCTTGTATTCCTTCCTTTGCCTCATCCACTGATAGAGTTTCCTCTTAAATATAATCAATGTGTTTGTCTTGAATTCCCAATCAGATTTCTTGGTCACTATCCTGTAATGATGTCTTTGACTTCAGTTTTCCTACACAATAAAATGTTCCCTCTGTATCTACTCTGGATACTTAGGACTTGGGGCTAAAGGGATCAAAGGAAATGGAGAAAAGCAGGAACAGGCCATTGCGTTGATCAGCCATGATCAAATTGAATGGGTGGCGCAGTCTCGAAGAGCTAAATGGCCTCCTCCTCATATTTTCTATATTTCTGTGTCAAAATCTTCATTACTTTTAAGGGCCTTGATTAGGTCTCCATTTGGCCTTCTGTTTGCAAAAGGAAAGACCCAACCCTTGTGTATCCTTTCCTGATGTATATTTCTGACAGTCTGTTCACTGTGTGACTGTTTGATTTGATTCGATTTATTGTTGTCACATGTATCAAGATACAGTGAAAAATACTCTTAAGGCAGATCGTACCATATAAAGTGCATCAGGAAAGCAGAACAGAGTGCAGAATACAATGTTACAGACGCAGAGAAGGTACAGAGAGAGATATCAGTGTTAACATTTGATCTGTTCAAAAGTCTGATAATAGCAGGAAGAAGCTGTTCTAGAATCTGTTCACACTGTTTATCGATTGTCTCGGCTGAATATAAGATGTGCATAAAGTGAGTATAATCTGTCTATAGGCTGAGTATAAGCTGTGCATAGGCAGTCTATTGGTTGAGTATAAGCTATGGATAGGCTTACCGTTGAATGTTTCCAGTGTTCAACAATCTGCTCTATATTGGTCAATGGATTGAAGATGAAATGGTCTCGAAATTCATTCCAGTCTACAGTGATTGTCCCATCTTTATCCATGCTGAGGGAGACAGAGGAGAGTCATTGTGAAAACCAAGGTTACATTTCTTCCCTCGCCCCCACGCCAGTTCCTGGCCCTGCAGGACCTTCCCACACTTGTTCCATGGATAGTTGCTGCTCCAAACCAATGCCTGTGGTCAATGCTTAAGGTTTCAATTGGCATTGTTGCTAATCAATGGACTCCAGTCCAGTTCGCTGACCTGTCACTGTTGTTGGATCTCTGTGGATCTAATGTGAAAGTGAAGCCATATGTTGGACCCCATCCCCTCCTACAACCACTCACTGCCCCCTCCCTGACCTTCCCAATTCCCACCTGCCATTCCACACATGGATTCACCCACTCCTAGCTCTCCTGCTCAAACATGCTTATTTACCTACACACTCTGCTCTTCCTTCATCCTCTCCCAATCCCGTTGCCCCTGTCCCACCATTCATTGTCCACGGGCAAATGTTTAGCACTGTCTTGGGTCAGGGATTCATGTCCCACTTCAGAGACATGAACATTAAATCCAGGTTGAGACTCTTGGTGCAGAACAGCAGGTGCACCGAGGTGTTGGAAGGTCAGTACTGACACAGCATCACATTGAGAGAGAATCACTGTTGGAGGAATGCTGCATTGATGGAGGGTCAGCACTTGAGGAGTGCTGCACTGTCTAATGTGCTGTTTTTCAGATAAGGTGTTAAATATTTGAAAGGATGAGATGAATTTTCCAGGTGTCATGGCCAATATTTATGTATTAAACAATATCATTTGTTGGTGTGGTTTTGGATCCTAGTTATGCAAGACCTGTTGCCTTTCCCACACATGCAGTATAGCCACTTGTGGAGCGGTTTTTCTGGAAAAGCAGGAGAAGGAATTTTTTTTGCATGCATGGTGTCTCACCTCCGCAAAATCATCTCCGCTTGTTTCAGTGTGATCGAGATACCAAGGGATGAGAGAGTTTGCTGAATCTCAGAGGCATCGATCTGACCTGATCCAAGCCACGAAGACAAAAATCAACAAAGAGGGAGACCAGAGTTAGACCAAACAATGTTGTACACCCTGAGAGATCTTTTAGATGATTATCTGATCAAGGATTCTACTCCGTCCCTCTGATCCTCTCAAGCTTCTATAGTGACACCCTTTGTACTTGAAAATAGAAAAGCAAAAAACTGAGCCAAGTACAATCAAGTGGTTTGGAGGTGATTTGGCCCATCTTAGTTTTGGCATTACCTTATTGAATTGGATTAGGAACATTTCCCTTATCTCAATTTTGTGTCCCTTTCAACTGCGGATTAGTTTGTGCTACTTGAGGAACTTAATTTATCTCAGACGAAGCTGTATTCTTCTCTCAGCTGTCCACTGTTTTCAGGAACTACTGACTATCCTTTCAGCTCTGGGCCCAGTCTGATTGAGGCTTGATTTAAATTAGAGTTATGATCATATGGTGAACTCAGTTTTGCCTTCCACCAGCACAGATGCCCAATTACAACAATATATATCATCTACAAGATGCACTGCAGCAACTGATGAAGGCTTCTCCAACAGTACCTTGCATCCTTGAAAACCCAGAAGGGAAGTGTCATCATGGGAAACCTGCCCAGCTCCTTGCCATGATTATCACTCAGTTAAAACCTTTCTGCTTCCTATGTAACAGCACTGTGTCAACCAATACCACACAGGCTGCAGAAAATCAAAAGGAAATGCAGTAGTTAACCTGTGAGAACAGGCACAAAAAGCTGGCACTTAACAGAGACCCTAAAATGATATTTTAGAAAAGGGTGAGCAGATTCAATAACAATTTTCAGGATGAAATAGGTAATTCAATTAAGAATATATGCTGGGGTCTTCAGGAAGTGCAAGACAGCTAGAGGTTCTTGACTATGATTTAATGTCATAAATACCATCATTGTTCCGGTCCAAGCTCCTAAACATCAGCTTGAGTGTTTTCTCATGTTGCCTCAGATACTCGATGAACTCTCTGAGGTCGAGCTGACCATCATGATTGGTATCGCCTGCTCGCATGATTTCCTGAAGGATGGGATCAGAGAGAAGGCAAGATGAAAGAAATGAGCGGCACTGGGGAAGATCTGAGCGAATTTCAATTCAAGTCAGTTAGATTGAGGTGCTGCCATAGCGATTGGAACAAGGTCAGCAAGGTGGATCTCATAGACTATGACTTCCCTGATTGAACCAGGAAAACAGCCCCAATCAGGGAGTCCTGGCTGACAGAATTAAGCAGGAGTATCAGGAGTTATGTTCAATCTAGGAGCCGCCTGCTCTGTACTATGCACGTGTAAATATATGGTGACTTGGTGATGGGATACTGGCCTTCATGGAGTTATTTCAATGACAGTGAGTAGGATTAATGATGTCACCATGCAAAAACACCCACCAGCTGAACCTCAGCTGGACTTCAAACAGCCAGTGCTATTGACTTTGTCGTTAGTGATGCAGCAAGTACAATTTATGAGTTACAGGGTATGCCGATGGAAGTGGACATGTTTGCCAGCCCACCTGAGCTTGGAGAACACAACTTGAGTGAAGGTAATTGCGTAGCCTCACTCAGGACTTACCATGAACACAGGGACTCTAGATCAACCCACAGCAAAACCCCAAACCAAAGGCCAAACAGGTAGAATTTTCTTGAGAATCCTGGCCAGCAGGCCATTGAAGTTGCTGCTGGCATGCAGACTCGAGACTGCAAAGGAATCCCACTAGGCCTGAATTGAGAAAAGAACTCGTAGTCCGGTATCCAGGAGAGTGAACACTCTGGAAAGTCCATCTACAGCTGATTTGGAAAAGTTAAATTGCTTAACAACATCCAAATCAGGACCAATCAAAATAAATATCTGGTTAAAAGATTACTTGGTTCTAATGGAGGTCGATAACTGGCACGGCTGTTTCAGTGATCACAGAATCAACCTTTACCAAGATTCACTCTGGACTCTAATGTTAGGTTGGCGTAAGACCTCAGCCAGGCTAAGAACCTATACGAAAGAACCCTTACACGTGAAGGGTACAACTGCGGTTCTGGTCTCTTAAGGTGGTTCAGTTACCACTGATCATACTAAAAGGTTCAGGCTCAAGCCTGATGGAGTGAAATTGGTTAAGAAAGATTCAACTTGATTGCTTCAACATTTTCAATTAGAAAATGGCTGCATGAGTGAAGCCCCAATTAAATACCTGGAAAATTTTCAAGGAAGGTCCAGGGATTATCAAAGGAGCCAAGGCCACCTTGCATGTTGACCAAGAGGTAATTCCACAATTCTGCAAGGCCCACCCAGCGCCATTTGTATTACCTGCAAAAGTACAGGCAGAAATCAGAAGGCTGGAAAGTGAAGGAATCATCAAACCAGCACAGTTTGTGGAACGGGCAGCACTGGTCACACTGATTGTGAAGCCCCACAGGTCGGTTCACCTTTGCAGGGATTTTAAATGAATGGTAAACTGCTTCTCGCAGCTGGATAAATACCCAAGCTCTCACATAGAGGAATTATGTGCAAAGCTGGCATGGGAACTGTCCTTCACAAACTGGACATGAGGCATGCATGCCTGCAATTGTGATTAGATGAGGATTTCCAGAGGTATGTTACAATTAATACTCAAGAGTTTGTACTAATATACAAGATTGTCTTTGAGATATCATCACCCTGACCCATTTTCCAGTGGATGATGGAGAACGTTTTGCAAGATCTACCCAGGTCACCATTTATTTGGATGACCTGCTAATAACCAGGAATGCCATTTAGAGAACTTTGACATTGTGCTTTAACATTTCTCAAAGATGGGGGTATGCCTTTGAAGGGAAATGTATGTGTCCCAAGTGACCTATCTGATCAACAAGAATGGGTTATACCTCTTTGAAAATGAAATAAAGACAAGCAAAGTTGCCCCGACTCCCAGAGTGTACCAGAGCTTTAGTCTTTTCTTGCTTCAGGGAATTGTAACGGAAAATTCATAAGTGACCTGACCTCCATCCTGGCACCTTTACATTTGCTATTGAAAAAGGGTCAGCCTTGGAAATGGTCTTGTAGCCAAGATGTACCCTTTACAGAAGTGAAGAAGCAGCTATCGTCATCCAAGGTGTTGGCTCACCACAACCCTAAGCGAGAAGTGGTGCTGACATGTGATGCCTCCCCATATGGTATTGGGGTAATGTTGGCTCACTGGTGGTCTAGCAGACAGGAACACCCGATAGTGTTTGCTTCCCAGACCTTGGCTGAAGCCAAATGAATATACCCCCAGAGAGAGAAGGAAGGTTTGATTGTCATCTTTGGTGTGAGAAAGTTCCACTAATACCTTTGTGGATGTAAATTTGTAATAGGAACGGACCACAAATCCCTGCTATGGCGATGTAGGTAGGACAGGGCTGAAGTGCCCGTAGAGCAGTGGGCTTTTATTCTGAGTGCGTACAACTTCAGTAAGCTGAGTGGCAAATGTGGATGCCTTGAGCTGTCTCCCACTAGTGGATATGCCATCAGTGGTGTCTCCACTGGAAGAGTCCATTCTGCTTCTAGACTTTTTGGATACCCTTCTGGTCAGCACTGACAGTATCTGACGGTGGTAACAGAAAGATCCTATCCTGGCAAAACTAAAACAGCTGGTGCTGACGGGGGAAACAGAAAAGCCATCACAACCAGAAGTGAGACTTTTTTGGACCCAGTGAGACCAGGTCAGCGTAGAGGATGGTGTGTTACGATGGGGAGTAAGAGTGATTGTCCCGAGTAAAGGTTACTGCCAGGTACAGGCTGCACTCCACCAGGGGCATCAAAAATGGTTGTATTGGTGAAAAGTTATGTCAGATGGCCAGGATTGGATGCAGACATAGCCATGTTAGTGGGCCAGTGCCCACAGTGCCAACAAGGACAAAAATTACTGCCAGCAGCTCCTGCTCATTTGTGGGAATGGCCAGATAAACTTTGGACTCGGTTACACGTCGACTGTGCTGGTCCTTTCAGGGGCTCAATTTTTTTTTAGTAATTGTGGGCACCTGTTCAAAGTAGTTTGATATGCACAGAGTTTATTCAGCAAACACAGGGACAACAGTTGAAAAACTGGGAGCATCTTTCGCAGTACACGAACTCCCAGAGATGTTAGCCACAGACAACAGCCCATCGTTTACCAGCAGGGAATTTCAGTATTTCCTAAAGTTCAAATGGCATTTGGCTTGTAAGGACAGCTCCATACTGTCCATGGTCCAATAGTCCGGTGGATAGACCAGTCCAAACTTTGAAGGCAGACTTAAAGAAACAGTCTGCAGCTTCACTCGATACCAAACTGTCCCAGTTCCTGTTTGATTATTGGACCACCCGTCACACAATTACAGGGACAGCTCCAGCAGAGTTGTTAATGGGGAGAAGACTGTGCACCAGATTAAATCCGGTCTTCCCAGACCTGAGTGGGAAGGGTGAAATGACATCAGGAAGGCCAATGCTGGATGCAAGACTCCTTGAAGTGAGAGAGGCCGTTTACTTCAGGAGATGAAGTTTGATGTTGAAACCACAGAATAGCCCTGCATGGATAAGAGGCATGGTTGATGTGTGGTCAGGTTCCAGGACATAAAAAGTGTGGGTAGATGAGACTACATGAAAGCTACAGGAACAAAATCTGCCCAGCCCTTCAGAATATCTGGCAAGGCTGTCAGAAAGCGTGGGTTATCCC
Organism: Stegostoma tigrinum; assembly: GCF_030684315.1. Lineage (NCBI taxonomy): Eukaryota > Metazoa > Chordata > Chondrichthyes > Orectolobiformes > Stegostomatidae > Stegostoma > Stegostoma tigrinum. Next base: position 22,674,286 of record NC_081388.1, read on the forward strand.
CCTCTGCCTAGGGTTGAAGAAACCTTGGAGCCTGAGGTGGACACATTGGATGTCACAGCCTCGATGCCGTTACTTCCTGAAGAAGATGATGAGTTTTGGCTGAGACGCTGCAGGTGTGAGAGGCGCACTACACTTTGCCAGTATCTGAGACAGAGTCTGAGGAACTGGACCTGGTGTGAAAACACCCCAGGAGAGGCTGCCGGAAAAACAACGGCCCTATATCCCAGATAACAAAGTATGAAGCTGGATGAACACAACAGGCGAAGCAGCATCTTATGAGCATAAAAGCTGACGTTTCGTGCCTAGCAGGACTTAGAGGGAGAGGAATGTAGTGATTGGAAAAAGGTCAGCCAGGTGTACCTCAGAGCCCAAGTTCTCTTAACCTGGTCCAATCAGGGAGTCCTGATTGACAGATAGAAACAGGAGTGCGAGAAGTCCTGTTCACTCTGAGAGCTGGCTCTGAATTGGCTGGGTCAGTGTCATCTACTGTGAACGTGTAAATAAAGAATACAGGCCTTTCTGGAGTTATTTCACAGCGAGTGCTGGTGTGTGGGCATGACAGACATGGGGCCTGGAACAAGTTATTGTAACTCACTGACCTGGCACTGCAGTCACTGTAACTCATTGACTTGATGTTTTGGTTGATAGGGTCGGCAAGTTCAGGCTGTGGGAAACCTTGTTACATAGACCAGCAGATTCTCTGTGGTATTGCTCAGGAGATTACAACACAATTCCCATGTATTGCTTGCATGGTGAAGCTGTGTTTATCTGGTCCTGTTTCAGAACAATGCTAAGATACCATTTTATTGAATCACTCTGGTTATAAAGTGAAATGCATTGGGAGGCCATTCTGGTCATTGTGGTTCAGGTGGTTTTCTAGCTGCATCCTCATCTTGTCTCAAAATCTGCTGCTCAGAAAGCAGCCAAGGTAAATTGCCCTTTCTACCCCTTTAATATCTATCAAGGCGATGAAGGTTTCTGGTATTTAACACAAAGTTTGAATGTTGCACAAAACTGAATTTTCTCTCCTGCAGTTTCTGACAATTGTTAATTTCCTAGAGAGATTCACCACAGCCATTCCTTGCTGCCTTCCCCAGGAGATTACCCTCCCGCATAATGTGGAACACTTCCCATTCCTTTTTCCAGCCCTCTGTCCCATGCCCTGTTCTGTTTGTGGCAATAATCAAGGATTTATTCTTCTGACTGGTGCAGTCTGTGCTTTACAGTGCAACGCTACAGCAGCAGTGAAGCTGAGACCAGAGTGTAAAACCAGGTCACCATACGTTGTCATTCTGTTTTCATTGTCACCCTCGGTGCCCTTCCTCCTTGCCTGGGACCTTTCAGCACTTGCCGTCTGTTGCTGTTCAAAACAATCTTAGTGTTGATTTAATTTCACCTCTTCACTGAGCATTCAGCTCTCCACTGTCTGAGCCACTTCAAAGACTGTGGGTTTCCCTTTTCAATTTGCCTGTTTCTCTCATCCTCTCCAATTCCAATGATTTGCTTCACCTTTTCACCAGAATCTGCCTGGGATTGGCACCTTGCAGCAGCCTCATCACCATCCACGCAAACAGGAGTCAAGAGCAGAACTTCTTGTCTGTCCCTGTGCTTTGTAAAATGGGAATACTGAATAAATAATCTCCTCGCAGTGATGTTGTCTGACTGAACTCATGGCATTTTCTGTTTTAATTTAGTTTCTCCACAATTTCATGTTTTAATTTAACTTTGTATGTTGCAACAGTTGTTGCTGTTTAGAGGAATTCATTGACTGTGAAATGACAAGGCGAATTACAAAGGCAAATTTTTGGCAACTCTTTTCTAAAATAGGCTGCAACTGAAGGATCCACCAGAGGGAGACCCAGTCATATTTTTAAGACCATAAGACACAGGAGCAGAAGTGGGCCATTCAGCCCATCAATTCTGTTGTGTCATTCAATCATGCCTGATCTGATAATCTTCAACTCAACTTTCGTACCTTTTTCCTACATCCATGAATCCCTTACAGGTTAAAAATCTGTCTCAGCCTTGAATGTACTCACTGATCCATTCTCAACAATCATCTGCAGTAAAGAATTCCACAGATTCACTCCCTTTAATGAGAAGACATTCCTCTCTCTCCTAGTCCTGACTGGGTGAGACCTTATTCTGAGATCATTCCCTCTTATTTTGGACTCACCCACAATGGGAAACAATCTCTCCACATTAACCTGTCACGTCTTCAAAGAATCTTAACACTTTTTGTTGATTTAGGAGATTAACCCATTTCGTGTTTTATTTCGAATATTGATACATTTCATTTCCAACTATTCAGGAGGGATCTCCCTTTGATAATCTATTTGTAACTCAGTGCTAAGAAGAGTTGTTGCACTGCCAGTGGTTGGGATAGTACTTGAACAGATATCACTGACTGTCCAGGAGTGATGACCCCTGTGGCTGATCCTCCCATTTGGGAATGATGCCACCTACAGCTGACTATCTAGTGTGGGAGTGAGTGTGAGGATACTTGATGTGAGCAGAATTTACAGCTGCAGTTACACGACTTCTGCGGCTATCAAGCTTTGCACAATGGTGTTGATTTCAATGGAATTGTTTTCTGGGGCAGGAATAGGGTTGTGCCAGGTGGAGGAGGAGGGTGTGGTGGTGTTGATCTTGAACAGAATAGATAAGCAATGGGAAATTTTCCCTGCGTATCTCCCTCCACTAAGCACCTGTGAGAGGGGGGTTTTGAATGAACAGGAATTGATCAGGTTAGACTTGATATTGCACTATGGAAACATTAGAGGCAGCCTGACAGTGGAGGAAAGCGTAGTTTGGTAAGGCCTGGGGAAAGGAAGAGAGGAACAGAGGATTCGCATGGGAAGGAGCAGAGGGAGAGCTAAGGAGGGGAGAATGGAGGGGCCTGGCCGATTGCTGAGGAACTCCAGGTTGAACAGGATTCTGACAAAGTGGAAACTTCCAAACACCGCCCCCCCATCTCCTACCAGCCATGATTTCAGAACATAGCATTTGACAATACTTGGGGCTTCTTGCCCAGAATGAAACTATCCCTGTGGTTAGGAACATGATACCAATTGCTGCACTCCAGGGTCAGACAGTGGCTGTGTGGCTGTTTGTGTTTTGAGTTTCCCTCTTGTCAGATGATGTCTGTTGCTTCCATGTCAGTGACCAATTGCTGCTGTTATACTGCCTGTCCAGCCGATGGCAAATCGCCTCACATAGCCCGTCACATCCTCTGACATTTCAAAATATCAGTAACATTTCAGAACTGGTTACAAACATTGATAGCATTCAGTCAGTGAGTGGTAAGAGCTAAAATAAGAGTGGCAGTAAAGTGATTCCCTCTTTGCTATTGTCACTGTGCCAATCTTTGAGATTATAGCAACAATTTGAATCAACATTATCAGTATCTTTAGACACTACAGCCCTTTCACTAAACACGTCCCCCTTCATTGACGACCCCATGCTTCACTTCAGATCTGTCGACAGCTGGATGTTGAGATCGAGGTATTTGTGGTTTAGGAATTGAAACTCTCTCTGAGTCAGCCTGTTCCCTTTCCAGACCTGAGCACAATGATCCCGGCCAAAAATTCAACACTATTACACTGTCAAAGGGTCAGTTCTGAGGGAGTGCCGCACTGTCTGAGGATCACTGCTGAGGGAGCACCACACTGTCGGAGGGTCAGTGCTGAAGGAATGCCGCGCTGTCGGAGGGTCAGTGCTGAGGGACCGCTGCTCTGTCGAAGGGTCAGTGCTGAGGGACTGCTACACTATCATGGTCGGTGGTGAGGGAGTGCCGCACTGTCGGAGGGTTGGTGCTGAGGGAGTGGGCACTGTCGGAGGGCCACTGCTGAGGGAGAGCCACGCTGTCGGAGGGTCAGTGCTGAGGGAACGCTGCACTGTTGGAGGGTCAATACTGAGGGAGTGCTGCTCTGTCGAAGGGTCAGTGCTGAGGGAGTGCTGCACTGTCGGAGGGTTGGTGCTGAGGTAGCGCTGCACTGATGGGGTTCAGTACTGAGAGAGTGTTGCAATCCCATTAGTACTGACTCTCTGAAGTGCACACTCCTTCAGAATTGACCGTCCAACAGTGCTTCACATCTGCAGTACCAACTTTCTGACAGTGCATCACTCACTCAGTCTGAACTTTCCGACAGTGCAGCAATCCCTCCGCACTGACCCTATGACAGTGCAGCACTTCATTAGTACTGACCCTCTGACCGTGCGGACTCCCTCAGTACTGATCAGTGGGGCACTCCTGCTGTACTGACCCTCTGACAGTGCAGCACTCCCTCAGTACTGACCCTCCAAAAGTACAGCACTCCCTCAGTATTAACCCTTTGACAGTGCAGCACTCTGTCAGCACTGGCCCTCTGACAGTGTGGCACCCTCTCAGCACTGATCCTTCATATTGATTCCCTCACTAGGAGTTCTTTTCATATCTGAGAGGGGGCAATTTCATTGATTTCCCTAACCAAATACTTGGAAATTAAACAATGATCTATCATTTCCAGTTCAGGAGGTCACTTTCTGTAAAACCTGTTCCCAGTTCAGGAGGGTAGTGAGTTTATTCAGTGAGAAAGTGAGCACGACCTTGATCATAAGCAGATTACAGTGCTGTCTTATGAGCCTTGTTTATCTGTCTCACCTATACACCATCCATGGCTCAGCCTAGGGAGATGTGAGGTTCCAATACTAAGATGGTGCATTGATAAAGCATCTTGACTGGATTAAAACATCCCAAAGTGCTTCATGGGTGAGTCAGCCATCCGAACCTGGCACCAAGACGGACGGAGATAGTAAGACAAGTGAGCAAAGCTTGGTGAAAAAAGTAGGTTTCCAGGAGCGTCTGAAAGAGAGAGAGGGGAGAGTTTCAGGGAAATCATGGAAGGCCTGAGTGGCCAAGATCTGTGAAGTTTGTTGAGTGGAGCAGTTTACAGAGATAGGAACAATGCAAAAGTCTACAGTGAGGCTGGGTGTTGCTCAACCAGGACTCACTGCTCAGTGCAGAGAACCAGCTGATGAGTGAACTAGACTTGGTGACAGAGATAATGGGAACTGCAGATGCTGGAGAATTCCAAGATAATCAAATGTGAGGCTGGATGAACACAGCAGGCCAAGCAGCATCTCAGGAGCACAAAATGAAGGGTCTAGGCCCGAAACGTCAGCTTTTGTGCTCCTGAGATGCTGCTTGGCCTGCTGTGTTCATCCAGCCTCACATTTGATTATCTTGGACTTGGTGACTGTTTGGATGTGGGCTTTGGATAAGTTTATGAAGGCTGAAAGATGGGAGGCTGAACAGGAAACCATGGGTCCAGTATCTAAATGCTAGCTTACAAGCCTATCCCCTGGTGTGACCATGCAAGTGGAGGTCTTTCCATTGCCTCCGCTTATGATCAGATACCAGTCAAACAGCTTCACACTGACCAGGTTTCGGATAGTGGTCCCTGGTGGCGACAGAGGTGACTGCCCAGGAAGATAAAAAGGTTAGGTTAATTGTGTTGTATGAAAGTAAATATCAAGAGGAGGAACAGGACATGAAAGTGAAGTATACTGTGCCTTCTCGGTGTCAGCTTGTGTTAAAAGCCCCATTGATCGAAGTCCTTCTCCCAGTTCAGTCACGTCCACACGCCCATCCTTATTGGTATCAAATTGCTGAAACAACTCAGCCCATTTCTTCTCCCTTTCCTTGTCTTGTTCCTCCTCTCTGCCACCTTCTGTGGATGTTCCAATCCACCGCCAGAAAGGTTTCCTCATTTCGACGTACTACAGCTGGCTACAGACTCGCTGGTGAAAGCTGGGACACAATCTGCATTAGGAAGGAAGCTTTGAGGTTTCACATGAAGCGTAAGCCAGCAGAGAGGAGTCGCAGGTCTCTCTGAACCTGATAGACATGATCAGAAAGCTGTCACCACTATCCGCCTCAGAGCGAAACAAATCAATCTGATAAATGTTCACATCCCTCCCTCCTCCACTGAATCCACCAAACATTTATCAGCTCCAGTTAGTAGCAGTGACCACGGGAGAAAGCTGCGTGTGTATAGTTAAAACACAGGGCGAGAATGCTCACAGCTAAATCTGCTGTTTAATGTCACCGCCTGCTACTTTCTAAGACATGACAGAACCGGATCAACATCTGTCAGCTTCAGGGGTTTTGATATTGTTTCTAGCTTTGTCTAATGGAATTATAGCAAGAAATACATTGTGGATTGGTTGTTGAGAATGATATTAATAGTTACACCAAAGACACCATGTTAGAGAAAAGTACAGAAGTGAAATGAAGAACAAGAGATAGGAAAGGATTTGGACTGGAAATGAAATACAGGTGGGACGGAGGAGGATCCTGACAAAAGCAGGAACAAGCTGGAGAGGGGAATGGGGTAGATCAGGAGGCTGGAGACAGGGAAGTGGGGTGGCTGGAGGAAAATAATTCAGTCACAGCAAGCCGGATGAACAGTGAACAAAAGTTTAAATAAAAATGAAGTATTGCATTTTGGGAAGCCACATCAGAGCAGGAGTTGATTATAGGGCCATGGGGGTGCTGCCAAACAAAGAGATCTGGGGTGCAGGTTCATAGATTCTGGAAATTGGAGTCTCATGTAGACAGTGTAATGAAAAAGGCATTTGGTACATGTGCTTTTATTGGTTAGTGCATTGAGTTTAGGAGTTGGGAGGTCAACTTGGTGAACGATGTTGTTGGGATTGAAAGGTTTGAGTTATGGGGAGAAATTGAATAAACTGGGGCTTTTTTTCCCCTGAAGTGTTGGACTCTGAGGGGGGACCTTATAGAGGTTTGTAAAATCATGAGAGGCATGGATAGGATGAATAGCCATGGGTCTTTTCTCCAGGGTAGGGGGAGTCCAAAACTGGAGGGCTTGGGTTTAAGGTGAGAGGGGAAAGATTTTAAAGGGACCTGAGGGGCAACGTCTTCATGCAGAGGGTGGTGCGTGTATGGAATGAGCTGCCAGAGTAAGTGGGTGGAGGCTGGTACAATTACAACATTTAAGAGGCATCTGGATGGGTATATGATTAAGAAGGATTTAGAGGGATATACAGCACATGCTGCCAAATGAGTAGGATATCTAGTCAGCATGGACAAGTTGGACTGTGGGGTTTGTTTCTGTGCTGTATAACTCTATGACTGTAAGCAGTTTAAGAGGAATCTGGTGGTTAATCACCACATGTGAGCCTGGCCACAGGACTGTTCTGATTTGGGGAGTAATAGATAGTTGACAGCTGCTGAATCTGGATGGGTGCGTACACATACACACCTCTTTCTGATCAGAATCACTGGCTAGGTGACCATGAAAGAAAGACACCCTCGCTGTTTGCCTCCTGGCTTAAAGATGCTGAGGTAGTGAGTCATTATCCCAGATCTGCAGCTTGGCTGTAAGGCCCCCAATATGACTGGGCAGTGTGCCTCTGCTATAGATAAATGACAGGTCAGTCAAGTGGAACACTTCATTTGTGGTTGGGCCAATGAACCAATACTTGTGGTATCATGATCCTAGCCTGAGTAATGTACTCACATTCACTGATCACCATCTCACACCCAGTCACAGTCCCTGATCACTATCTCACACCCATCTACTATCCCTGATCACCATCTCGCACCCACTTACAATCCCAGATCGCCATCTCACACTCATCAAATTTGAACTCAGAGCCAGGAACCTGGTGCATTCAAATACTCTCTTCCACTGTGAGTGTATATATTTATCTGAGGTTGCAGCTAACTCTGCTGTTACTATCCATTTCTGCTTGCCATGGTGAAATAGATTGGACCTTCCTGCAGTCCATTTGCTGAGGTAGCTCCAATGAAGTTCAAGCTGGGAGGCCAAGCATTAATGACAGAAGGGGGTCATCTTGATTCAAGTCAAGATTTCCTTTTTTGAAAAGTACTTCTTTCTCTTTGACTGGTACAGTGAACGGAATGCCTCTGTTCCTCTAACAGTGTCTTTAGAGCTTTAGTTTACACTTGTGGGGGAGGATGGTTCTTCAATTTAAGATTGAACTGGAAGGCAACTTCTCTGACTGTACTGCACTTCCTCAATACTTCATTGAGCATGTGGATTAGGTGCTCAAGTGTCTCGTTTGTGCCCTGAACCCACAACATCTGATCTTTGAGGAGAAAAGGCTAGTAACTGAGCCATAGCTCATATAAGTAAAGCATAAGAGTTGGAAGTAATACTGTTCCCATGACATTGCTGATCTCTCCTTGTCACTTTGAGAGGTTGTGGCCAGGCTGAATCAGCCAACTCAATCCACTCGAGATAATGGGAACTGCAGATGCTGGAGAATCCAAGATAATAAAGTGTGAAGCTGGATTAACACAGCACGCCAAGCAGCATCTCAGGAGCACAAAAGCTGACGTTTCGGGCCTAGACCCTTCATCAGAGCTCTGATGAAGGGTCTAGGCCCGAAACGTCAGCTTTTGTGCTCCTGAGATGCTGCTTGGCCTGCTGTGTTCATCCAGCTTCACACTTTATTATCTTCAATCCACTCGAGAACCCTTCAGAGTCCAATGAAATTCCACTTGGAGTTCAGGGCTTCCCCAGAGTTCCCGAGTGGCTATATTCCACAGTCACCACTGTCTCATTGCATGATAACATGATGCTGATATTGCTGTCGAAAGTTAATGAACTGCTGAAAATATCACCACTAAAAATACTTTCTGTTGACCCAATTTCATTGAAATAGCTTTTGGTGATTAAACTGAAATATTGACTTGGAACAGTGTTGAACCTTACAGCACAAGTTTAACTTTAATCCATGTGAGATTCTTTCCAGAAGGGAAAAATTAATACACTGGCAGTCAAATGGTGAGTTGGAGATGAATAAACAACTTCCAAATTGCTTTGTCACCATGTTTCTGTTTGGCCTCCCTGCTCAGAATCTGCAGAATTACTTCATGTAAAACTGAAAATCAAGCTTTATTGCTTTCACTGCAAATCTCATTGGTGAAAGGAGGTGGAGGGGGCGGAGTGAGATATCTGAGCTAATCCTGGATGGGCAAAGCTGATAAATCATACTGTGCAGATGAAGGTCTTTTTATTTTCCGCCTGACGTATGTTAACCCTGAACTGTCCCACCCAGCAGGTGACTGAGGCAGACACGAGGCAAAATTATGTTTCATTCCTGGTACATTTCTAGTTAATACTCTAAAATCAATCAGTAAATGTTGCTAGGGAGAGTAACAGTCTGTTTTCTTCCTCCTCGTACATTTTCTAATGTACTTCCCATTTGCTTCAGTGTGACAGCTGGTAAACATTTAGGCAATCTCCTCACAGCTCCTCTCCCCATCCCAATGTCAAGGCTAAGGGCCGGTTCAAACTGATTAAAAGGTGAATAATTTTACTGAGAAATCATGAATTCATTGTACAACAGAACAGGCTCAAGGGACTGATTAGTCTCCTATTCTAATGCGACCATCACTGAATTCTACTTCCTTTACTGAAGGTACTGATGACTGTGGAGACTGTGTAGAGTAAGATGGCAGGCCTTGGCACTGAATGATGGCATTGGGTGGGGTTGGGGGTGGGGTGGGGGCTGAAGGGTGAATTCAGTGATTCTTTCCCGGTCATGTTCAGTGGGTGTCAGTTAATACATGGAGGAAAAAAGCCATTCTGGGTGGACATGGTGTTCAAGTACCTGTCACACAGTCCATGAGCTTTGGCCTCCATGGTCAGGAGAATGTAAACAAAGCAGCAAGAAACAAAAAGCAAATGACCAGCATTGAACTCAAAGAATTTAAAACTGAGTATCAAAGTCATTCCTTTCAGCTGAAATATCTTTTCTCCTTGCTATGCTCTGGTTTGGCTTTACCAACCAGTTTTATTGCAAGATGCCAGAAGACCATTCCTCACTGATAAATGATAAGTGAGCTGGACATAGATTATCGTCTGGACATGCAGTGGTCCCTGTGTAACACACAGCACACACACATGCAGTGCTTCCTGTGTAACACACAGCATGTACACATGCAGTGCTTCCTGTGTAACACACAGCACACACACATGCAGTGCTCTCTGTGTAACACACAATGCACACACATGCAGTGCACACACATGCAGTGCACACACATACAGTGCAGTGTACATATGCAGTGCTTCTTGTATATGACGCAGTGTACACATGCGGTGAACACACAGAGCACATGCTTGCAGTGCTCCCTGTGTAACACACCTCCCACTACACATATCACCCTGACTAACCCGCATTCAGAGTACCTTCTGGATTATGTGACCTGGGACAAAGGTTGAAAATAACTTGGTGAATCTGTTGCTGAGATGTAAATGTTCTCTATTTGAGTTACAGAGATGTTGGTGGTCTCGGGTTCGTGGTCCTCTTCCTGGATATGGCTCCATGTTGGGCTACTGTGCGTATGTGGGATGGGTAACATTTATTGTGTTCACTGATCGCCCCTCCGACTGGTGTTGTGAAGATGTATTGGACATGGACACGATTAGGTTTATGGAGACACTCAAGTGATAATTTCAACATTGACAGTGGCCAATCGATTCATGAACTAGTAGTTTCCCTATTCCTGTGCGTATGAGGTTAGTGAACTGGCAAACTGGCAAATAAAACAGGAATCCTCTAGCTTGAGGTCTCTGCCGATCCATGAGCAGAGGCACCAGGAGATCCTCTGAGCTCAGTAGAAGACCAAAGGCGCAGCTGAAAGAAATTAAAAATTAAAGATCTTCACCCTCAAATAATGAAGAAAAGTTCTGATCCATCACCACTAGGTTCATTAAAAGGAAATAGAAATATCACAAAATCACATCAAATCCACACAGGAAGTTATTTGGCCGATTAAAGCTGTGCTAAATCTTTGCAAGGAAAGAATTACTCAACTTAGCTCTCTTCCTTGTTCTTTCCCACTTGCTTTGTCTTTTTTTTGTTGCTTCAGTTATTCTTCCACTTCCCTTTTTGAAAGTCTTGTCTCTGAAATGCGTCAGCCAGTATGTTAATGGCTCAGTAATCCGTGTTGTCATCATTTTCTTTGAGGAATGAATACATTTTCACTTGATGAGTGGTTGGCCTGTTTTATTGTTTCATGTCATGATTGGTCTGTATCACTCACTTCCTCCCCTTACTCTCCTGTTCTGCCTTGAAAACGTTCAGTTCACACTGGTGTCATGATGATTTGATAAGGTTCCTTCCATTTTATGCACTTGTTCCTCACTAATTCAGATGCTCTGGAGGAGCCCATGTTTGTTGGGACCTGTTTGCTAACCTGTTGGGAAGTAAGCATTTGTGATCAGAGATAATGGGGACTGCAGATGCTGGAGAATCCAAGATAACAAAGTGTGTAGCTGGATGAACACAGCAGGCCAAGCAGCATCTCAGGAGCACAAGAGCTGATGTTTCGGGCCTAGACCCTTCATCAGAGCTCTGATGAAGGGTCTAGGCCCGAAACATTAGCTCTTGTGCTCCTGAGATGCTGCTTGGCCTGCTGTGTTCATCCAGCTACACATTTTGTTGTCTGGGAAGTAAGCATTTGTTTATTGCTCATACAAAAACAAAATACCATCAATGCTGGAAATCTGAAACAAAAACACAATGCTGGAGGCACTCAGTAGCTCTAGCAGTATCTTTGGAGAGAGAAACATAGTTCACATTTCAAATCAGATAAGACTGTTCTTTTCAACTCTTTGGAAGATCATAAGAGTAGGTCATAGAGTCATATAGCTTGGAAACAGACACTTCAGTCCATGCTGGACATAATCCCAAACTAAACGAGTCCCACCTGCCTGCTCCTGGAACATATCCCTCCAAACCATTCCTGTTCGTGTACTTATCTAAATGCCTTAAATGTTGTAATTGTGCCCACATCCACCACTTTCTCAGGAAGTTCATTCCAGATGGGAACCACTCGTATTTGCTCCTCATGTCTTTTTTAAATCTCTCACCTTAAAAATGTGTCCCTTTGTTTTGAAATCCCACATATGAGAGAAAAGACATTAATCCTATCTGTACTTCGTATAATTTTATAATCACAGCCTATCCAGCCTTTGTTGATAACTCAAACTTTCCATACCTGGCAACATCCTGGTAAATCGCCTCTGAACCTTTTCCAAATTAATAATATCCTTCCTATGACAGAGTGATCAGAACTGGACACAGTACTCCAGAAAAGGCCTCATGAGTGAGCTGTATAACCTCAACATGACTTCACAACTCCAATACTCAAAGGATTGAGCACTGAAGGTGAGTGTGCTAAATGCCTTTTTAACCACCCTGTGTATACATGGCACAAACTTCAAAGAATTACATATCTGAACCCCAGGTCTGTCTGTTCTACATGTCAGAGAATGTTGCTAAGAAGAGTCGTGGCTTTGCCTGGATTGTGTGTGATGACCATGGAGTCATCGTGGTCACCATGAAATGTCATTGGAGAGACCATGGGGGTGACCATGACATGCCCTCTTTGGAGGTGGCTGATCTGAACCTCTGCAGTACTGATGGATTTTGATGAGGGTGGGATGGTGTTTGTGAAACTGATTGAGTTGGGGGGTGTCTCTGATCCTGAAGGATTTTTGAGGGGCCCTGATTGAGATGGATTTTGGAGGGTCAGGGAAGTGCCTCTGATCCTGAGAGATTTTGAGGGTGGGTGAATCCGGTGGATTTTGTGGGGTAGGGGTTTGTCCCTGATCCTGATGGATTTGGGGGGTTTCTGATCCTATGGAATTTTTGGGAATTGTCTGATCCTATGTATTGTTTTGGGGGGGTTTATAATCTTGTAGATTGTTTTTTGGGGGTGTCCAATCCAATGGATTGTTTTCAAGTTGTCTTGTCCTATGGATTGTTTTTGGGGGTGGGGCATCTGATCCTATGGATTGTTTAAGGGGTCTGATCCTATGGATTTTTGGGAGGTGTCTAATCCTATGGATTGCTTTTTTGGGGGGGTGTCTGATCCTACGGACTGATTTTTAGGTTGGGGTCTGATCCTATGTACTGGTTTTTAGGGGTGTGTCTGATCTTATGGACTGGTTTTTGGGATGTGTCTGATCCTATGGACAGCTTTTTGGTGGGAGGGGTGTGCCATCTGATCCAATTGACTGGTTTTTGGGGGGTTTGATCCTATGGACTTGTTTTGGGGGGTGTTATGATCCTATGGACTGGTTTTTAGAGGGCGTCTGACTAAATGGACTGGTTTTTTGAGGGGGGATTCAGATCCTATTGACTGGTTTTGGGAGGATCTGATCCTATGGAATGATATTTTGAGGGGGGGGCTGAGTCTATAGATTAGTTTTGGGGGTGTCTGATCCTATGAACCGGTTTTTGGGGTGGTCTGATCCTGTGGACTGGTTTTTAGGGGCGTGTCTGATCCTATGGACTTTTTTTTCGAGGGGGGGGTCTGATCCTACGGACTTTTTTGGGGGGAATTCTGATTGTATGGACTGGTTTGGGGGTGGGTCTGAGCCGATGGACTGGCTTTTTTTGGGGTGTCTGATCCTATTGTCTTTTGGGGGATTTTGATCCTATAGATTGTTTTTTTTAGAGGGACCTGATCCTAGGGATTGGTTTTAGGGGCTTCTGATCTTATTGACTGGGTTTTTTTGGGGTGGGTGTCTGATTCTATTGATTGTCTTTTCGAGGGGTTCTAATCCAATGGTTTTTTTTAGAGGGATCTGATCTTAGGGACAGGTTTTCGGGTGTTCCGATTCTATTGACTGGTATTTTTTGTGGGGCTTAATGTCAGATCCTATTGATTGTTTTTTGAGGGGATCTGATCCTCTTGACCGGTTCTGGGAGGGTCTTATGCTATGGACTGTTTTGGGGGGGGGGGGTGCGGGGCGGTCTGATCCTGTGGACTTTTTTGCGGGGGTTATATCCTCTGGACTGGTTTATGGGGAGAGTTTGATCCTAGGGACTGGTTTTGTGCGGGGAGGGTTCTGTCCTATGCACTGTTTTTGGGAGGGGGTCAGATCCAATTGACTGCTTTTGGGGGGGGGTATGATCCTAGTGACTGGTTTTTGTGGGGTCTGATCCTATGGACTTTTTTTGGCCGTCTGATCCGAATGACTGGGTTTTGAGGGGGGTTCTGATCCTATGGACCAATTTTTGGAGGGATCCGATCCAACTGACTGGTTTTGTGGGAGTTCTGATTCTCAGGAGAGGTTTTTGGGCGGAGTCTGACCCTATGGACTGGTTTTTAGGGGCGTGTCTGATCCTGTGGACTAGTCTGATTCTAGGTACTGGTCTTGGGGAGTTCTGATCTGAGGGAGTGGTTTTTGTGGGGGGAGAGTCTGATCTTGTGGACTGGCTTTTTGGGGTCGTGTCTGATGCTAGGGACTGGTTTTTGGGAGGGTGGTCTGATCCTAGGGACTGGTTTTTGTTGGGGGGCGGTGTGTCTGATCCTGTGGACTGGTTTTTGGGAGGGTGGTCTGATCCTAGGGACTGGTTTTTGTGGGGGGGGAGTATGTCTGATCCTGTGGACTGGTTTTTGGGAGGGTGGTCTGATCCTAGGGACTGGTTTTTGTGGGGGGGTGTGTCTGATCCTGTGGACTGGTTTTTGGGAGGGTGGTCTGATCCTAGGGACGGGTTTTTGTGAGGGGGGTTCTGGTCCAAGGGACTGGTTTTTGGGAGGGGGGTGTGTGAATCCGAGGGACTGGTTTTTATGAGGGGGATCTGATTCTGAAGGACTTGTTTTTGTCGGGGGTCTGATTCTGAGGGACTGGCTTTTGGGGATGGGGTGTCTGATCCTAGGGACTGGTTTTTGGGAGGGGGTCTGATCCTAGGGACTGGTTTTTAGGAGGGGGGTGTCTGATTCCGAGGGACTGGTTTTTGGAGGGGTCTGATCCGAGGAACTGGTTTTTGGGAGGGGGTGTCTGATCCTAGGGACTGGTTTTTGGGAGGGGTGTCTGATCCGAGGGACTGGTTTTTGGGAGGGAGGGGTCTGATCCGAGAGTCTGGTTTTTGGGAGGGGTGTCTGATCCGTGGGACTGGTTTTTGGGGGGCGTGGTCTGATCTGAGTGACTGGTTTTTGGGAAGGGGGTGTCTGATCCTAGGGACTGGTTTTTGGGAGGAGTGCCTGATCCTAGCGACTGGTTTTTGGAGGTGTTTGATTCCGATGACTAGTTTTTGAGGGGGGAGGTCTGATCCAGTGGTCTGGTTTCTGGGGGGTGTCTGATCCCACGGATAGATTTTTGGAGGTGTCTGATCCGAGGGACTGGTTTTTAGGGGGGGGGTGTCTGATCCAAGGGACTGGTTTTGGTGGGGGGGGGGGTGTCTGATTCTGAGGGACTGATTTTTCGGAGGAGTGTGTCTGATTCCGAGGGACTGGTTTTTGGTGGGTGTCTGATCCGAGGGACTGGTTTTTGGGAGGGGGGTCTGATCCTAGGGACTGGTTTTTGGAGGGGTCTGATCCTAGGGACTGGTTTTTGGGAGGGGGGGTCTGATCCGAGGGAATGGTTTTTGGCAGGGGTGTCTGATCCGTGGGACTGGTTTTTGGGGGTGGCGTCTAATCCTAGGGACTGCTTTTTGGGAGGGCGGTGTCTGATCCTAGGGACTGGTTTTTGGGAGGCGGGGTCTGATCCAAGGGACTGGTTTTTGGGAGGGGGGTTTGATCTGTGGGACTGGTTTTTGGGGGCGGGTCTGATCCTAGGGACTGGTTTTTGGGCGGGGGGTGTCTGATCTTAGGTACTGGTTTTTGGGATGGGGTGTCTGATTCCGAGGGACTGGTTTTTGGGAGGGGGTGTCTGATCCTAGGGACTGGTTTTTGGAGGTGTTTGATCTCGATGACTAGTTTTTGAGGGCGGGGGTCTGATCCTATGGTCTGGTTTCTGGGGGGAGTCTGATCCCACGGATAGATTTTTGGGGCTGTCTGATCCTTGGGACTGGTTTTTTTGGGGTGGTATAATCCTGTGGACTGGTTTTTGCGGTGGGTCTGATCCTAGGGACTCTTTTTTGGGTGGATCTGATCCTGTGGACTGGTTTTGGCGGGGGTGTTTACAATCCTAGTGACTGTTTTTTGTGGGGTCTGATTCTATGGACTTGTTTTTTTGGCCGTCTGATCCGAAGGACTGGGTTTTGAGGGGGTTCTGATCCTATGGACCAATTTTTGGAGGGATCAGATCAAATTGACTGGTTTTGGGGAGTTCTGATTCTCGGGACCGGGTTTTGGGGGGAGTCTGTCCCTATGGACTGGTTTTTAGGGGCGTGTCTGATTCTGTGGACTGGTCTGATTCATCATGGGCCTCCTGCACTGCCACAATGATGCCACCCAAAGGTTGCAGGAACAGCAACTCATATTCCGCCTGGGAACCCTGCAGCCATATGGTATCCATGTGGACTTCACCAGTTTCAAAATCTCCCCTTCCCCTACTGCATCCCTAAACCAGCCCAGTTCATCCCCTCCCCCCACTGCACCACACAACCAGCCCAGCTCTTCCCCCCCACCCACTGCATCCCAAAACCAGTCCAACCTGTCTCTGCCTCCCTAACCGGTTCTTCCTCTCACCCATCCCTTCCTCCCACCCCAAGCCGCACCCCCAGCTACCTACTAACCTCATCCCACCTCCTTGACCTGTCCGTCTTCCCTGGACTGACCTATCCCCTCCCTACCTCCCCACCTACACTCTCTCCACCTATCTTCTTTACTCTCCATCTTCGGTCCGCCTCCCCCTCTCTCCCTATTTATTCCAGTTCCCTCCCCCCATCCCCCTCTCTGATGAAGGGTCTAGGCCCGAAACGTCAGCTTTTGTGCTCCTGAGATGCTGCTTGGCCTGCTGTGTTCATCCAGCCTCACATTTTATTATCTTGGAATCTCCAGCATCTGCAGTTCCCATTATCTCTGATTCTAGGTACTGGTTTTGGGGTGTTCTGATCTGAGGGACTGGTTTTTGTGGGGGGAGTGTCTGATCGTGTGGACTGGGTTTTGGGGGGAAGGGTCCGATCCTAGGGACTGGTTTTTGGGAGGGGTGTCTGATCCAAGGGACTGGTTTTTGTGAGGGGGTGTCTGATCCTAGAGACTGGTTTTTGGGAGTGGGTGTCTGATCCTAGGGACTGGTTTTTGGGAGGGGGGGTCTGATCCGAGGGAATGGTTTTTGGCTGGGGTGTCTGATCCTAGGGACTGCTTTTTGGGAGGGGGGTGTCTGATCCTAGGGACTGGTTTTTGGGAGGAGTGTCTGATCCGAGGGACTGGTTTTTGGGAGGGGCGGTCTGATTCCGAGGGACTAGTTTTTGGGGTGGGGTTGTCTGATCCGTGGGACTGGTTTTTGGGGGGGTGCCTGATCCGAGGGACTGGTTTTTTGGGGGGTTGTCTGATCCGAGCGTATGGTTTAATGGGGCGGGGTCTGATCCAAGGGACTGGTTTTTGTCGGGGGGTGTCTGATTCAGAGGGACTCCGTGTTGGGAGGGGGTCTGATCGTAGGGACTGGGTTTTGGGGGGGTTGTCTGATCCGAGCGACTGGTTTTTGGGGGTGTGCCTGATCCTCGGGACTGGGTTTTGGAGGGGTGTCTTATCCGAGGGACTAGTTTTTGGAGGGGGTGTCTGATCCTAGGGACTGGTTGTAGGGAGGGGGTGTCTGACCCTTGGGACTGGATTTTGGGAGAGGTGTGTCTGATCCTTGGGACTGGCTTTTGGGAGGGGCTGTCTGACCCTTGGGACTGGATTTTGGGAGGGGTGTGTCTGATCCTAGGGACTGGTTTTTGGGGTGGATCTGATCCTGTGGACTGGTCTTTGGAGGTGTTTGATCCCGATGACTAGTTTTTGAGAGGGGGTCTGATCCTGTGGACTGGTTTTTTGGCGGGGGGGGGCTCTGTTCGTAGTGTCTGGTTTTTGGAGGGGGTATAAGCCTGTTGACTGGATTTTGGGCTGGGACTGATCCTGTGGACTGGTTTTTGGAGGTTTTTGAGGGGGGGGTCTGATCCTGTGGTCTGGTTTCTGGGGGGTGTCTGATCCCACGGATAGATTTTTGGGGGTGTCTGATCCTATGGACTGTTTTTGGAGTGGTCTATTCCTGTGGCCAGTTTTTGGGGTGGTCTAATTCCTGTACACTGGATGTTGGTAGGGGTTCCGATCCTGTGGATTGGTTTTTGGGGCGCGACTGATTTTAGGGACTGGATTTTGGGGCGGGATTGATTTTAGGGCGGGACTGATTTTTGGGGCCGGGGTCTGCTCCTGGGCCTGCTGTGTCCACCCAGCCCCACACTTTGTTATCTTGGGTTCTCCAGCATCTGCAGTTCCCATTATCTCTGATCCTCGGGACTGGTTTTGCCGTCCCGACAAGGGAGACGTTGACATCATGGAGCTGGGCGGTGACAGTCGGCGGAAGTGACGTGTGTCCGGAAGTGACGTGTAGAGAGGCGGCCCAGCGAGTGTTCTAGAAGCTGGGCCTGGGACAATTGGAGACGGGGAAACGATGGTGGATTATAGCGTGTGGGACCATATCGAGGTGTCGGATGATGAGGACGACACCCACCCGAACATTGACACGGCCAGCCTGTTCCGCTGGCGGCACCAGGTAAACTCCGGGGCCGGGCACCTCCATTCCCCCCACCACCAGGGCCGGCTTCCATCTATCCCGTCCCCATCACCTTCTTAAACCCCCGGGCCCTGATACACCCCCCATCCTCATCTCCTTCAAATAGTCCCGGATTGACCCCCCCGCCGCTTCGGTAGACTTCGTTCCCCTCTGTCCGACCTCCCAACAGCCTTCCCTCCAGCGGCGACGCCCCACAACCCCCACCACCACCACCAGCCCACCTCCAACCCCCCGACCACCACCTCCTCCCCCCACCACCTCGTCCACCACCCCCCACCACCACTTCCTCGTCCACCACCACCTCCTCGTCCACCCCCACCCTGCCCACACTCCTTTCATTACCTGAAATTCTTGATCCCTCCATTTAGATTTCCACAAGACCTTTGACAAGGTGTTGCACAGGTCTCTGAGTAGGATCCCATGGTGTTAGGGCACGGAAAGGGGATTGGCTCTCCAGGCAGAGTTGGGGGCTCAAGGGCCCTTTTTCAGGATGGCAGCCACTGACTAGTGGACTTCCTCACAGCTCAGTGTTGGGACCGCAGCTATTCATGTCATGCATTAACAAAGAAACTGATGGCATATTTGGTCTTTTTTTTTGTTTATTCATGCTTGGGATGAGATGGGATTTATTGCCCATCCTAATTGTCTAGACACCACTTATGAGTCAACCACATGACTCTGCGTCTCGAGCCACGTATAGATCAGACTGGCTAAGGATGCCAGTTCTTTTCCCTGAAGGACATCACTGAACCAGATGGGTTTTTCTGACACTTGACAATAGTTTCTTGATTTTCATTAGACTCTTAATTACAGATTTTTTTATTGAATTCAAATTCCACATCTACTGTGACAGGATTTAAACCTGGGTCTCCAAGACATTACTTGTGTTTCTGCATTAACAGTCCAGCAATAATACCGCATGGCCATAGTCTATGCTTTTGCACATGATATTAAGATCGATGGAGGCAGATAGTGTTGAGGAGGTGCTGAATCTACAGAAGGACCTGGACCGACTGGATGAGTGTGCACCAAAGTAGCTGGTGAAATGCAACACAAGGAAGAATAGAGAGTCAACTGTGACTTACTCTGCCTTTTTCACATGAGTTGGACGTCTTTAATTGTTAATCATCTGGTGTCACAATTTCCTAACAAGAATGATTTGAAATTGCGGTTTTGGGTTGCTAGCACAATATTTTCTAAATGTCCAAAGGCTTCGGAAATCTGAAGCACAAAGGGACTTGGGCATCCTAGTTCAGGATTCTGTTGACATGCAGGCTCATTTTACAGTTAGGAGGACATATTTGCTTTCGTTTCAAATGAATTGGAATACCAGAGTGCAGATGTGCTGTTGTGTTTGTATAAAGTTCTGGCAAGACCACATCTGGAGTATTGTGAGCAATTCTGGACTTCGTATCCACGGAAGGATGTATTGTCTTGGGAGGCAGTCCAGAGGTGACTGACAGGAGTGACCCCAGGGCTGATGGGCTTGTCGTATGAGCAATGGTTGAGGAGTCTGAGTCTGTACTACATGGATTTCAGAAGGATGAAGGGGGATTCTCATTGAAACTTGGAGAATGTTAAGAGGTCTGGATGGAATGGGTGTAGATAAGATGTTACCACGTAGCAAAGGTGAGGACCTGAGGCTCAAACTCAGAATGAAGGGATAACCCTTTAGAACTGAGACTGGGAAAAATTTCTTCAGCCAGAGGGTGGTGAATCTGTGTAACTTATTGTTGCTGAAAGCTGTTGAGACCTAGTCATTCTTTCTCTTTAAGACAGGTAGATTCTTGATCAGTGAGGGGATCAGGGAAGAAGGCAAGAGAGTGGTATTGAGACATTATCAGCCATGACTGAGTAGTGGAGCAGACACACTGTGCTGAATGGCCTAGTTCTGCTCCAATATCTTTTGCTGAGAGAAACTCTTTTTTTCTTTCTTGTCATTCTGTATTCCCATAAAAAGTTAACACCTTCTAGCATAGCTTGTGGAAGATCATACTGAATCCTGAAATATAACACTCGAATTGTATTGGTCAGCATGACTATTTCTTACTCTGCCTTTTAAAATCAGTTGGGACCATTTTAATAGTTAATTTTCTGGTGTCACAGTTTTTTAGAATGATGAAAATTGTGGTTTTTGGGTTCCTAGCAGAATATTGTAACTTTGTTAGCAGCATACTTTATTTTGTACTTGTTGTATTCTTTCCTCCACAATGTATGTTGAGCAGAAATCCCTCATTCGGCTTCAAAGTGAAGCTATAGATAAGTATGTAGGAATGGTTTGTTTTCTTGGTGTCAAGTCTTGTGTACATTTGTTCCAACTTGAGATGCTTGGTTTATTTAAATCTGGTGAGTCTGAGCGAATAGCTGGTTGAACAAAAGCTTCAGATATGGTGAGGTTGTTGAACACATTCATGTCATGCCGGAACTGATCTGATGTGATGAAGCTGAAAAACAATGACCTTGATGGAGTACAAGGACCATGTTGAACAATCGAATCACAGACTTCAGAAAGGAAGTCTCCTTCTCGTTAGCCTTTTCATTAGGGGGTCTGTTTCCAGACAAAACAGGTGCCACTCCTTTTAACCTTTGGGGAGAGGAGGCTGGAGAGTCTTGAATCTGGGACTTTGATCATTGTACAGCAATATTCACTGGCAAGGTGGCCATGTCACTGAACTAATAATCTAGAGCCCCAGGGTAATATTCTGGGGGCATGGTAGGTGAAGTTTTGAACTTTGGAATTAGAAAGCTAAACTAATAGTAACCATTGTACTGTCAATTGTTGTAAAAAACCCTCTAACTAGTCCTTTTCGAGGAGAAAGACCACTGTGTGACTCCAGACCCACAGACATGTAACTGACTAGCAGCACCTGCATCTCACATACTAACAAAACAAAAAAATCCTCCTTTTTTTAAAAAAGGAAAGAGCTGCAGATGTTAGAAATTAGAAGCAAAAACAAATGTCTGAAAAAGTCAGCAGGTCTGTCAGCATCTGTGGAGAGAAATCAAAGTTAACATTACATCCAGTGTCACTCCTTAAGAACAAAAGTCCTTTACTGCTGGAGCTGACTTTGTCTAATCTTCATACTTTATAATAACTAATGACTGAATGGGGAACTGTTCTATCCCATCAACACTTCAAGAAGAGCCAGAGACAGGATTCTCATGAAAACATAGATGAAAGAAAAGCTGCTTTGTTAGAACCATGTCCAACCATATGACTCATGAGAATAATTCAGTATTGTGTCGAAGGAACAATGGGGGTAAGAATTGTTGCCATCAACTGTTTCCTGATTAGAATATGACATTTCTCCTGCATTTCTTCATATCAAATATCAAATCAGAGTTTTCGGCACATGGGGCACATGCATGTTCAAGCACTTGTATGACAATTATAAAGCAAGCAACATAAGTGACTGTGATTTTTATCTTATAATTTGCCTAGGAGATCATGACAATTGTAATGTCACTGGTCTAATAGTTCAGAGGTCTAGGCAAATGCTCTGGAGACATCAGTGCAAATCCTATCATGGCAGATGGTGGGGCTTCACATCAATTTAGTAAATTTGGTATTTGAAAAACAACTTATCTCAGTTAAGGTAACCATGAAGACATCTTTGTTAAGCAGGCTCAAGGGGCTGGATTGCCTAGTCCTACTCAGAATTCATAAGTTCTTTGGCAGTGGAAAAACAGCCAGTTTTTGACGACAGTTCATACTTAAAGATAGTAACATTTTCTGTGGAAATGTCATTTTGTAAGCTAGGGTTGAAGTGCCCTAGTATTTATTTTTTATCAACATGTTTAGGTTTAATATTTGTTCAGGCGTGATGACTTTTTCAGAGGAAATCCCATGATACAGCGGAGCACTTGAGTCCTACATATGAGTTTTGTTTTATATAGTTAAGTGGATTTGTCAATCATGTAACATCATTGCTGAACCATTTGGATAAGTATTTGGGATTATTTGGTCTCCAGCTAATTTATCTATATCACTGAGCAGTGAAGGCTTTGCTGTTGTGTGTTGTATCAACTGGATAGGTAATCTAGGAATAAGTTCATTCCTGTGTCCCAGCACTAGACTGAATTCAAAGCTAGCGAGTTTTGAGAAGATTTGTAGCTCAGGTTGAGGTTCTGGATGTGAGTTTGCTCGCTGAGCTGGAAGGTTAGTTTTCAGACGTTTCGTCACCATTCTAGGTAACATCATCAGTGAGCCTCCGACGAAGCGCTGGTGTTATGTCCCGCTTTCTATTTATCTGGTTCGGTTTCCTTGGGTTGGTGATGTCATTTCCTGTTCTTTTTCTCAGGGGATGGTAGATTGACTTGGAGCCAATGTGTTTGTTGATGGAATTCCGGTTGGGATGCCATGCTTCTAGGAATTCTCGTGCATGTCTCTGGCTTGTCCTAGGATGGATGTGTTGTCCCAATCAAAGTGGTGTCCTTCCTTATCTGTATGTAAGGATATGAGTGATAGTGGGTCATGTCGTTTTGTTTGAATTCAAAGCCTTAGGTCATGTCAAAACTTTGAGAGATGATTCCTTGACTTTAAAATTGAAAAACAATCCGTTCAGAGACTAAGAGGATGTCTGTGCATTTGAGAGCTTGTCAGAATTATTGCATTGTTCTCCAAACCGTTAGCCTCTCTGCTGTTACATTTATCCTGCATATATTTGCATATTGTAGTTAAAGAATTGTTTATAAGTTGAGGAAGCCTCTTGCTGCTTTCTTCCCAATGCTCTTTAGTAACCTGACTTTCGCTATACACTTGGCTACAGAACCAGTCAATTTGAGCCCTGAAGGCATTGTCTCAGCTAGGATTGAATGAGGCAAACTGTTTTAAGTTGGACTGTTTGTTATCATAGCATAATACTCAAATCATTTGTGCCGAGCACAGCAGATAAACTGAAGCCGTGACTTTGATTTTAGTGAAATTCTTGTTGAGGTGTGAATTTCTGCGTCCACCCACTCTCTGGAATATGTTTTGTGTTTGCTCTTCCAAATGTGTTCCGTATGGAATATTTGGAGCTCTGTACTAACGGTATAAAGAGCCTGAATGCTTGTGTACATATTATTTCAGTAATAGATGAATAGAGATGTGCAAGTGTTTTTGTGCAGGCCAACTTAGCATTTAATTTGTTCAGAGCAGGTTTCCCATAATAACCATTGAATTACATGGAAGTTGAACGTCTCTGGCATGTAGGTTGATGGTTCTTGCCTCCTTCTGTTCCAGTTCTGGTGTGGGAGTATGAATATTCACCTGAACAGCGGGGCTTTCTTGCCTGATCTTAATGTGCACATCTCGGAAAACACATAATTGCTCCAAGACTGTACTGAGTTGAGAATGTGTTGATGCATTCTGGAATAGTGATTCGACCCTTAACTTCTGTTTTTGGTGGAACCCAAGTATCTGCTTGTTCCCTGTCATGTTACTCGTTTACAAAAGAAAAACAGCATTTCTGGACTTTTGGATGTTGGTGGAGCCTGAGACAAACAAATACGCTTTAATGACTCAATGACCCAAGAATTTGACAGTGTAACGTGTCTGCCCTTGATTTCAGGTTGTGTTTGTAGCAGTGATTCCATGTTGTATCACGTGCAGCTGTACCATGATTTCAAGTAATTAATCATCACAATGATACTGTATTTTCATAAATGTCCACTTACTTTAAATATCACGACTGCATAATATCTTTTTGCTGATTTTGGTTTTGAAAATTCTCTGAAAATTACTTAAAGAAGCAGTACTTGTTTGTTGCAGGCTCGTATTGAGCGGATGGAGGAAGCACAGAGAGAAAGAGAGGAGTATGAGAAGGCGTGTGGGGATTGTAAGCGTAAGCTCAATGAGTGCCAGAAGAAGCTGAAGGATTTGCAGCTGCTGGAAACAGACGATGCAAAGAAAGAGATTGAAAAGTTACAAGCTGAGCTCAAACAACTGAAAAAGGAAGAGAAGGAATGGGATAAGAAAGGGATTTCGCTGATGAAGAAAGAAAAGGCAATGCCGTGGAATGTAGATACGCTGAGTAAAGAGGGATTCAGCAAGGTTAGTTGCTGTGTTAAAATCTAAAACTATAAGAAATAGGAGTAGGCTGTTTGGCCCCTCAAACCACCTCCACCATTTAACAGGATCATGACTGATCTGTTCACTTTCCTGTTCTTTTCCTGTAACCTTTGCATCCCAAACCGATCAAGAATGTATCTAATAAGCACGAGGACTCTGCCTCTACTGCTCTTTCTGGCAGAGAATTCTGAGGAGTCTCAAACCTCAATTTCTCACTTTTATTCTTAAATTGGTGCCCATTTATTCTTAGATAGTCCTCGACCTCCCCAGAAGACAAAACATCTTCAATGTTTACCCTGTCAAGCTCATTGAGGATCTGATATGTTTCAGTGAGATTGGTGGGAGGGTAGAATTAGAGCATTGAGCTCACTGTTCAACACAGCGATCACAGTGAATGGCTGAGCAAGCTAGAGGGTTTGAATGACCTACTCTGATCTTCGATGTTAACGTAAGATCACCTCTTATTATTCTTAACTGTAATGAGCAGAGTCCCAACCTGCTTAACCTTTGCTCACAAGACAATCACTCCAAAGTGGCCATCATTCGAGTCAACCTCCAATGAAATGGTACCTTGCCTTAAATAAGGGGATTAAAACTACTTACTATCTCAAATATGGTCTCAACTTGTAAAATTGCAGTCAAATTAATTGTCTAATCAACCTGCCCAGAGATTTCATCCCTAGAGTAGGTCAATATTGAACCTCGGTCTTCTGCTGAGAGTTAATGCACTATGATTGTGCAACAGAAGCCCATTGCATGTAAAGCCTCAATATTCTTATACGCCACCCTCCTTGAAATAAGGACCAACATTGCTTTATTCTTCCTGATTTACCTGCTGTGTTTGTGTGCTGGTTTTGTGTTTCATGCAGAAGTACCCTCTAAGTCCCTTTATGTTGTAGCTTTCTGCAGTTTTTCTTCTGAAGCAATATTTTTTCTTTGGCTGTCCCTTTCATGATGAATAACTTCATATTTTCCCCCATTATATTCTGTGAGGATAACTTTTTGGATTTGTGCTTAACCAATCAAAATATCTCTCTTAAACTGTTGGTATTCGTCTCGTAACTTGTCTTTCCACAAATTTTTGACCTCTACATATTTGGCTACAGTACATTTACTTCCTCCTTCCAGATCTTTAATATATTGTCAGCATTGTTGCCCCAGCAGTGGTCCCTATTGAACCCCACTGATTCCAGGTTGTTACCCTGAAAAAGAACCCCTTTTCCTACACGCTGATCGTCAGTCGTCTATTCAAGCCAGTATACTATCTCCAACACCTGTCTTAAGACTTCACCTTTTGTTACATAACTTGTTTAATGTCTTCTGAACCTCCAAATAGAGCATGTCTAATGCTTCCCCTCTGTCTACTTGGATTGAGAGTTCTTCAGAAAAAGCTCTCGTACGTCAGTCAGAAACAGCTTCCCTTTCGTGAAGCTGTGCTGACTTTGCTTGATTAGATTATGATTTTTCAAATGTTTTGTGCTATAATTGATTCCAGTAGTTTTGCAACAATGAGGCCAATCATCTTACAGTTACCTACTTTTTGCTGCCCTCACTTTTTGAATAGAGGTGTCACAAAGCAGTTTTTCAAACCTCTGATACTTATCTAGGGTCCAAGGATTTTTGGAACATTATGACCAATCTCTGTTGCAGCATCTTTTTAGATCCTGGAATGCAAACCATCAGGGCCCTATCTGCCTTAGGCCCCTTTAGTTGGTCTAATTGTACTTCTCCAGTGATGGTAGTTAATTCCTACCCTGTATGTTCTGTTTTGTTACATAACAAATGTTTTATGAACAAAATGTTTTAACGTATGCCAGCACTCATTCTGAATTGGTTACTGGGAGAAGAAACCACTTGTGATGTTGCAAACACAACTATTTTAAATCAAGTTCTGAAAAACCTCAGTGTGCGCTTGCAATGGTTGAGGAGTAAATATTTGGACAGGAAAGGAGGGAGTTCTCCCCTGGTGTCCTTTTTTGAATAAGACTGTGGGATCGAGGGCAGACCAAGCCACCTTTTTTCTTGTTGTGAATATAGCTGTCATGCTGATTGTCAATATCCTACTGTTATAGGCCAAGTCTTTCTAATGTTGGTTTGCTAACTCAGATTGACAGACGAAAATTGGACGTGGTGTGAACATTGATTTTTGTCTTGTTTCTATGCTTCAGAGTGTTATTAATATAACTCCAGAATCAAGCAAAATTGAAACAGAGGAAGATAAAGAAAAAAAACACAAAACATTTGTTGAAAAATATGAGAAACAGATCAAGCACTTTGGTAAGTGGAAATAAAGTGGCCAGTATAATAACTGAGTTGGGTTTTCAGAAGCTGGCTGGTGTACTGTAGTCCATGTGATATAACAAACATTCTGTGCCTGCGATGGGAAATCAGATTCATAAATTCATAGAATCATAGAGTCCCTCCAGCGGGAAAACAGGCCCTTCGGCCCAGCAAGTCCACAGAGTGTCCCAACCACACCCATTCCCCTATATCCACCCTAATCTGCACATCCCTGGGCACTATGGGACAACTTAGCACAGCCAAACCACCCTAACCGGCCAGTTTAGTGTCTTGTTGCATACCTAGTCTCTCATGGAGTCAAGGCGGGTTGTTATTGAATCTGTCCTGAATAACATATATCCAGCAACTAGTGGATTGTTTATGCTGTTCAGAATGTATTTGTTTCTTGCACATTTTTACCTTTCCTCATTTGTTCTATCTGTCTTTGTATTAAGTGTTCTGTTCTGGGTTTGGTATATGGCACCATTTAGCAAATTCAACGTCAGCTAAACATCTTTCTTTTATCAATGACCAGCTTGATTGCTATTCTGCGCTATTGATGTTTCCAATATGAAAATTAGCTCGTGCATTTTTCACTCTTGTTTATTCATTACTCATTGCCTTGCCACAGGCTCAATTCATTTTGGCCTTTCTGTTCTTTGCATTGCGTAATCAAGTGCCACAAACTTCTCAGATTAAGTTAATGCATGCACAGAGACAGTGAGATAACAAAACCATTAAGTCTGGGTGGTGGTACTAAATTGTGATTCTTTGTCAGACTCTTTGCATGTTTGCGGAAGTTCAGATGAAGACCAGATCAGCTTAACAGCGATGGCTCATGGCAGCTGCTTGTATGAATTGTCACATCAGCTAAGGTGGTGCAGGGACTTGCGGAACTGAATGTTGGCTAGGATCAAAGGAGATGAAAATAAATTAACTACTTGTTTGTCTGTTCACAGGTATGTTAAGTCGCTGGGACGACAGCCAGAAATACCTCTCTGATAATCCCCATCTTGTGTGTGAGGAGACTGCGAACTACCTTGTCATCTGGTGCATTGATTTAGAAGTTGAAGAGGTACACTGAGTTAGGCTGTTTTGACTTCTTTGTTCATTAAGTGCCAAGCGAATGAAGGTCATGTTGGCAGTTGGGAATTTAACTTTAGTTAGTTAAATAAATTCAGAATAAAAACTAATGTTAGTAATGGCAAGCATCTGACTACCAGATGTTAAAGATACATTTAGTTCGTGAATGCCCTCCAGAAACTAAATCTGCTGTTACCTGATATGGCCTATGTGACTTGAGGTCAGCAAATTTGCTGTTGATTTCAAGTGCCGTCTGAAATATTCTCAAGGAGGCAGCTGACTGCCACCACCATAAGTGATTAGGCTTGGACAATAAATGCGCACCTTACCAGGCAAATATACGTTGTCCAAATGAAGAAAAGAGCAACTGGTTTGCATTGCTTTTTGAAGTTCGTGTTCAAGCTTCAGAGAACTGAATCAATGAAGGAATCTGGATTTCAGATTAGCCAAGCTCCTACTGACATTCAGAATTAGAATTGGAGAACAAGGTTATTTGGCATCAGTAAAAGCTCCTTGGTGTATCCAATTGCTTTGTCTGTTCCTATACCTGCCAATTTCCTTTCAAAAGTCACAATTAATAGTGACTCCACTACATACACAGATTTCAGAATATAATGCTTTTAAAATACTGCAGATTTGTCTTCAGTCTGTCAACTTAAATCAGTTTTTGTTCTGACTCCTTTCAAATTGTTCTATGGATGCAGTTTTTCAATTTCTTTTTTCTATCTGGACTGCTCTATTTTAAGCACCTGTATCAAATATTCTATCAACTCTTCCTTATCTAAAGAGTGTCTCAGGTTTCACCAGTTTATGCTCCAAGCCATTTTTGTCTTCTGCACCCATCTGTAAGGCCATCACATCCTTCCTAAGTGTGGCGCATTGAATTGCACACAATCCATCATTTGAGATTGAAACAGAATTAGGTCCGGGTTTATGAAAACCTCGTTTATGTACCCTCTGCTTCTATTCATCAACTCGAGCTTATTTCTCAGCTTGCCCTGCCACCTTCAACAGTTTCTGTTCATAAATCCTTGAACCCGTGTTCCTCCACCCTATTTTATATTATCTCTCCTCCTTTATACTACCACACTTCTACGTTACACTTCCCCTGCCACACATTTGCCCATTCCATCAGCTTCCCAGTGCCCTGTTTAACTCCATCACCATCCTCCATGAAGTTCACAATCTTTTGAAGTGTTCTATCTGTTGCAGTTAGTAAAATTATTCCCTGTACAGCTATGTCTTGGTCATTAAGGCAGGAAGCCTAAAATCAACTCCTGAGAAAGCATGTCAAAAACTCTTCCATTCTGAAAGCCAATTAGTTACTACTACTTAGCAACTTCCGCCACTCAGCCACCTTCATAACTCCATGTTACAACAATCTTTTTGTTTTCATGGTCTTGACAAGTCCATTATGTGGTTTTCACTCCTTGGTTGGATGGATGCGGCACCAATAACATTGGAAATGTTTGATATCATCTTGGACAAACCTGTCAGTTGGTTGGCAGCTTATCCACCACCTTGAACATTAACTCCCACCAATGTACAGTGGCAGCAGTGTGTACTGTCTAAAAAATGCACTGCAACGACTCAAGGCTCCCTTCGTCACGCAGAAGGATAAATGTAACAAATACATGGGAATGCTATAACCTGCAAGTTTCCATCTAAACCAGTCACCATCCTGTCTTGGAAATACATTGTTGTTCCTTTACTGTTGCTGGATGAAAATCCTGGAACTCCATTCCTGACAGCATTGTGGATCTACCTACCCACCGCAGGTGACAGCACGTCTAAGATGGTCGTCCATTACAACTTGGTTGGGCAATTGGAAATGCTTGGCAAATGCTGTCTAAGGCTGTAATCTCGCATTTCATAAAAGTACTTCTTAAAGAATCTTTTTCAAACGGCTTTGGGAAATCACAAGGACAACAGCAACATTATCTCTCAACTTTTTTCACCTGATTGGAACATCTTGGATTTGTGAAATGCAATTTGCCTGTAACATGTGTGCTGGCTTTCTTAATTAAGCACCATTGGTCCAAGTCACAATTAAATCTTGCACTGGATCTTTTAAATAGAAGCTCTCATTATGGAGGTTCAACTGTCTGATTTGTAGTTGCTGGGTTTATCCTTGTATACTTGGTTTCAACAAAGCTGTAATATTGGCAGGCCTCTGGCATCACCTTTGTACTTGAGACAATAGACAGTAGGTGCAGGAGTAGGCCATTTGGCCCTTCGAGCCAGTGCCACCATTCATTATGATCATGGCTGATCATCCACAATCAGTATTCTGTTCCTGCCTTATCCCCATAACCCTTGATTCCACTATCTTTAAGACTTTTTAATATTATGGTCAATGTCTCTATAGTTTCCCTCAGCACTCTTGGACCTATTTTGTTTGGTCCTGATCACTTCTCTTTCACTTCTTTGGCTGGCCCTGGAGGAAATTATATTTGGGTTTGTGGCTCATTCTTAAAAAAACAATTGAGAAATAAGTGCCACTTTGACTCCTCAACTTGTGAAAATGGCTCCAACATTCAGGGGGTCCCTGATTTACAAATGTCAGACTTTACAATGGGATCCCATTATAGGGATGTAATTTTAAAGTACTTGGATATTTTATGTTGTGTTCCAATTTGCTTACAAATTGACTTGCGATTGGACTTGAACAGATTTCATTTGCACCTGGGTACTGCCTGTCATTAGAATTGTTAGTGAGACCACCTCAAATATGCATTTTCCTTCCTGTATCAGCTCCATAATGGCTGTTTGTCAACTTGATGTGCGTTCATCCTTTCTAATGCCTTTTAGTTTTCACTATTCATTGTCTCCACTTTGGCCTCTTCCACAAGGACTTGGATGCAAAGTACTCATTTGGTACTTCAGTTCATGTCTAAAGCTCCTTTTTGGTTCTGAACAGGTCTGATTTTTACATGTGGAATGGGCTTGGGGTTTATTATCCAAGCAGGAGAATTAGTTCTGTCTTTATCAACAGTTTGGCCCAGGAAGTTTAATATTGATGTGTTAATTAAGTTAATGTGTTGCAGGTATACTTTGTGGGAATTCCTTGGTGTTGATGATTTACAGTTGTATAATTTTGAAGCAGCTACTGAGGACAGACATAATGTGATGTAAAATGCCTTTTTCAGCCAGTGTCAATGTATAGCTTGATTATTTTATTTTCTGACATTGTTATTCCACACTGCAGATGGTGTGATATGTTGACTCTGTTCCTTTGAGTACGTGCTCATTGCAGACAATTGGTGCAGGCCTTTGAATGTTAGCCCAATCTCCCTTAAATCAATGTATATTAGTTCAGACTGCACATGAAATGAGATTCCAACATGTGTAAAAATGGACATTTCTGGTCGGGGGTTTGTTGCAGCGCAGCCAAAGAGGATGAGGTTGCATAAGATTTGGCAAGAGGATTTATTTGCGCCGTATTAAAGTTATCTGTATGGGTTCTATTTGCAGAAGCATGCCCTGATGGAGCAGGTAGCCCACCAGACAATAGTGATGCAGTTTATCCTGGAACTAGCCAAGAGCCTTAAGGTGGATCCCAGAGCTTGTTTCCGACAGTTCTTTGCTAAAATTAAGGTACGTAAACGGCTGGAAATCTCTTAATTTGAGACAGTTGACATTTATCCCACATGCATAATAGGTCAATCCTAGTGAGCTACGAATTCCTATCTGTGCCCTTAGGTGTTTAAGATGTTTTATCAGAGATTAATTTTAGTGATCCTTTGGATGAAGGAATTGACTTTGCAGGTTTTCTTTGTCTTTTAATGGGTTTATTTCTTTTGTGTTGGCCACGAATTTTAAATTGGTAAAGTCCTTTTATAGTTAACCTTGCTCCCTGCTTTAACATAGTGATAGATTTACATTTAATTTCTATCCATGCTATTACAGTACATTCAGTCATGATGTAGGGATGCTGGTGGTGACCTGGGGTGGACCAAACCATAAGCCTAATGACACCAAGTTGTAATCCAACAGGTTTACCTAAAATCACCTTTTGGACACCTGATGAAGGAGCAGTGCTTCAAAAGCTTGCAATTTTAAATAAACCTGTTGGACTCTAACCCAGTGTCGAGAGACATTTGGTGGCATATTTGAAAGGGCCAAAATGTTTTGGTATGGAGTTCACATTGCGAACATGACAGTCATGTGGTAAAAGTTGAATCTATGGGAAGAAAGTGAGAAAATGTGGATGAACAACTGCTGACATGGACTCCAGCCACCTCAGCCGTCTTGACCCTGAGAGATTTAACATTCTAGCATCACAGTCATTGAGTCATACAACGCGGAAACGGGTGCTCCGGTCCGACAAGTCCTTGCTGACCATAATCCCAAACTAAACTTGCCTCACCTGTGTACTCTTGGCCCATATCCCTTCAAACATTTGATATTCATGTACTTATTCAGATATCGTTGCAATGACCTGCATCCACCACTTCGTCAGGAAAATAATTCCCCACAAGAATCACTACTACTTCAAAAAAAATTGCCCCTCAAGTCTTGTAAATCTTTCTCCTCTTTAAAAATATGCCCCCAGTCTTGAAATTATCACCTTAACAAATTACAACTCCGAAATAACTTGCATGGATTTCGATGATGGAATTAGACTTGCAGATCGGAAAAGTTCTCTAGCGGAATCCCTTCCAGTCCTGTTTATACGTGTTAGTAGCTGGTGATCTGTTGCCACGGTAATGTTACTTGTCTGGCTTGTACCATCCTCTCTCAACCCTTGTAGCTCCTGTCTGAAGTTCGTAATCAAACTACGTTGTAGTTGACCCCTCTTTCTGTTACTTTAAATTTTGGCCTCCAGAGATGAGCCTGTCAGCTCTGGTTAAATGTCTTAAATTCTGACGTTTTTTTCTGGATGTCACTTTTTAAAAATAATCCTTTCTGCTTTTGTAATTTTCACCACAACTGTTGTCTTATAGACTGTGTCTGTAATTATGAGCATATTTGGAGTATTCATGTCTCAAAAGCCTCTGTTTCCTTCTACAGGTTTTTGTTTGCTGCCCAGAGTTGAGTAGACAGGAATGGAGAAATTTGCTAGTCTTTTTTTCTCCCTGTTAGAAACTTGGGTTTTCTTTATTCCACATCCGTCACCTTCACAAAATTACTTCTGGGTAACTCTATCTTCCTAACTTGCACATCACATCCACCATCTTTTATTATTTGTCCTGAACACATTTCCAATTGTTCCAGTATTCACTTAAATCAGAACAAGCTTTGGGAATGCCATTTCATTTCATTTTACTTGTTTTTGTTTAGGACAGCAGTTGGGAATGCGATTATATAAACAAGGGGAAACAAGTCAGCAGTCCTGTTTATTCAAATCAGAACAGGAAAAAGTAATAATTCCTTTTTCTGTTTTGCCTGTTAACTAAGATCGTACTGATACATGTGAACTGTGTTCAGCTTAATGCACATGCTATAAAAGATCTAATAGAAATCCATTGATCTCAATCTTGAACATTTGAGATCCAATATAGATCTTCTCAGAAGGTGTGGGGAGTTCAGTACTATTCAGTCTGGCATCCGAGCAATTCTCAGAACTGAATTGCCGAGTTGTAGCATTAAGACTTATTTCCCATTCCTCATTTTCCATGGCAGTTAATAGTCAACTACATTTCTGTAGGTCAGATCAAATAAGGATGGTGGGCTTTGTTCTCTGGAGGACATCAGAGAAACAGCTGAGTTTTAAGACAATCCCAGTCTGTCTCCCCACAGCCCCGTCCCTCATCTGCTTAAGAGTTCATCCTTACCCTCAATTATTCCTTTAACCCCTTGCACTTTGTACAAACTAACAGGGTGGCCATGGGACCGAGCTATGCCTGCCTCTTCGTAGGATACAAGGAACAGTCCATGTTTTGCTGCTACACTGGCACTATCCCCCACCTCTTCCTCCATCACATCAATGACTGACTGTATCAGCGTTGCCTTGTGCTCCCACGAGGAACTTGAGCAGTTCATCAACTTGACTAACACCTTTCACCCCAACCTCAAGTTCACCAGGACCATCTCCAGTAGCTCCCTCTCCTTCCTGGACCCCTCTGTCTCTGTCTGTGGTGACCACCTTGAAACTGACATCTGTTTCAAGCCCACCAACTCCCACAGCTACCTGGAACATCACCTCTCACCCACCTTCCTGCAAGAATTCCTCCGCCTCTACCACATCTGTCCCCAAGATGGGATGTTCCACTCCCACAAATCTCAGATGTTGTCCTCCTATTTCAAAGACCATAACTCTTCTCCCTGCCCATCCCCTTCTGTGATCGAAAATGCCCTCAAATGGATCTTGCGTTTCCCGCACCGCTGCCCTTATGTCCTTTTCTTCCCCTGCCAATAAAAACACAGAATCCCCCTTGTCCTCATATATCACCCCACCAACCTCCACATCAATGGAGCATTTTCCGCCACCTACAGTCTGACCCCACAACCGAAGAGATATTTCCCTCCCCACCTATATCTGCCTTTCGTAGGAACCACTGTCTGTGACTCCCTCGTCTACTCCACACTCCCCACCAACCCCTCTCACCTGGCATCCTTCCCTGCAACTGCAGGAAGTGTCTGTCAGTGGTCTCCTGCATCCGTTGCTCCCAATGTGGCCTCCTCTACGTTAGTGAGACCAAGTGGAGGCTCAGACTGTTGGGTAGAGCATCTATGCTCTGTATGTGACAGATGACGATAACTTCTGACTCTGAACCATTTTAACTCTTTCCCTGCCCCCTGAGTAATATGTCCATCCTGGGCCGCCTCCAGTGCCACAATGCCACCCACAAACTGGAGGAGCAGCACCTCATGTTCTGCTTTGGGTGCCTACAGCCCAATGGCCTAAATGTGGACTTCAGTGTTAAAATCTCCCCAACCCGGCCTTATCCTATAACCAACCCTGCCTTGTTGATCTGACACAACCTGCCCATCATCTTTCCCACCTATTTGTCCCATCCACCTCACTCACTAATCCCAACCACTCCCTAAGTGCACTCGCCTTTCACCATCCCACCTACCTTTCCAGCCCCACCCCTCCACTCTTTATTTCTGAGCTTCCTTCTCCTTCCCCACTTCTGAAGAAGGGTCCTGATCCAAAACGTCAGCTTCTCTGCTGCCTGGCCTGCAGTGTTCCTCCAGCTCCATATTGTTAGCCCACAGTGGTTAGGTGGCTGTTTTTAGGCCAGCTCTTTGTTCTGAACTCTCTTTTGCTTCTAATTTCACCACTGACCATGATGGGATTCAAATCTGTATATTTAGAATATTGGCCTAGGGTTCAGGCTTGCTAGTGTCGTGACACTAAGTGTACTATATTTCCCCCATTTCCTCCCTGATATGCCAATGCCATTGATGCAATGACTAATATTCTTTGGTCGCATTGTTGTGCTGACCTTTCTTCGATCAGCTGAGATGAAGGATGGCTCCTTTTGGGATTCTGTGGAGCCTGATGCAGCATGATTGGGTGCACTGAGAGGGGCCTTTTGGGCTGCATTTGAAAATTGCTGTTTAGTCTGGCCACATTGACTTGTTTTTCAATTCCATTTTTCAGACAGCTGATAAACAATATGTTGAGGCATTTAACGATGAGCTCGGATCATTCAAGGAGAGGGTTAAAGGTCGTGCTCAGGCAAGGATAGAGAAGGCGATGAAGGAATATGAAGAGGAGGAACGACAGAAGCGGTTGGGACCTGGTGGGCTTGATCCTGTGGAGGTGTATGAAAGCCTTCCTGATGTGAGTATATGATTTTCTCATTTTGCTTCCACCTTGAAGAGTGACCTGTGGAGTTGTGCCAAAGATGCATTAGATAGTTCCTTCCTTCTTTGCCCCTTAAGTTGTTGACTGACCACCCCCCCCCCCCCATTTGATATTTACAAAAGGTATACCGTACAAATCTGTTGCTTTAAGTAGCTCTACCT
This sequence comes from Stegostoma tigrinum, assembly GCF_030684315.1. Classification (NCBI taxonomy): domain Eukaryota; kingdom Metazoa; phylum Chordata; class Chondrichthyes; order Orectolobiformes; family Stegostomatidae; genus Stegostoma; species Stegostoma tigrinum. Next base: position 22,710,109 of record NC_081388.1, read on the forward strand.
TTCCAAATCCATCATGTGTTCAGTTGATAAAGTGAGCACTGTGAAGTTGGTCACCAGTAAGAGGGGGGTACTTAGTAAATCTTCCAGTTGATAAGAAAATCTCAGCAGAAGCAGTGTCTGGCTTTATCTTTTCTAAGTACCCTGGCAATTAAGAGATTTTTCTGCACTCTTATACAGAGTGAATGTCTCATGCCAGACAAGTTTCTCCTTCCCTTCTCCAAATTACAGGGCTTCGTGACCAATTCTGCAAAAACTCACTTTTCCTTCCCAAGAACAATTGAGAACAAATGACATCCTTACCTGGTCTTGCCTACATATGACTGCACACTGACTGCAGTGTGGCTTGCACTGGACAATTAGGGATGTGCAATAAATGTTGGCCTAACCAGTGACATCCATATTCCATGAATGCCTGAGAAATTCACATCAATGACCTTTTAACTGAAGAGCCTCAAACTTCTAACATTAACTCCACAGATTTCCTCATTTTCCGTTTTATATTTAAAATTTTTGAGATCAGCTTTTGATAATTCAGGTTAACTGAGCTGCTGTACGTCATGATCCTCAGGATTAGCCATGATTGAATGGTTTAGCAAATTACTCCCCACTCAGTAAATGATTAACGTTTGGTTATAGGTGAGATTCTGCCTCTGTTTTAATGCATCTGAAACTTGTATAAGATTGCTTCTGATTTTCTTGATATTCTGTTTTTTGCAGGAGATGAAGAATTGCTTTGATTCAAAAGATATTCAACTTTTGCAAGATGTAATTAGTAAAATGGACCCAACAGTGAGTATTTCCTGTAATTTGTGTATCAATGTGTATGAGTTTGCTTGCTGGTTAACCTGGAATCATCAGTTCTGTGTGTGTGTGCGCTATCTTTTCCTTTGAGACCTGCTTTCACTACCATTTTTGACAGCACCTGCACTTGGATGTAAGAGATTTGATGTCATGTTAGTGCCATTTGTAGACATCTCCCAGTAGTTGAATATCATGGCTAATTCTAACAGCTAGAATGTCTGCCTGTGAGAGTGGCAACTTGGAAAGGGGGAAAACAACCTATGAAGGGCCCCACTGGCTTGGACAAGATGCTCGTGGATTCAACCCATGCCCTTGTTGAATTTGTGATCTCAGCTCGGTTATGTTGACATTGTTTCAAAGCAGCACTCAAGCCCTGGAGACAAAGTCTTTGTATTTTTATGATCAGAGGTAAGAGGAGACTTAAATGCAGCAGTTAAAAGATAAAAGATTCCATGTAGGAATTTGAATTGGGGAGTGGGATTTGTAACAATTACTGACTGTCCAGCGTCCCTCAATGTAATCAAAGCCAAAAAAAACTGCAGATGCTGCCCACAATGTAATTTTCCTTTGGAAGTCTTGGTGAAGGGTTCAGATCTTCAAGTACTGTTTGCCATTACTTTTTAATGAAGCCCTAGTTCAAATATACCAGAAAACTAAATTAACTGTGCTGTTTTCAGGAAGCCAAGTACCATATGCAACGCTGTATTGACTCTGGGCTCTGGATTCCAAATGCCAAGGCTGCAGAGGAGGAAGGAGAGAAGAGCAAGGAAGATGAGGATCCTGTGTATGAAGAAGTTAAAAAGGAAAGCAGTGAAGAAAAATAAACTTGTATTTTGTTTCTATATCTGCTAGTTTTAAGTGCTGTGTTGAGTTACAGACTGCATCCCGTTCACTGACCCATAGGGGTCCACGTAAGTTCAATATACCAATCTATTGAGTGGAAGATTAAAGTCCTTTACCAATCAACTGCTTTTTGTATGAAAACACACACAGGTTTTGAGAGCATGCAGGCTGCTTTACTCCTGTGCAGTAACTGGATCAGCTGGCATCTGTGCAAGTGACACCTTCTCCATTGTCAGACTGAGAGCTTAGTACTTCCCCCCCCGCCATTGCTTCCTTGAGATAATGTGCATCATTCTTTATGGTGCTGAGCCACACAGCTGGGAAGGTGCCAAGTTACCCAATTGGGACACTGCAGTGATATCCTGTTGAGCAGCTTCCTGATGATCTTGGTCTCAGTTGAGGCCTGTGGCGCTCGTTTCATGGGAGAGGGACTGTTGGGAGTGAGTGAGCTACCACTGCCTTTGGAACTGGACCCTACACAATACTTGGGAAGAGAGAATCTGCAACATGGTTTGTTGAAAATTCTACAAAACAATGGGGTGAGACTCATCTGTAGGACTGACTTAGTTCATATCGTTGTAAAATTGGAACATGCATATAAAAATAAAAAGTGGAGACCCTAATCAAAATTATTGTTGATATTTCCATGTGTCTTTTTAAATTTTGACTGGCAGTGACTTCATATTTGAGTAGTCTTTCTGTGACTCAAAAGCCAAATGTTTTGTTCCTTCAACCTGAGCCCATTCTTGGGGTGATGGGAGGTGTATGCAGACTGCTGAGTTTTTCATGTTTTGGGTTTGGGTGAGGGATTTGCATCAATTTGAACATACGCTTTTATGTTCAGTTTTTTTGAATTCTGAGCTGAAACCACAATGGTGTTCTCTACATGTTGAGTCTGACTTCTTCCATTTGTCTCAAATTTTAATGAATCCTGTGTAATGCACAGATTACAGCTCGGAGACACTTGTTCTGTTGGGGCCAATGTTGCTGATACTGCTGCTATTGACCTATTTGGTCTGGACTGGTTGCTGCTTGTGAGCGAAGTAGTAGTTGTAACATTCGTTTCTTGTTGGCCACCACATATGCAAATAAAATATGCAGTGAAAAGCTGTCTTGGTGTCATGGATATCAGATTGCCTTGTGAGCCCATTTAAATCTGGAGTAGTGATTTTTGTTATTTTTTGATATCATTCTACTGTATTGGTAATGCTGCAGTTTTGAAGACCTCAATGTGGAAGCAGCAGCAAGTTTTATGAGGCCTGTGTTTGATTGCAGACGTTTTGTCACCCTTCTAGGTAACATTGTCAGTGTGTCCCCAATGAAGCATTGGTGTTCTGTTGCACTTGTTATTTATAAGCCTCAGTTTGCTGGGGTGGTTGGCATCACTTCCTGTTCTGTTTTTCAGTGGTTTATATTTCAGGCCCAGTTCAATTTGTCTGTTAATAGAAATCCAGTTGAAATGCCAGGCCTCCAGAAACTCCCTGGTATGTCTATGTTTGGCTTGTGCTTCTATGGATGTGTTGTCCCAGTCGAATTTGTGTCCTCCTTTTGTGTATATTCAGACTAGTGAGAAGTGGTTTCCTCTCTTGGTGGCTAGTTGGTGTTCGTGTATCCTTATTGTCAGTCTTTTTGCACTTTGGCCTATATAGTGTTTGTCTCAGTCCTTTGCATGATATTTTGTATGTTTATGTTAGTTCTATAGACTGTGGGTATGGGATGCTTGCTGTTCATCAGTAGCTGTCACAGGGTGGTTGTTTGTTCGTGGGCTACCCTGATAGCTAAGGGTCTGAGTAGTCTTGTGGTCATATACGGTAGAGTGACTAGTGTCTGGCCGTGTTGTGCCATCTTGTTATGGTCTGTCATGGACATCTGGCATTCGAACTGGAAGTCCGTTAACAAACACATTGAACTGGATTGATATACAGACCACTGAAAAACAGAACCGGAAATATTGCCAATCACCCCAGAAAACTGAGTTACATAAGTAACCAGCGAGACAGAACACCAACGCTTCACCAGAAGTGTGCTGAGGATGTTAACTGGCAGGGGGACAAAACACCTGCAATCAAACCCACTGACTCAGCAAGCAAATCTATAACCTTATCCACAAACCGAGTGACAAATCTTCTCAATCTTTACTTGTCTTTATTGCTGGTGCTTAGAAACACAATTCAGTCGGAGTAGGCCATTTAATAAACTGGTAGCTGATCTAATTGTAACTTCAAGTTTGCATTTTTTAGGCCACCCTTACTTAATGAGAATTTGTTGACTTATGCCATAAAATTCTTAAAGGACTTTTCTTCAGTTTATTTTTTGGTTTAGGAATAGGGTTTGAAAAAGACTTTCAAGGGCGTGAGTGGTGGGGGAGTAGCTGCCTAATCTGTCTTAAATGGGTAAATCTTGATTTTTTAAGTGATATATGGTTCTAGATTCTCACACAAGAAGAAACACTCAAACCTCACATCTGGTATGCTTCAGGCATTACAGCCCCTTAAACTTTAGTAAAGTCTGTCAAGTGTTCCTCAAAGATAAACGTGCATTGAGCAGGTTTAATCTAAACTTCTGAGCTGCCTGCAATGAAGTTGTGTTCTTTGATAAGGAAGGCGACTAATAACAGATACTACTGCAGATGCAATCTCCTCCACCCTGTGTTAGTGCAGTATAACCTCTCTCTTTACATATTCAGTTCCTCTCGCAATAGGTCAAAATGTTGCATTAGCTTTCCTAATTATTTTCTTGGTCCTGGAGATGGGCCTTCTACAATTTGTGCAGCAGGGTGAATGTCCAAGCTATGTCAGTCTCCTACCACATACATATTTATGATTTGTTGACAGTTACACATTTTTTGACATTGAAATCTATTAGCCGCCTCCTTGCCTTTTCAATGTCCTCTTCGCAACTTTGGCAGACATGAAGAAGGGTAGAAAACAATTTGTATTGACCATATCATACCTCCCTTCATCCTAGTCATTTAACATGTTGCAGAGGTTCCTGCTCCAACACCTGTGGCACACTACTGGTACATTTTGCTAATTTAAAAAATACCCATTAATGTCTACTATCTGCTTCCTGTTAGCCCATCATCCACTTATCCATGCCAACTTGATACCCCTTTGGACCATCAGCTTTTATTTTCCATTTATGGTTGATGGGTATCTGATCAAAGTATCTGACGTTGGTATCCTTCCTGTTGTTCAATTACACAACCTTCAAGCCTTTTAGGTGTTGTAATGAAATGTACATTGACTCTGCAGGTAACATGCAGGATTTTTGTGTCTTTGAGTGTGCAGGATGAACAGCTTGCAATGATTTAAGAATCATCGCATGTTGTCATGGACCAAGACAAGAATAAAAGAATCATATTCTTGTAGTGAGCCTTCTTTCCAAGCTGCTCTAGTTCCTAAATCAACTTTGACAACTCCATTGCCCTGATCGTTTCCAATTTGATGACCCCCTTCTGCATTGGCTCCGGGTTGAATATTATTGCTTGAGGTTTAATTGGTTGTTTCAACAAACTGCAAAGTGCTTTGTTGTATTAGCACAAGGCCTGTGTCAGCTATTTTTGTGGACATTTCACTTATTTTCCTGGAACTAACTACACATGGATTGCATTCCTCTCTGAGGAAGGGTCTAGGCCTGAAACATCAGCTTTTGTGCTCCTGAGATGCTGCCTGGCCTGCTGTGTTCATCCAGCTCCACACTTTGTTGTCTTGGATTGCATTCCTTCCCTACTTCCTTTTCCAAGCCTTGCTGTCTATTCTAAACATTTGACCACCTTTCTATCTCTACCACACCACCTTAATGGATTATCATCAGCTCTGACATCTGATTATTATTTCATCTTTCACCCACTCTTTTCCATTCCCTGCTGTGTCTGACCCTCCTGAATGTCATGTTGATGTTTTTGTCATCTTAATAAGATGGGACTAATAATGACTCTTCAGGGTTTGAATAATACTGGGGATTAGGAGATTTAAAATAATCAATGATACGCAGCAGATGATAAAACAATAAACCATCTGTGTGTGCAGCTTGCAAATCTATTGCAAACTGACTGCTGGGTAGAGTTCCAGAGTCCTTAAGATGAGTTCTTCGTTGCAATCACCTCCTTTCCATAGAAGAATTCCTGTAATTTCATGCTGCATTGGAGACTCTCCTCACTTCCTGTTCTCATTTCGTTGTATGTTGATGAATTGCTGTTTATTTAAAATATCTAAATATCAACGAGGCTATCTGACCCATTTATTTGTTTCCTCTAATGACTGTATTATCCTGACTGTGCCCAAACCAATTATCCTCATCATTTTCAAGGTGTACACCTAATCTCAAGAACCTTGTATTTTCTCTGCTCTGTCTCATAGCTGTCACAAAACATTATGCAATGACAAATCTGTTCAAATGTTCTCTTGTTTATAGCTACTGCTGACCATCTCCCAGTCTTACTGAGTTGCCCTAGAAAATTCACGTTTTCTTAGTGAAAATTTGTCTACATCTAACAAATGATTTGCTATTTGCTTTAATTTCAGGCTTGACCATGTGGGACAGGCTATGTATTTGGTCAAACCATTTTGCAAGATGTACCTCAAGCAGCATTTCTGGAGAACGATTCACTTCCTGAAGCTCCGGTTTCTCTACTCATTTTTTTTAAAAAGCCCATATTTTATTGTTGGTTCTCTTTCTCAGTCAGTTGGTTTGTACCGTAGATCTGTAGGGCTGTTCGGGGAAAAGTCCCCAAACAAATGCTGTCACTTTTTCACTACACTTTCCTACCTTCATTGTCTCTTCAGCATGGCTGCTGTTTGAGTTACAGCCTATAAAACTGTAATGTCTATACCTCTGAGCCAGGAGGCCAAGGTCCAAGCACAACAACTCGAGCGTGTGTAAAAATGTTTCTGACAAGGTTGATTTGGAAATAATGTAAAACCATAAGACATAAGAACAGAAGTAGACCATTTAGCTATTAATGAGATTATGGCTCTTGTGAAATTCTTCCTCTCTTTCTTTCAAATGGGTGACCCCTTACTTTGAGATTATGTCACTGTGGTCCTAAGTGTTTCCCACAAGGGGAAACAATCCACATCCACTCTGGCAAGACCTTGAAGAATTTTATGTTTTAATAAGTTCACCTCATTTTTTTTGTCAACTCCAACGAGTGCAAGCCCAATTTCTCCTTTGTAAGAAAATCTCACTATATTTGGAATTAACCTTGTGAACCTTTCCAGATTGTTTCCAATGCTGATGCCTTTCTGGAGATAAGGAAACCGGAACTGTACAGAATTCCAGCTGTGGTCTGATGAGTGTTTTAATACTCCGCACTCGCCTGGATGGGTGTCGCTTCAACAACAATGAAGAAGCTTGACACCATCCAGGACAAAACGGCCCCCACTTGATTGGTACTACACCCACAAGCATCCACTCCATCACCACCAATGTTCAGTAACAGCAGCGTGCACTGTCTGCAAGATGCACTGCAGAAATTCACCAAAAATCCTCAGGCAGCATCTTCCAAACCCACAACCGCTTTCATCTAGAAGGATAATGACAGATATAAGGGAACACCACCCCCTGCAAGTTCTCTCTTCTCTCCCCCCCCCCCCCCATAGAATAAATCAAAACAACTCGGACACTAGTTTTTTCTAGTGAGTTTTGAGAAGATTTGTAGCTCAGGTTGAGGTCCTAGATGTGAGTTTGCTCGCTGAGCTGGAAGGTTAGTTTTCAGACGTTTCGTCACCATTCTAGGTAACATCAGTGAGCCTCCAATGAAGCGCTGGTGTTATGTCCCGCTTTCTATTTGTGTTTAGGTTTCCTTGGGTTGGTGATGTCATTTCCTGCGTTGGTGGTGATTTCACCAATGCAGGAAATGACATCACCAACCCAGGGGAAACCTAAACACACAAATAGAAAGTGGGACATAGCACCAGCGCTTCGTTGGAGGCTCACTGATGTTACCTAGAATGGTGACGAAACGTCTGAAAACTAACCTTCCAGCTCGGTGAGCAAACTCACATCCAGAACTAGTTTTTTCTCATTCATGCATAAGGATTCCAAATCCCTTTGTGCTGCAGCTTTCTGCAGTCTTTCTCCATTTGAATAATATTCGGTTCTTCATGCCAAAGTGCAGGAATGTCATATTTTCCATCTGCCAAGTTTTTTGCCCCCTGCTTAATTTGTCAATTTCTCTGTCAATATTCTTTTCCATGCCATTCTCTCAACTTCCCTTCTCGTCTATTTTTGTGTCATCCACAAACTCGAAAATGCCAGTCAACTAGGCTTCTGATTTAAGTGAGGATATTCATGGTGCAATTCCTATATATAATTACAGGGTCATATTGGCAGTAAGCTGCCTTTCTGACTTGATAATATGGTCAAGCAACAAATATGTACCAGAATTGCATTGAGGTTCCACTTGGTTGTTGTAAAGTTGGACGGTAGTTGGTCGAGCCACTAGATGGAGCAGCATGATAGCCACCAAACTGCTCAAATCCCATGTTTGATGTGTTACTGTAAAATTAAAGGCTGCTGCAGAAGTCTATTCCTGATAATGACATTAGTTGTGGTAGGACTCCTTTGGTAAATGTCCTCGTGTCCTGATGTCATTCACAGTGGTCCAATGTTTGAGTTTTGGGTATAGTGAAATGGATTTTAGACTTAGATTTTATTGTCCTGTGTACTTGAGCACAGTGAAAAGCGTGTACAGTGAAAAGTGTACAAAGTCACCATTCTTGAAAGTGATGTTAGTATACAAAAGACAGGATTTAAAACAGAAGCAGAAATAAAAGAAACAACCAAAAGAAAAGCAAACGTCCAAATCACTCCTCCTGCCTCTGGCATGAATCCTTGCCACTAGAGAATGGTGCAATGTTTGGCCTTCAGTCTGAGACATTCAGCTGCCCAAGTCTCTGCGCACACTGCTGCAGCTGGAACACCACGCTTTCCCATCAGGTACCAAGGCCCAGCCGCAGCCCTGAGCCATACCACTGCCAAGTATTCCAAACAAGATTGCAGAGTGCACACAGGGAGAGCAATTTCACTGCAGTGAGACTCGGGCAGAGTGAGTAACTGGGGATTTGTGTCAATGGCGGAATTCATGACAGTAAGGGAAAGCAATGTTTTATGTAAGATTTACCCCAACAAATAAAGTCTCTTGGAGTGAGAGAAAGAACAAGGCATAGACTGAGGGGCCTACTGGCACTGAGACCAACAGCAGCATGATATCACATGTGCATGGAAAGCAGCTGATTGGTGAGCAGGTTTGGGGAGTATTTCCAACCTTTAAAGTGAAAGTTGGGTATTTAGTTTGTATGTTTAAGAATGTAGACCTTTTTCTCTCCTTTTTTGAGTAAGTTTTCAGAGTCAGTCCAGACATATTCTCAGGTCACAAGTACTTGTCAGGGTCCAGTGGAGTGACCATCCTGTGGTCTGTACAAAGGCACAGATGCACCATGTGTCCCAGATGGCCATCTGCTTGAAGTGTCCCTGGCTGCACAGGGTTTGTCTCCAGCTTTCTGTACTGGAGCAGCGGCTGTAACCTCTGTTGTGTATCTGCAACGCAGAGGGTTACATGAATATCAAATATCGGGAGGTGGAACACAGGGCAGACAGCAGACACGGGATAGGAGACGAATAAGCGGTTCAAGAAAACCAGGCACGTTGTGCAGGAATCCCCTGAGTCTGTTACAGCTGGTAATTGGTGAACCATTTGGGAAACTGGTGAGGGTAATGGTTTCTCATGGGAGTTCAGCCACAACCAAATCCACGGTCCCACTGGTACCTCTGCGGTTGGAGGGAGGGAGAACAGAAGATCAAGAGTGATAGGGGACTGCATGGTCTGTGGATCAGCTAAGGAGGTTTGTGTCATAAATGTGACCCCAGGATGATGTGTTATCTTTCTGGTGCCCAGGTCAGGGATGTCATACAGTGGCTGCAGGACACCCTTTTCACATGGGGGTGGTGAGCAGCCAGAAATCCTGGTCCACATGACATTGTGAGGAAGAGGGATGGGGTCCTCAAGACTGATTTCATGGAGCTGAGAAGGAAATTTAAAAAGCAGGACTGCCAGAGCATCAATCTCAGATTCCTCCCAGTGCCGCATGCTAGTAGACGCAAGAACACAAGGCTTGATCATTTGAATAGGTGACTGGGGACCGAGTTTGTGAGGTTTCTGAGGAATTAGGAATGGTTCTGCAGTAGGTGAGACTTGTGTAATAGCAGGGTTACAGTTTAAGGGACCTGGGACTGAATCTCTCAAAGGGAAAACTGCTGGTGTTGTTGAAGGAGGGGTAATTTAAACTGGTTTGTCAGCAATAGGAACCAAACTGGAAAGAAAGGGGAAACAGATTCTGAATGTAATCAAGCAACAAGTAACAAAAATGGATATGTAACAAGGATATGTTTGGTGAAATAAATGATGTCTATTAAAGGTGCTATCAGGAAAATGTGTCATGGGAGATAGAGAAAATGGCATGGAAGTGAAATGATTACAGTCTGTCTGTTTTCACTCAGGGAGATACCAGAACTCACTCCCAACCCGAGATCTGAGTGATGCAGGAGAATAAGGAGTGGATAAAAATTAGCATCAGTAAGAAGATTGTATTGGAGAAATTAATGGCACTGAGTAAATTCCCAAGTCATGACTATCTACATCCAGAAGGTTGAAGGAGGTAGCTGTGGAGACAGTCAACATTGATTCTGTAGAGTTGGGAATGATTCCTATGGAATAGAAGGTTGCAAATGTCATCCCACTATTTAAGAAGGAAGTGACAGATGAAAGAGGGAACTACAGACCCATTAGCCTGATATCAGTAATCGGGAAAATGCTAGAATCTGTTGCAAAGGATGAGATAAATAGATATGTGGCTGATAATAATTTGATTAGATATAGTCAATCTGGATTTGCGGACGGGAAATTATGTTGGACAAACTTGTCGGAGTTTTTTTGAACATGCGATGAATAAAATTGATCATCGAGAGCCAATGGGTATGATACATTTAGATTTTCAGAAAACGTTTGATGAGGTTCCCCACAAGAGGCTGGTTAGAAAGAGTAAAATGCATGGGATAGGAGGGAAGTATTAATGACTAACTAAGAGACAGATAACGGTCAGGATAAATGGGTCATTCTCATGTTGGCAGCTGGCAGCTGGCAACTAGGATCAGTGAGGAACCTCAAGGATTAGAACTTGGCCCCAGATATTCAGAATCTGTATCAATGGTCTGGGATTGAACAAATGTGATATTTCCAAATTTGTGGGTGATACAAAACAAAATGGGAATGTGTGTTGGGAAGTAGATGTAAAGCGATGGGAGGGAGGTGATGGCCTTGTGGTATTATCGCTGGACTGTTAGTCCATGGACTCGGATAACATTCTGGGAACCTGGATTCAATTCCTGCCACGGTAGATGGTGGAATTTGAATTCAATAAAACATCTGGAATTAAGGGTCCAGTGATGACCATGAATCCACTGTCAATTGTTGGAAAAATCTGGTTCACTAATGTCCCTTTAGGGAAGGAAACTGCCACCCTTATCTGGTCTGGCCTCCATGTGACTCCAGACCCACAGCAATGTGGTTGACTCTCAACTGCCCTCTGGACAATTAGGGATGGGCAATAAATGGTGCTTCGGCAGCAACACCCTCATCTTGTGAATGAATAAAAAAAGCAACTTCAGAAAGATTTGGACAGGCTTAATGATTGGCCAAGAACATGGCAGATGGAACATAATGTGGAAAAGTATGAGGTTACCCACTTTGGTCAGATGAGCAGAGTATTTCTGGAAAAGTAAGAGATTGGAAAGTGTAGATCTCCAAAGGGACCTAGATGTCCTTATCAGTAAGGCTCTGAAGACTAACCAACAGGTGCAGCAAGCTATTAGGAAGGCTAATGGAATGTTAGTCTTCATTGCAAGAGGATTTGTGTACACAGGTAGTGAAGTCTTGCTTCACTTGTATCGGAGCTTGGTTAGACTACAGCTTTGGTCTCCTTTCCTTCTCGGAAAGATATCATTGCCGGAGACAGAGTCAACCACAATTCACCAGACCTGTTCCTGGGATGGTGGGTTTGTCCTCTGAAGACACATTGGTCAAGCTGGGTGCGGGATCTTTTAAGCTTCAAAGAATGAGAGGTGATCCTATTGAAATTTAGCAAATACTGAAAGGGATAGACAGGCAGAATGCAGGGATGGTGTTGGGATTTAGAGAACTGGGGACACGATACGAAAATACAGACGGTGCCACTGAGGAAAGAGATGAGGAGAAATATTTTCACTCAGAGGGTTGAGATCATTTGGAATTCTCTCCCAAGGAGAGCTGTGGAATCTTAGTTTCTGAGTTTGTTTAAGGTTGAGATTGACGGATTTCTGATTTCCTGTGCTGTACAGTGAAGTCCCAGTTTACAAACGTTGGCCTTACACATGTTCGTAATGATGAATTGCAACCCCAGACAGGGGTGTGATTTTAAAAATCCGACAAACAGACATTTCCTCGTACTTTCAAGCACCTCCTTGACATTGTCCTGTATCATGTTCTGACCTTTTGCAAATCAACTTGAGACTGCAGATCAGAACAGAATCCATTCACAACCCAGGGACTACCTCCACAGCATTATGATGATGAGGTGGACAAAAGGCAAAGTGTTTGTTACAACCGTCATCATGTTGAATGTCAGGCCAGGCTTAATGGGCTGAAAGGCCGACTCCATTCCTATGTTAACAGTTGGATTTGTGGCTGGTTATTTACTGCTTTGGATACAATTTCTCATTAGGCCATGGGTTTGGGGCAGACAAATAGCTCAGTGAATTATCGTCTCAACTCCGTCAATATGCTCCTCATTACTGTGTTTATATTCCATCTCAGTAGATGCTGTCAAAGACTGCTTTCACAATCTCAGCATCCAGCTTCACCTTTCATAGATTCTGCTTCGGAGCATACTGCAAATGACTAATTTCAATGGTTTCGAGCATTAAGTTGAGTATCAAGTTTCAGTTTCCACTCATCAAAGCATTAAGTTCTGTGAATCCATTTGAATGATATCCAACCACTCTCCCTCTGGATAAACTGCCTTCCTTCCACACAGTATTGTTGGTCACAGACTTGTCTCAAGGTCATTGCTGTACATTGTAATGTGCAGGGACTGAGACTGGAGTCTCCATGTTAGCTGCTGCAGGCAAATTTCAGTCATGTCAATTTCTTTTTCATCTTGTTTTCTATCATGCCAATGGTGCTTTCTGCAGCAAGCAGTTCTATTCCTTAATTCTGTGGCCCTTTATTCTTTCCGCAACATTGAAAGTTCTTGAAAGAATGTGAAGAAAAATAGGTAGAAAAAAATTCTTAGCTTATTGATTTATTTCTTGTTGCAATGCTTTTCATCTTGCTCACGTTCTGCCTCTCAGATACCTCCAGATCTATGGAATTTGTCATTATAAGTTGAGTGTTACTTGCTTTTAGTAGGCCATTCCAACTAAATCCAATCTGTGGGTTTCAGTTACAATCCTCACCACAGTGTCACCATTCCCCTTTGCTGTGACCTCCTGGTGCCTATCAATCCTCCAGCTCTTGCTACCTTTGGATCTCTCTGTTCTTTCACTGCACCAATGTCTCAGTCCAGATCTGAATTCCCTCCTGAAAATGTCCATTCTCTCAGACCTTCCTCAACTTCTACCCTTTGAGCGATTTTGTCACCTTTCCTGATAAATCATGATGTCTCTCACTGCCACTTCTTTGGTCTCATAATCAGACCTGGGAATTGTGTGGGACAATCCCCACATCAAAGGTGCTATGTAAATGCAAACTATTGTTGGGACAATCAAAAGTAGCAACATTGGCTTTTCAAAAAACTTGTAAAAGTTTCCTAAATTCACAGGGTAGCGAGCGAAAAGTCAAAGTGACCTGAAAGATATTTGTGGATGCTGATAAGACTAAGTACAAAATCGTGAGGGTTTGAATATTTCTGAAAAGGGAGAGTCTGCCTTAACTTTCCATCCTACACTTGTCTGCATCAAACAATATTTAACAATTTCAAATTATTACAAACTTTAGACTGCAGGAGAAAAGGTTACTGATTGGTTGGGAAATCAACAATATTGCTGTGGAGAGAGAAATGGTGAACATTTGAAATTACACAAAAAAGGTTTGAGAAGGATTAGGAGACAATTTAAGGTAACAGTTTTAAAGAAGGTGTCTGAACAGAGAAACCTGGAGGAGAGTGTGCACTAACCTGAAGGTGCAACACAGATTAATGAAACATATGGAATCTTGCACCAAAATACAAAATCCTTGCGGATACATAGTGGATATGCTAAATCTGAATAAAACATCAGTCTGGCCCCAACTAGTGCATCTAATTCTTGGCACCACATTCTAGGGAAGATGTGAATGTGTTGGAGACGGTACAGAGGTTCTCCATTTTGAATGGTTTGACAGATAAAGGGTTACAGAGAGGTTGAGGTACATCTTTGAGCAGAGATTGACTGAATTAGCACGTCGTTGCATTTTTACAGAACATTAGGGAGGCCACTGTTAGAACTCTGCCTGCAATTTTGTTCGCGCTGCTTTGGGAAAGATGTTGTTAAACTTGAGAAGGTGCAGAAAACATTTATAGACAGAGGCTGAATAGGCTGGGGACTTTTACCCTGGAGCATCAGAGGCTGAGGGATGACCTTGTAGAGGTTTATAACATCAGGAGGGCATGGATAGGGTAAATAGACAAGGTCTTTTTCCTAGGGTGGGACAGTCCAAAAGAAGAGGGGCAAAGGTTTAAGGTGAGAGAGGAAACCTGAGAGGTAACTTTTTCACACAGAGGGTGGTGCGTGCATGGAATAAGCTGCCAGAGAAGGTGGTAGAAGCTGGTACAATGACAACATTTAAAAGGCATCTGGAGGGTATATGAATACGAAGGGTTTAGATGGATATGGGCTAAATGCTGAAAAACAGGACAAGATCAGATTGGGATGTCTAGTCAGTGCAGATGGGTTGGACGGAGGGGTCTGTTTCCCTGCAGTATAACTCGATTATGGGCAAATTAGTTTAAATGTGGAAGTGTCAAATTTTGCATTCTGTGAAGTAAAGCAACAAACATATTAAACATCAATGAAACTAAGTACAAACCGGTAAATCATGAAATATATATAACAAAGTGTGGAGCTGGATGAACACAGCAGGCCAAGCAGCATCCCAGGAGCACAAAAGCTGACGTTTCGGGCCTGGACCCTTTATCAGAGAGGGGTCCAGGCCCGAAACGTCAGCTTTTGTGCTCCTGAGATGCTGCTTGGCCTGCTGTGTTCATCTAGCTTCACACTTTGTTATCTTGGATTCTCCAGCATCTGCAGTTCCCATTATCACAAATCATGAAATATGGTGACCAAATTAAGACACCATGCCACTGTTACCTTTTTCTTCTGCTGACAAACAGTGAGACTCACTTTCTGTCTGTTTGTAGACTGGGTGTTTATTGGCAGGGAGGGTAATTTCACAGGCACAATTCCACAGAGCCAGCATGGTGACCCAGGGGATCCTGCTGTTCCTCCCACAGAGCCAGCGCGGTGACCCAGGGGATCCTGCTGTTCCTCCCACAGAGCCAGCGCAGTGACCAGGGGATCCTGCTGTTCCTCCCACAGACCCAGCATAGTGTCCCAGGGGATCCTGCTGTTCCTCCCACAGACCCAGCATAGTGTCCCAGGGGATCCTGCTGTTCCTCCCACAGACCCAGCATAGTGTCCCAGGGGATCCTGCTGTTCCTCCCACAGACCCAGCATAGTGTCCCAGGGGATCCTGCTGTTCCTCCCACAGACCCAGCATAGTGTCCCAGGGGATCCTGCTGTTCCTCCCACAGACCCAGCAGGGTAGAAACGTTGCTGAGTTATGTTGACCTAAACCATCATGTCCTATGGCCCTTGAAGCTGGAGTTTCTCAGTGAGAGCAATGAGCACTGGCCATCATGCCTGCTTCTAGGTCTCCACGCTGCCTCAGGGGCTGGTTTGGGTTTGTCATGGTAGGCTAGGGGCTGACACCCCCTCCACACACACAGGAGACTACAAGCCCCAGAATGCGTGGGGCCTCCCGAGCATGCGCAGAACTTCGGAGTCTGTCGTCAGTTCCGACCGGAGGGATCGAGAGTGAGCCCCCTCCCGGGAAAGGCGTGAGGGAAGATTGGTGTCCCGTTTAAACGGCATGGGGTGGCAGGGACAGTGAGGAGGGACATCGGGGAACAGGTAGGACGGAGAGGAGGGCGGGAAAGGGGGAGGGGATTGTGGGAGTCGGGATGAGGGTAGGGAGGGTGATGAGTAATGCGGGGATTCAGTGAAGGGAGGGAGTGGTGTGAGGGTGAGGGTGAGGGGCTTGCGGGAGTGGGGTGAGGGTTGGGAGGGGGGTTGAGTAATGTGGTGATTTGGTGGTGGATGGATGGGTGTGAGGATGAGGGGCTTTTCAATAAGGGGAGGGAGGGGCAGGAGGAAATGGGGATTTGGCATGTAGTGAGATTGAAGGGGTGAGCATAGGGAGGGGTATGGGATTTGATGTGGGGGAGGGTGAGAGTTAATAATGGCACCTTGAATTGATTGATCACGTTGGTAATGATTGACAGTTGATCCTTGGTTCAGAAAAATGAGTCATAACTCAATACTGCAAGATTTATGTCTGAACAGCTGTCTGATGAAGGATTGTGTTAAAAATCTGTGTCCACGTTGGGCATTTCACAGGAAGGAGGAAGTTTGATATTGAAACCTTTCTCCCAAATGATTTGATAGACTGATGGTCCAGTGCTAATATCACTAGATTATTATTTCAGAAACCCAGCTAATCTTCTGGTCACCTGCATTTGAATTTCACCACAACATACTATGGGATTTGAGTTTAAAAAATATGGAATTGAGATCTAATGATGACCATGAAACTGATTGTCAGGAAATTTAATCTGTTTCACTAATGTCCTATAGGGAAGACTTAACTGGTCAAACCTACAGGAGACCCCAGACTCTCAACAATGTGATTGACTCTTAACTGCCCTCTGGGCACTGAGAGATTGGTAATACATGTTAGCCAGCATCGCCTACAATGAGTGAATTTTTTTAAAAAAGTTGTCTTTTCGCTTGCACTGCTTCTTAGAGATTAAGGAAGAAGTAGCATGCACAAAGCAGTGCTAGGAACTGGATCTTAGGACAGAAATGATAGTTTCATGTGGAAAACTTTAGATTTCAAGGATCGGGAACCGAGAGGCTGTGGTTGTGTCCAGAGCGGAAGCAAGATAGTGTTGTGTCTACTTCTTTAGTAGCTGCAAGAAAGGAATCATTCTTGACCCAGTGTTAAATGGAAGTGGAACTTATCCTTGTTAATTGATGCTTCAAAATTTTGTAATTGCATGTTTGGAAACGGAGAGATATAATATGCGTGTCCTTAGTACAGAAGGTTGTAAGGTTACAAGCGAGCAAATACTTGTGTGTGATGTTGTGTGAAAGCTGATTTGATATATTGATGTGTGTACATATGTCAGGAGATAATATCAGGACATATATTGCCTAATAGCAGAATTGAGATTCTCACCAACTTATTGTAAGTTTGTCTGCATTTCTGCCCTTCAGTTAGAATGAGGCAGACTTGCAGTTTTAATACTTCAGGTTGATTTCCATTGTTTTTGCCAGAAACTGTGGTGGTTTAATAATGAAAAAGCAACGTTGCTCAGTTTATCCTGAAGATCACTCCAATGAAATAATCCCTTTTTAAAAATGATCATAGTCACACTTACTGTGGTTCTTGAGCAATCCCCTATTTTCATCATTCAATCACTAACATTTGTTGCTGTCTTCAGGTGTCTGTACCCAAAACTCTAGAACTTCCTTGCTAAACACCTCCATCTCTCTGTCCTGAAAAATCTTTTGAAAAGGCACCTCTTTGAACAAGCTTTAGGTTCACTGACCTCCTATTTCATGATTCATTGTGGGATTTTCTTTGCTAATGCCCTTGGACTGTTTTGTTACATTTCAGGTACCTTTAAAGTTGTTAATGTCTCAGTGATAGCTTTGTGCTGTGTCATTCATTGTAAAGTTGCCATAGTCTTAATGGGCCACGGGCTGCTATCTCACCAGAGAGAAATGGGTAGTGGGTGGTTGAATCTGAAAGTCACCAGTCTTCAGGTGAGGGAGAAGTTGAGAAGGAGAGTCCTTCATAGTAATTCCAGCCTCTGTGAGAGTTGAATCCACACTATTAGCATCATTCAGCACTGTAAACCAACCTTCAGGCAAACTGAGCTAAAACAACTCTTATTTGAGAAACTATAAGCCAAGCTGAAGTTAGACAGTTTGCATTTTTCTCCTCATACCATTGCTGCCTGGAGATTGCCACTCTGTTTATAGTGTGTTAGTTTCAATAAACAAGTAGTTGTTTGTTTCTAGTTTTTGTTTCTGCTTGTACATGGGCAGAGATGGATTTTCAACACTGTAAGGTTGGCTTTACCTCTGTTTCATCAAGTCTTTCACTCAAGCCAAAGATGCTTTACTTCTGTTACTGTTGTAATCTGTACTATTCATCAAATGTATATCATCCAGCCTGTCAGACTTATGACTAACTTCTGTGCAAGCCCTTATTATTATCCTGCATTATTCTTAATGAGGGGAAGGATTTTTAATATTCATTCCAATGCTGGCTTCCTCTAATTGCTGTGGAGAAGATGGTGGTGAGTTACTGCCTTAAACCACTGCAGTTCATTTGGGACACCCACCATGCCATTTGGAATGGTGTTCCAAGGTTTTGATCTGGTGATACTTAAGGAACTGCGATTGTATTTCCAAGTCAGGATGATACATGGCTTGAATTTGCAAACAGTGTTCTTATATATCTGCTGTCCTTGATCGTGTGGATGGATGTGGTCATTGGTTTGGCAGGTGTTGTGTCAGAAGTTTCAGTGAATTTCTAAAGTGCCACCATTGATATTACACATTGCAGCTACTGAGCATCGATGGTTAAGTGTCTGGATGTTGAAGGTGGTGTACGGGTTGCTGATCCAGTGGGATGTGTGGTCGTGAATGGTGCTGAGCTTCTTGAATGTTGACAGAGCAGCCCCCATCCAGGCAAATGGGCAGGATTCCATCACACTCCAGACTTGTGTCTTGAAGATGGTAATCATCACTGTGGGGAGTCAGGAGGTGAGTTACTCGCTGCAGGATTCCTTGCCTCTGACCTATTTTTGTAGCCACAGCATGTTTATAGCTAGTCCAGCTCAGTTTCTCATCAATGGTAATTCCGAGGATGGGATTCAGTGATGGAAATGTCATTGAATATCAAGGGCAGATGTTTAGATTCAATCTTGTTGGAGATGATTATTTCTCAAAAGGTGGCAAATGGAGTTTGATATAATGTGAGGATAAATGTGAGGAGATTCACTTTGGGAAGAACAATGGGAAGGCAGAATACCGGGGCAATGGAAAGATTCTTGGTAGTGTGGATGTGCAGAAGGATCTTGGTGTCCATGTACATAGATCCCTGAAAGTTGCCACCCAGGTTAATAGTGCTGCTAAGAAGGCTTACGGTGTGTTAGAGATAATGGGAACTGCAGATGCTGGAGATTCCAAGATAATAAAATGTGAGGCTGGATGAACACAGCAGGCCAAGCAGGATCTCAGGAGCACAAAAGCTGACGTTTCGGGCCTAGACCCTTCATCAGAGAGGGGGATGGGGAGAGGGAACTGGAATAAATAGGGAGAGAGGGGGAGGCGGACCGAAGATGGAGAGTAAAGAAGATAGGTGCAGTTCATCCCCTCCCCCCACTGCACCACACAACCAGCCCAGCTCTTCCCCCCCACCCACTGCATCCCAAAACCAGTCCAACCTGTCTCTGCCTCCCGAACCGGCTCTTCCTCTCACCCATCCCTTCCTCCCACCCCAAGCCGCACCCCCAGCTACCTACTAACCTCATCCCACCTCCTTGACCTGTCCGTCTTCCCTGGACTGACCTATCCCCTCCCTACCTCCCCACCTACACCCTCTCCACCTATCTTCTTTACTCTCCATCTTCGGTCCGCCTCCCCCTCTCTCCCTATTTATTCCAGTTCCCTCCCCCCATCCCCCTCTCTGATGAAGGGTCTAGGCCCGAAACGTCAGCTTTTGTGCTCCTGAGATGCTGCTTGGCCTGCTGTGTTCATCCAGCCTCACATTTTATTATTACGGTGTGTTAGGTTTTGTTGGTAGAGGGATTGAATTCCGGAGCCGTGATGTCATGCTGCAACTGTACAAAACGCCAGTGCGGCCTCATTTGGAATATTGCGTACAGTTCTGGTCGCCCCATTACAGGAAGGATGTGGAAGCATTGGAAAAGGTGCAGAGGAGATTTACCAGGATGTTGCTTGGTCTGGAGCGCAGGCCTTGTGAAGAAAGGCTGAGGGACTTGGGTCTGTTCTCATTGGAGAGAAGGAGGCTAAGAGGGGATTTAATAGAGACAGACAAGATGATCAGAGGATTAGATAGGGTGGACAGTGAGAGTCTTTTTCTGAGGATGATGACTTCAGCTTGTACAAGGGGGCATAGCTACAAATTGAGGGGTGATAGATTTAAGATAGATGTCAGAGGCAGGTTCTTTACTCAGAGTGGTAAGGGTGTGGAACGCCCTGCCTGCCAATGTAGTTAACTCAGCCACATTAGGGGCATTTAAACAGTCCTTGGATAAGCATATGGATAATGATGGGATAGTGTAGGGGGATGGGCTTAGATTAGTTCACAGGTCGGCGCAACATCGAGGGCTGAAGGCCCTGTTCTGCGCTGTATTGTTCTATGTTCTTGGCACTTGTATGAGGTGAATAATACTTTGCACTTAACAGTACAAGGCTGACTATTGTCCAGCTCTTGCTGTATATGGACACAGATTGCTTCAATGTCTGAGCAGTTTGCAAATGGTCCTGAGCATTGTGCTGTCAAGTGTTTTTTTTAAACTTTGTCAACATGAAGCCATTCTAAAAATACTAAACATAAGACCAGGTCACAGATGTTCATGTAGATTCGAGTTGCTACTTGCAAAACCGGTGCCAGTGATCGTTTTGTTGCCAGGTGCAAAAACTGTCTCCTCTTCTCAAACATGTTCCATGACTTGACATGCAGGATGTAGATTAAAACATTTATAACTCATTCATCAAGCTATTCTACTCATGCATTTCGACCACTCCAGATTTGTTGCCATAGTTTAACTTTTAACTGGATTTAATGCTGAGCTGTCCTGTCCTGTTCCTTCAGTTCTCCAAGTTAATTTTGCCTGTGCAGTCCTTATCTTTTCAACAAGCTTAAGCTTCTGCAATAACTCCAGAATGTAAAAAGTTTCCAAATATAGAGCTTATGGCTTAGAGAGTGTGAATGCTCATGTTTTGGGTACGTCTGTTGTGATTGCAGCTCTTTTCCATTTAGCTTCTTTGGAATCGAATACTTGGTCTGTAGCAAACTCTGGTTCTGAAGAAGGGTCTCGGCCTGAAACATCAGCCTTCCTGCTCCTTTGATGCTGCTTGGCCTGCTGTGTTCCTCCAGCTCTACACCTTGTTATCTTGGATTCTCCAGCATCTGCAGTTCCCATTAACTCGATGTTTTGTTCTCTGTCACATACTTTAAAGATTTGCTTTTGTTATTTAAAGTTGAGTCATTTTTACTCAATTATTTAAATTGCTTCAGCTGTGTTTACTCTTCCTGTGTGATGTTTTTGGATAGATTTTTCACAGCAGATTGGTGAGGTGCAGGAAGAAGAAAGTGTGTTTACCAAACATCTCATCTTATGAACAGCTCACAAGAGAAACAGAGCAGAAGTAGGCCATTTAGCTCATCAAGTGAGCCCTGCCTTTTAATTAATTACAGCTAATCTGATATTCTATTCCCCCCCCCCCCCACCCTTCTCTCCAAAGATGCTACTGGACGTGCAAATTTACTTATAGAATTTTCTGTTTTTTTTATTTCTATGCTCTGAATTTGCAAGCCAGGAGTATATTGGAAGACCACCCACTTGCCTGAATGGTGTAGCTTTGACAACAACCACAAGAAGCTCCACACCATTCAGGACAATTTGATTGGCACCCCATACATAAACATGTACTCCAGCTACACCAAATCTCAGCAGCAGAGTGTGCCATCTACAAATGGCGCTGCAGAAATTCACCAAGGCTCCTTTGACAGTACTTTTCAACCTCCTGACATTTTCCACCTTGAAAGACAAGGGGAACATATACATGTGAACACCATCACCTACAAATTCCTCTCTAATCCATGCAGTATTCTGATGTGGAACTGTACCTCTGTTCTATACCATTGGCTCAAAAATCTTGAAACTCCCTCCTTCACCGTGTTTTCATGAGCTACAGCTGTTCAAGAAGGCAGCTCACCACCATCACCTCCAGGGCAATTAGGGATGGGCATAGTATCTTAATTTACACATCCTATATATGGACTTTTAAAGATGTTGTTGTTGTAAAAAAAGAAATATCTCCTCTGTCATTTGGAGGGGAAGGTGGTCCCAGTACACATTTGTCATGCTGAGAAGTTTGCCTTATTTCTTGTTTTTAATGTATTCTTTTAGTACTTTGTTTTTCTGGACCTGTTTCTATGGTGGCATTCTTAGCTTGTCCTTATTTGAATGGCACTCCAGGAATGTGTGGAGGATAATTGGTGCTGAACACTCCCAGTGCTGTGTTGGGGAGTGCTGCAGTGGCCCCTTGTTGGAATGGATGCAAAACATCTCCAAAACGCTATTGAGAAAAGAGAGGGGGCGTTTGCTTTTCCTTGAGTTTGAGCAAACAGTCCTCCGTCATCCAGCAGCATCAAAGCCTGATGCTGCTGTTTTTATTTAATTTTTGGCTGCCTCGTTTCTTTACAAAGCACCACTTTACAAACTGTGAAAGTCTTTAGTGTATCCAAACTGCTGTAGGCATACAAGGTTTTTATTTCTGCTCCAGTTTGCTATAGATACTTAGAGGATTCTTGGATTCAGTGTTTGCAGCCAGCTGTTGGGATTTTGGAGTAATTTCCCCTTCATTCTCTCCTGCTGTATCCTGCCTCCCGCATCCTCCCAATCCCCAAACACCAGAACCCTTAGCGTGGATGGGATTGGAATGTGAGTGCGTATCCATTTGGTCAACAGTGCATTGAACCGCTCGGCTGCTCCCTGGCCAGTTTGACATTTTATTGTCTTGTGATATTAGAGTTAGTTTCATAGCACAGTGAGATTGAGCCAGAGAAAGTGATTTGGATGTGTGCCTGAAAGATTTTTAAAAAAATATAAACTATTGATTTACGTAAGAAGAGGACAGTCAGGAATCAGCTTGTGAGCAGAATCGATGCAGTGGTTGAAGACTTGTACTTAATGACCTCCAATCCAATAGCAGCCTTTCAGTCATTGTTTTGCTGGATCAGTTTCTAAGAACTTAAGAATTATGAGCTTGAGTAGGTTATTCAGTCTGAAAAGCTTGCTTCACCATGCACTATGACTGTGGGTGATTTCATGCTTCACTGAACATATCCAGTCATATGCTATCCCTAATTGGCTCAGAGATCGAAAATCTCCAACTCAGCCTTAAACATATTTAAATATGATGTATCCACAGTCCTCTGGGGTAAAGAATTTCAAATATTCATCCCCTTTGAATGAGAAAATTTTTAATTATCTCAGTTCTGAAAGGGTAGGTTGCTTATCTTGTTGCACCTCCTTATTCTAAATTCCAAGTTCTTCAGCCATGGGAAATGACCTCTGTCTGTCAGCCCTGTGAAGCCCCTTCATATCTTGAATGTTTGAATGAAATTGCCTCTTGTTCTTCAACTGGAGAGAATACAGACCCATTTTACTGTGCCTTTCACAGTAGGACAGCGCTGTCAATCCAGAGACCAATTGACTGAAACATTTGTGTAAATTTCCAATGTACGTCTATCCTTTTTTGAATATGGAAATCGAAATTGTATTTTAGGTAAGATTACATCAGAGCCCTATGCTATTGTAGCAAGTCTTATTTCTTTGTGTCCCAGTCCCCCTAGGGTAAAGGCCAAATTGCCACTTATTTTCCTGACTGCTTGCTGTATCTGCACGCTAAGTTTGTGTTCGTATGAATAACCCCAAATTTATGTGAATATCAACACCTCCAAGTTTCACAACCTTTTTTAAAAGAAACCTATCTGCTTTTCTCCTCTTGGAGCAAGCGCTAAATGTGTTGTTAGGTACAACTGACGCACCTGCCTTTGATCTCCTGCAGTCAGAAATCTCTTCCTCACTGCTTTCGTCCAATGTCTCTGAATTAAGTCTCAATCAGTTCCATTTCTAGCATAGTCAAGCCAGTCAGCTGTGATTCGCTGTCAACTACAGTCTCTGTTCAGTGCAACCTTATGGTCCACCATGAGCAATGGCTCTGCTCTTAATCAATTAACATGCCCCATAGTCCACATTGAACATGGGTTAGTAAGAAACTATTCTCAAACTCCGTCAGCCAGCCAACCTGGGGTCTAGGCCCGAAACGTCAGCTTTTGTGCTCCTGAGATGCTGCTTGGCCTGCTGTGCTCATCCAGCCCCACACTTTGTCTCTGTATCAATTTGCCCTGTTTGATGAACTTATTTCCATACATTGCCCTTACTGTCTTGGTATGGAACTACTATTACCTGTTTGTTGCACATCCCCCTCTGATAGCTTTTGTGCTCCTGGGATGCTGCTTGGCCTGCTGTGTTCATCCAGCCTCACATTTTATTGCCTTGGAATTTTCCAGCATCTGCAGTTCCCATTATCTCTCTCTCCCCCCCTCTGACAGTCTGTTTGTTTTGTTTCATAATATGTCAGCTGGGGTGGCCTTTGAGGAATTGTTGTTGCTTTGGCCCTGGACTGATGGATTATTTTACTTTTGGACCCCACTCTCCATGCTAATGGGGAAGAAAGCTCATGTTATTTTGCACAAAATGAAACAGGATGTTTGGTTGTTTCAATGGTGATTATTAGTAAATATTGATGAATAAACTTTGATCCTGAAGTTATCTTAGTATTAAAAAGAATCATTTGATTGACTCACTTCTTCCAGTTCCTATGTCTAACCTCACCACCACTTGAACTGCTTTCTTTATCAAGTGTTCTCTCAACTTTTCCGCTGCTTATTTTCCCAACATACCACCACCCCATTCTGCTGTCATTGCTGTTGTGTTCAAATCAAGTTGTTTCTCACTCCAACTCATTTGATTCCAACAGCTTGACGCTGTGGCCTCCCATCCCACCTCCCTGTCGCCACTGTCTTTAATTCCAAGCTTAGTGTTGCTTACTGACAGCTGTCTCTTCAATTCTGTATCATCTTGGTAATGTCTGTACTTCTGACTGTTTCATTTCAGCTTCTCAGTAAAAGCTCGACATCTGCCCCAGAGGCAACAGAACAATAAGGCTGCAGCTGAGATTTTCTTGGCTTATCCCGTTGTAGCAGCTCATGTCAGGTATCAGATGGGAAGTGCCTTGGCCAGGCCAATAGTAATGCTTGGAGGCTGTTAGTCCAGTGCTAATTTTTGAGGTCTCTGTGCTTTCTTAGAAAAGGGCAAAAGTGTGGGGTCAGGACTCTGTTGAACGTGAGCACTCGAGCTGCATGATGACAGCAATAGGAACAAACAATGGGAGCCCAGCAAACTTGATGAGCAGTGTTGAACAGGCCAAGGGTGAAGCTAGAAGCAGTCTGTTAATGAAAGACTTCACAATTACCCAAGTCGTGTCATTGAAGAGCAGCAAGCAACAAAACAAGGGAGATGTTGATCTCGGAAAGCCATGGCTGTCATATGATCCAATTGCTTCTGCTGTAGTCAGAGTCCAGCTAATTACTGCATTCACTCCTGGTCACAACATGATAGTTTTCAAGGCATAACAAGGTGCAGAGCTGGATGAACGCGGTAAGCCAAGCAGGAAAGCTGACATTTTCGGGTCTGGACTTCAGAAATTTCTGAAAAAGTGTCTAGGCCTGAAACGTCAGCTTTCTTGCGCCTCTGCTGCTTGGCCTGCTGTGTTCATCCAGCTCTACACCTCGTTATCTCAGATTCTCCAGCATCTGCAGTTCCCACTATTTCATGATAGTTTTAAAGGTTTGGATGGTGAAGAACTTGTCAAACGTGTTCAAGAAAATTTTCTTCATCAATATGTGGATATTCCTCCTCGAGAAGGAGCAAAATATGACTGTCTTTTGGTCGATAAGGCAGGGCAGGTGACCAAAGTGAAAGGGGAACACTTTGGCCTAGTGATCATAATTCCATTTGTTTTAAAATAGTTATGGAAAAGGATGAGACTTCCATGTAAGTTAAAGTTCTATATTGGAGTACGGCAAGTTTTAAAGTTATGAGACAAGAACTTTCAAAAGTTAGTTTGGAATAGACTGTTGGCTGGTAAAAGGATGCCTGACAAGTGGGAGGCTTTCAAAAGTGTGATGACGAGAGTTCAGAGTAATGATGTTCTTGTTAGAGTGAAGGATAAGGCTGGTAACATTAAGGAACAATGGTTGTGAAAATATTGAGAGTTTCTAGTCAAGAATAAAAGATCATCTTATTGTAGATATCAACAACTGGGTGAAATGACACTTTTAATCAAGACAGAGTGCAGGGGCATTCTTAAGAAAAAAATTCAGGGAAGAAAAGAGGGGATGTGCGATAGCCTTGGTAGATAAGGTTAAGTCTAATCCAAAGAGATTCTACACGGACAGTAAGAGTAAGACGGTGACTAGGGAGTGGTTAGGGCCCCTTAAAGATCAAAGAGGTCATCTTTGTGTGAAATCCCAGGAGATGGGTGAGATATAAGTCAATAATTCATGTCAGTTTTTAATGTGGAGAAAAAAATGGAGGCTAGAGAAATCAGGGAAATAAATAGTGATATTTTGGAAACCATTCACATTACAGAAAAAGAAGTTCTCGAGGTCTTAGAGAATGTAAAGGTAGATAAATCTCCAGGTTGTGATTCAATGTATCGCAGAACACTGTGGGAAGTAAGGGAGGGAATTGTGAGACCCCTTGCAGAACTATTTGGATCATCTGTAACTACAGGTGAGTTGCCTGATGACTTGAGGGTGGCGATTGTTGTGCCTTTGTTTAAGAAAGGGTTGTAAAGAGAAACTGGGGAACTATAAACCTGTAAATCTGACTTTGATTGTGTGTAAATTGGAGGTTATGCTAAGAGGGAGGATTTATAAACATTAGAAAGGCAGAAATTGCTTAGGAATAGTCACCCTGGTTTTGTGTGAGGAAAGTCGAATCACACAAACTTGACTGAGTTATTTTGAGGAAGTTACCGAAAAGATTGAGGGCAGAGCGGAAGATGTTGTTTACTTGGACTTTAGTAAAACCTTCGACAAGGTTCCACATGGTAGACTAATCAATAAACTTAGATCACTTGGGGTTGAAGGTGAGCTTGCCACATGGATACATAACTGGCTTAATGGCAGGACACAGATTGATGGTTGCCTTTCGGACTGGAAGCCCATCACCTGCGGTGTTCCACAAGGATGTTCTGGACCTGCTTTTGTTTGTCATTTGTATAAATGATTTGGATGTGTTTGTAGAAGGTATAGTTCGTAAGTTTGCAGACAACACCAAAATTAGTATACAGTTAATGGTAGAGCCTTGGATAGTGTTGGAGAACAGATGGACCTCAGGTGTTCACGCGTGTATTTCTTTGAAGTTTGTGTCACATGTAGACAGGGTGGTTAAGAAGGCATTTAGCACGCTTCCTTCATTGCTCAGTCCTTTGAGTACAGGAGTTGGGAAGTCATGTTGAGGTTCTACAGGACATTGATGAGGCCTCTTCTGGAATACTGTGTCCAGTTTCGGTCTCCCTGCTGAAGGAAGGTTATTATTAAGCTGGAGATGGTTTGGAACAGATTGACCAGGATGTTACCAGGTAAGGAGGGTTTGAATTATAAAGAAAGGCTGGGTAGCTTGGGACTTTAAACACTGGAGTATCGGAGGTAAGAAATGATCTCCCAGAAGTTTATAAAATCATGAGGGGCGTGCATAGGGTTAATAGTAGGTGTCTTTTCCCTAGGGTGGGGAATTTCAAAACGGCAGGGCCATGTTTAGAAGGTGAGAGGAGAGAGACTGGAAAAAGATATAAGACACAAATTTTTTACGCCAAGGGCAGCCCATTACTGTGGGTCTGGAGTAACATGTAGACCAGACCAAGTAAGGACAGTTTTCTTCCATAAAGGACATTAGTGAACAGATGGGTTTTTACAACAATTGACAACGGAATCACGGTCATCATTAGATTCTTAATTCCAGATATTTATTGAATTCAAATTCTGTTATCTGCCATGGTGGGATTTGAACCCCACTCCCCAGAATGCTGTCTGGTTCTCTGGATTAACAGTTCAGCAATAACACCACTAGGCCATTGCCTCCCCCCAAACTGCTGAAACTGTACAAAACACTAGTCAATCCGCAGCTGGACTACTGTGAACAGTAGTGGCCCCCTTAACTCAGGCCAAATATGCAGGCATTTGAGGCAGCCCAGAAAACGTCCTTTTGATGGATTTCCAGGTATGATGGGTTTTATTTTATGGAGAAGTTGAATAAGTTGGGCTTGTGTTTATTGAAGTTCAGAAGATTGAGAGAAGACCTTATTGAAAGAGAAATCATTAAGGGGCTTGACAAAGTAGATACAGAGACATTGTTTCCCCGCTGTGGGGGATTCTTTCACCACTGCTCATAATCTCAGTTAGGGATTGACCATTTAAGAGTGAGATGAGGAGGAAATTCTTTTCTGCGGGTAGTGAATCTGTGGAATTCTTTTTCACAAAGGGCTGTTGAGGCTGAGCTATTTAGTATGGGCAAGGCTATGACACACAGGTTTGTAACCAGTAAGGGAATCAAGGATGAAGGGGAAAAGGCAGGAAATTGGAGTTGAGGAATGTGAGATTAGCCAGGGTCTTATTGCATGGTGATCAAACTCGATGGGCTGAATGGCCACCTTCTGCCCCTATGTGTTACGATTAGTCCAAAAATCAGAAGTTAGGGGGAGGAATATTTGTGTAATTTTATGTTAG
Organism: Stegostoma tigrinum; assembly: GCF_030684315.1. Classification (NCBI taxonomy): domain Eukaryota; kingdom Metazoa; phylum Chordata; class Chondrichthyes; order Orectolobiformes; family Stegostomatidae; genus Stegostoma; species Stegostoma tigrinum. The sequence continues at coordinate 22,738,733 of NC_081388.1, forward strand.
TTTTGAAATGTGGGTTTGGAGGAGAATGAAAAAGATCTGCACAGAGGAAGTAACAAACTGTTGTAGAGAGAGAGAATAAACAAAAATCTGTTGAAACCTAGTTGGGAAAATATGGGAAGCCTGGGTACGGCACTTTTAAGAGGAACTGACATGTAAAAGGTGTCATGCTGTGAGATTTCAAGAAACAGAGTAAGGAAGAGAATATCTATGTCTGGTGGCTTCGAAGTTGGAGAGGCTGGCACAGGTTTGGGAGGTATATAAAGACTGCAATGAGCCAAGAACCTATCTTCCAGCAAAGGTGCACAAGCTGAGAAAAAGCTGGGAAAAAATAGTTCTTCAGAGTGGTTGCTGTACCTATGTTGTGACACTGGGCAAGTTTATGGCTATTGTAACCAAAATATTTGAACATTGATCCCTGGTTTTATTGAATTACCTTGCAGCTGACTCCGATTTGAAGGGAAAAGTGGATGAAGCACCATTGCTTGAGGGAGAGGCTGTAAGAGTCCTTCCAACATTACCATCTGGGCATACCATTAGTTGAGAAGCTGGGAAGGGTGTTGAAAGTACCAAGGTTGACATAAGCTGGAATGGTGAGGACAATAAGGAAATACTGGATATTTGAAAACTGGAGGATGTGCAATTTTGAGGTTTCAGAAAGGAGATGGCAGCCTGAGGTCTTGATTTCCAAGCCTTGAGTGGGCAGAGGGGAAGCAGATCTCTTTGTGGACCTGTTTGATAGGCACAAAGGCCATCAAGTGGATCATTGAGGAGGTTGATGCCAAAAGCTGAGGACACTGCCCTAATTCTTGGCAAAATATCATCTGATATATACATGAAAAGCTCAAAGCCATGCTTGACGTTGTACTATATTTTTCACCCAGCACAAAACGTGCATTTGTGGTAAAAACACTAACCATGAATGAGCTCAGCTCACCACAGCTCTGATGATGTTCCTGCATAGAGCATTTTTGAGTGAGAAATAATTCAGATACCTAGGAAGAGTGCGCTGTTGTCTCAGAAGCAAAGACAAGATTTCCTCAATGGTAGAGGTTTTAAGGTCGAGCCAACTTGGGTAATAAAGCAGGCAGATTCATAGCACTCACCATCGTTGTATCCTCTTTGCTGAATGTTGAGTGGAGTTGAAACGTTGCTGTTGATCTGAATAACTTTGGGTTCAAGAGGTGAATCAGTTGATGGTTGTGACTGCTGATTGTGCTTCTGGATCAGAGCAATACTGAGCTCTGCTGTGGGAATGGGCTGTTCACGAAGTTAGCACTTGTGTGAGTGAGGCACTGAAGAGCTATCTTGACTTGTGAAATGCTCCATGTAGAAGAATTAGCAGCAGTAAAAATTGTTTAGACTGAGAGTGAGACCCAGCGACAGTCAGAGCTCCACATCTTTGCAGGAGATTGTGTGTTCATCTTCTAGTTTACCCTAGTCTGCAGCACAACCTCATTGTTTTCAAATAAAAAAATGAACCTATTGAATTGAGTCCCTGTACTTTGTATATATTTACCCTTTTCTCTGTGCTCTTACTGTTATTAAACTGTTTTGGTGCCTTTCCGTAAGCAGAGTATACTTGTACTAGCAGCAGCTCAGAGAAAATTCAATGAGCTCATTTCTAGGATGAAAGATTTATCTTAAGAAAGCTTGATAAACAAGGGAGTTGTGGAGACCAGAAGATATGAGGAGTTGAGGCCTTAATCAAATTAGCCATGATGTTACTGCATGTTGGAACAGGCTTGAAGGCTGAATGGCTGCTTTCTCATGGTTGGGATCATATTTTCATTTGTGATTTGAGGCCTCCCTATCTCCTTCAATTGGAATAATTAGGGCAGTGGCTGAGTTCAGTGTCTCCAACAATATCTCTCTGGGGTTCTCCAAGTTGCTTTGGATTGAGTTGACTATTTTGTCTTGCTGTTTGGAGAAATGACCTAGCACAGCTTTCTCTCTTCCTCCCGACCAATCCACTCCTGTCAACCCAGTTCCATTTTAGTGTTTTGAATATGTTAGTAAGTCTGAGCTTTGAGTGGAGTGTTCAGAGGTTGGCTTCATGAAAATTAGGGACGGAGATGATGGCTATTGGTGTGGCTTTGGGCATGATAGTTTTCTGATGTAAAGAGTTAAAATGATCGCATAGGCACCTTGCCATACTAAAGAGTACTAATTTCTGGAAAGTGTTTTAGTATCGTACGTTGTTAGCAATCTATTTGACCAATATATTAAAAGTCTTACACAGGATGTGCACTTCCTGTCCACAAACCATCCTACCTTTGTCACAATAATTCTGTTTTTGTTCTTTCAGTTTTGTTAACACCTGTTGTGGCAGTGTGGCTGGAGGCCCTGACCATTGGCTGATTGTGGTGTTGGTTTCTGAAAGCTCTTAAATCCGGAATAAAACATCAACTCCATTGTCATGTACTAAGTTGATGCAAATGTCGAATTTTCTGACTTCTTGTCATTTCATTGGTCCTGATAGAATTTTGCAGCACAGAAAAATGGCTGTGCAGATTATTAGCCTTGTGAGAGAGCTGTCCAATTAGAATCACTGCCACTTTGTCCTGCAAATATTTTGTTTTTAGTATGTATTTGATTATTTTTGAAACTTACTCCTCAATCTGCTGCTACTGCTCTTTCACACAGTACGTCCTAGATCCTCACTCAGAAAAAAAAATCTCCTTCTATCACCTCTGACTTATCTCTACCAAATATTTTATATCTGCCAGTTGCTAGTCATCTGACTTAGACAAACAGGATGCTGGAAGTCAACGTTTCGGGTATTACCCTCCTTCAGGACTGTCTACCTTGGATTCCAGTATCTGCAGTTTGTTTTTGTCTCCAGCTAGCATTCTGAACCATCTGTGAACATCTTACATTGTTCACAGTTTTACACAGTGATTGTATTGGGAATGTTAGCATTTGGCGGATTGGACTGATGAGAAGTTTGTACAAATCTATCACTCTGGAAGCTAAACCACTGTTTCTCTAATGATTGTTCAATTGTAAGGCCACAAAAAATGCACTTCAAAACAACAACAGTCCTCACAGCATCAAATTCCCCAGCACTCTGCAACAGAGTCAAAACAGGATTGACCCGGAAGATTCATTCTGCTGAGATTGTCAGTTTGTTTGAATTTTCTTGAGTGGAAGAGACAAGAGTATGAGTTGGCGGTTGGTTGGGATTTTGTTTCTACATTGTGTCCGAGTATGCCTTGTGACAGACATCAGCAGCCTTAATCTTGGAGTGAGATTATGAACAGAAAATGTTTACACTTCTGTAGCAGCTACATGTTGTAGTTTTGACTTGCAAATGTTCTGTGTATCTCCACACAAAGTATCCACTGTGTAAGCAGAGGGAAGAAGAAGAAATGTCAGCAGTTAATTTTTAAAGAGAAAAGTTGGATAAGGCTGAATCTGGGCATTGAGAGATAAATGATTGTTAGAAATGTATTACGAGGTGAAGAATTTTCTGAACAAGGTGTTTTTTTTAATTCCAGAAATCCATCTGTTTATTTTTAATTCCAACTTTGGAGTGACTGGGGTTGCTGGCAGTTAAAACAAATTATATACAAGGTTTCCTTGGCGTAAATTCAGTGAAAAGTGAATTTCAGTTCTCCCTGAATCTTGCTGAACTGGTCGGATCAGGTCTGTCAGCTGCCTGGATTGTGTTGGATTCAGATATTTGTCGATGCAGCAGTCACTGAGGGGGCGGGTGAAGGAGTCTTGTTTCAGTGTTGGAGAGACTCTGACTCACTGCCTTTCATTGCTAAAGGACCTGAGAACGATTCGTTCGATTTGATCGAAGATTCTGCAAGATGATGTAATTTTTTAAAAAACTACTCACGCAGGATGGGAGGATTGTCGATAACAAAGAGAGCTGTGTCCCTTTCTGACAGCTGAGGGTATTCGAAGCACTGATGTCTAGATTGAGGCAGAGCAGGTAAAAGATTGTTTTGCTTTGAATAAATGGAGGTTGGCAGGGGGATAGTTAATTGACTGGGGGCTGTTTGAGCTGCTGTGTCATGCCCAAAGGGGAATTTAACTGAGCTTAGTGTTCAAAAGCCTGTTCTTTGCAGCTCTTATTTGCTCTGTGTTACAGCCAACGTTGCATTAATTATCCATCCCCAGCAGTGCCTGAGATGGGATTGGAACCACAAATGCTGGAAATATTGAGCAGGTCAAGCAGAAAAAACGCGTTAATGTTGCAGGTTGATGACCTTTTGTGCTTTTATTCCAGTTGATGAACGTTCCTGATCCGCTGAGCTCTGTCTGGATTTGCACCTTCCACCATGGGAATCCCAGGGATATAGCCCAGTGACGTTGAGAAACGGAAACGTTTCTCCGAGTCATGGTGGTCGTATCTGGGAATAGCACTACTTCAGCCTTAACTGCGGTGGGCGGTGGTCTGAGAGGTGTGAATGATGTTGGAGCTTGAACTGCTTAGGTTTTAAACTGTTGCTCTGTGCATAGCAGGAAGTGAAAACTGAACTGCAAGAAAAGGTTAATAAAATGTGAGGCTGGATGAACACAGCAGGCTCAGGAGCACAAAAGCTGACGTTTCGGACCTAGACCCTCATCAGAGAGGTAATTTCACCAAGACAGTGTCTGATGAAGGGTCTAGGCCCGAAACGTCAGCTTTTGTGCTCCTGAGATGCCGCTTGGCCTGCTGTGTTCATCCAGCCTCACATTTTATTAACTTGGATTCTCCAGCATCTGCAGTTCCCATTATCACTGCAAGAAAAGGTTGTTGGTTTCACACTCTCTCAAGGAATTGTTCTTTTTTTAAAGAGCTTTGTGGATGTGAGAGGGCGAATTTTGCTGGTTATTTCCAGAGATGATGTGACTTCATGTTATGGTGATGCTGCTGGACATAGGGCAGTTGATCGAAGCGCCAGCCTTACCGGACAGTTGCTTGTGTGTGAATAGTTGGACAACAGAGAGCGAGACGCACTGGTTAGTGACAATGGACGGTGTCCAAATTGAAATGTGATTCTAGAATTTAAAAAAAAATTATCTTCTTCCTTTCTTGAAAAATGGGGTGATACTATTTCCTAATCCAATGTGACTGTGCCACACTGAAGGAAATTTTGGAAGATCACAGGCATAAACTCCGCAGCTAGATTTTTCAGAACCTGAGAAAAGAGACTATTAAGTCTGAGAGATTTTGTTGGTTTTCAACTGCATTGGTTTGTCCATTACTCTTTCTTTAAAGTTCCTCACACACATCCTGTTTTTCCCTGCTTTTCCTAACGTTTCTTTGTCTTATGCAGTGAAGATGGGTACAACATGTTGTTTGATGTTAACCACTTACTGATCTCAAATATATCTGTTATGAGTCTCCTCAGTGCCTAGTTTATGCTCATTGTATCTGATGCTTTTCAGTTTGCTGATTGCGAAAACTCTCCAGTACTTGGGCTTAATACTGTCTTGGTGAAATTACAGACCACTTTTTTTAATGCAATAGTAACATCTTTCATTAGTCACGATGGATGTTTGCTCCTTTTGGAATTAGCATTGTTACTTACCAATAGATTGGAAATTCATCCAGAATTCTCAAATATTGATTGGAATGTTTGCCATTGCTTTAACACCAGCAGCGTGCACTGACATTTTCAGCACAACTTGGAAAACTATAAGATGTCAGAGCAGAGGAAGGTCATTTGACCCATCAATCCTGTTCTGCCATTCAGTGAGATCATGGCTGATCTGCTAACTTTTGAGTCCACTTTCCTGTCTATTCCTCATAACTCCTGATTCCTTCAGTGATTAAAAATCTGTTGAAGTGCCTGGAATCTTTTATACCCACCTGAAGAATGTCTAACCTCAAATGGTGCAGCACAGTGCCAAAACATCTGATTTGCCATGGATGCAGGGGGGAGAACGCTGTCACTTTGTGGATCTTGTTAATTCTGGTTCAACCCCCACCCTGCTCCCCAATTTCTGATGTCTGCACAAGTGTTGATTTCTGTCACACTGCCATGTCTGCCATTGTAGGCTGAATGCCCCATTTCTGTTGTAATGCAGTGATTGAAGGAGAGACAGGCAGACTACTAAATCTTATCATTGGTGAATGAGCCATGAAGAGAAATGTTAAGATGGATGTTATTTCCCTTCTTCCCTGGTGGATGTGGTCGACCTTTGCCTGCCTTCGTGCACCATACCTGAAATTTGGGATTTGGTTGATTAACGGAGATTCACTAGCCAATGTTGCACTGTATTAGCATTTCTGAGCATTATCAGTGACTAATTCTTTACTGCTATCTTGTCCTTGGTATGTGCCTGAGGTAGTGGCCACTGTAGTGTCACTCTCACATGGTGAAGCAAACCTCCTCTCATTTGTCATTGGATTACTGAGTGACAATCTGATGGATTAGTAAGGAGATGTAAGGCTGACTGTGAATGTGCCATAGGTCAGTGGTACAGCTTGTTATGTGAATTGCAAGACATTGGACTAACTATTAATAACTTAGCAGGAATTTACTTCTTTCAGCTAGTGTTGCAGTGAGATTTAAGGTATTGAGGTCATACTACAGGAAGTACCTGATCACTTGACCTCCTTCCTGTTTCCAACTGTTCTGAAATGCAACATCAGTACTTAGTGATTGTTTTCAGAAGCAGTTTAAATTGGTGAGAGGGCTGAGTTAGTATTGTAATGGGGAAACAGCCCTTTGTGGTGTTGGGGTCAGATTGGGTCAGTGTCTCAGAGTTGTTGTCTCACAACATGGCCAAAACAAGTAGGCAATTTTCTGAAGGGTCCCGATACGAAACATCAGCTTTCCTGCTCCTCTGATGCTGCCTGGCCTGCTGTGTTCCTCGAGCTCCACACTGTTATCTCTGACTCCAGCATTGGCAGTTCTTAGTGTTTCTAGGTAATTTGTGCTGTTTGAGATGAGCTCAAGGATCCCAAGGCCTGATTCAGCCCCACAGAGGATGTAGAGCAAATGCACAAGTGATGGACAAAATAAATGGAAAACTCTCACAACTGTCTTGAAAGGTGATCAAGGTTTGAGCTTGAGAGATCGGAATAGCTCTCCTTGACTTAACATTTCTTTTGTAGTTCTGCACAAGTGATCAATGGTTGTCCATTGAAGCGATGATTAAGACAAACTATTTTACACGGTATTCTTTTTGGTGTATTCTACAGATTGGCTTCGTGGATACCTGCACCAGTTTTCCTTCTGAAGCTGAATTGTTCAACCACTGAATCATCGCAGCTGTGTGGGAACCTGCCCAAAGATAGTAATGGTGAGGAATAGGAGTCTTGGTTGATTCCCCTTCTTCTCCATCTCTCCCTTTTCTCAAATATCCTGTGCATTGCTCAGAGACAGGGTGCCCACAAAGAAACCATAATTTGGAACCTGAGATCTTTCTGGTTTATACGGTCTCAGTACTACATGGGCGAGAGAGAAACTGCTTTGAAAGTTTAGCAATCTAAAGCATGTGTTGTATTATTGCACTACATTGATATGTATTGATCAGGAATGATGTGATAATGACATAATTGACATTGAAATGGGCTAAGTATGGTAAACAACTTCTGACTCTGGGCACCTTTTATCCTGATAGAAGTTATGTTCATGGTAGTTAAATGATAGTCTAAATTGCCCCAATAACCAGTTGATGGACAGAAAACTCAAATTGTTGGAAAATGAGAAGTCATGCTTTTATGACACCTCAGGCCCCCCTCCGCACTCATTCACAGTTTATGCTAAGGATGTTGCTGGTGTAGTTTTCGTAACTGCACTTGAACTTGAGGTGTGTTTGCTGATTCTAATTGATGGGTGTGTAAAGCTGTGATTTGCACGTTGTTCACAAAGATAACAAGGTGTAGAGCTGGATGAACACAGCCGGCCAAGCAGCATCAGAGGAGCAGGAAAGCTGACGTTTCATTTTTCTGAAGAAGGGCCTAGGCCCGAAACGTCAGCCTTCCCACTCCTCTGATGCTGCTTGGCCTGCTGTGTTTATCCAGCTGTACACGTTGTTATCTCAGATTCTCCAGCATCTGCAGTTCCTACTATCTCTGAAACAATTTCAGTCCCAATTTACAGTTGAATTCTGAATAGGCATAGGTAACATGCGTAGAACCTCCCCAACACCAATAAGATCATAGTGTGGTGATTGTGGGGAATGAGACCATGCTGAGTCAGTGCATGATGTTAAGCAGGTTAAAGATAGGGTAAAGTGAAATGGGATTAATTTTTGATTTGCCATATTATACCTAACCTGAATCAGTCTGTTAAGATTTCATTATACCCCTCACTTCAATGATATAATAACAGGTTATCACGTAAACCAATGGAATAAGATAAAGGCTCAGCATGTGGGCCGTGTCAGAAATGGAGGTGTCACGTTGTCTGTGGTTTGCAGTGTCACTGGGAGCAGCCACTTAGTCTTGAGGAAGTTGTGGTTTCAGCGTTTGAAGTGTTCAGAGGTGGGGGAGGAATCTGCAGCCTACCCAAAGCTAATGTACATCTTTCAGTTTCCTCCTGAGTTCATTAAACATTTCTCAAAAGCCCTATTTAAAATGTTGTTAAATTACTCTTGTGTTTCTGTTTGTGCAGTGATCTTTTCCTGATAGTTTTTTTTATGAAGGGATGAAATGTCAAGGATCTGCCATGAGTGGTTTGAGTTTTGATCACTTGGCTGGCCTGACCTAGGTGAATTGAAATTGCTCAGCTTTCTTTTGCCTTATGGATTGTGTCCCTCATTTGAAAAGGTGTATCTTGCTGTTATCTAACATAGAGTGAAGATCTTGTTGCACATCCCCACATCATTCTCCAGCGTCTCACCACACTGTTACGTACGCCCCTTTCTGTCTTTTTGCCACCAAGGGGAGGATGAGGTCTATTCAGCCCTGCCATTCAATATGATCATAGCTGATCTTCTGTCTCAATACCTGTTCCTGGGTCCTCACTTTCCCTTTGATCTCTTTATCTGTAAGAATGATATACAACTTGATTTTGAAAACATTCAATGTTTTGGCCTCAACCACTTTCTGTGGCAGAGAATTTGACAGGTTCACCACTCTGAGGGTGAAGTATTTTTTTTCCTCATCTCAGTCCTAAATGGCCTACCCCATATCTTTAAACTGTAACCTCTAGTTCTGGACTCCCCAGTCATCAGGATCATGTTTACCCTGTCTAATTCTGTAAACCCCACCCCACCCCCACCCCCACCTCACTATTCTAAACTCCAGTGGATAGAGACCTGGCCAATCCAGTCTGCCTTCATACCTTTGTCCTGCTATCCCAAGCATCACTTTGGTAAATCTCTCCATAGCAAGAATGCCCTCCCTCAGATAGGGGAGCTTTGTAAACATGGACTTGGATGTGCCTTGTGTACCATGTAATAATGAGTAGAATGTTCCATTTCACCTCATTTTGTTGCTGGAAAATGCGGGATATTCCTGGTGGGGTTTACTTCTTCAGTGAACCAGTGTGAAAGGGCAAATTTGATTTCTGTAGCGCCTTTCATATCTATGGTGTACACGAAAGAGTTTCACAGACTGTGGTTTTGGAACATTGCTCTGTCCCATAAGAAACGTGTCGTCAACTGATGTGCACCAGACCCCACAAACGGCAACCTGATTATGATGAGAAAAGCTGTTTTTGTGATATAGGTAGAGGATGCCATGGAGCGCATCGTTCCTTTCAAAATAGTGCCCTGAGAGCTTTGTTCATCTGTGGGTGGAAAATGTCATTTTCACACCTCATTCGAATGATGACCTCTCTGCCAATGCCACACTCTTCTTGCTGCTGTGGAGCTCCACTCCAGAATTTCTGGACTTGTGTCCCCCATACTTGAGCATTAATGTTGCCCTCTGAGCCCCACAGACCAGAAGCTCCCCAATTTCAATTTGATTTGCTGATCTCAGCTATGGCGTGACTGTTGCTTAGTGTTCCAGATTTCAAGAAGCATTTGGCCAAGGTTCCTCTTCTTGAGCATTATCCAGTTGGAAAATATATGCCTGCATCTTGGGTGGATTTAGGGATTGGGCTGTACTGCATTGTCAATAATTTTGCCAGAATTTAATATCAAAAATGGTGCATGAGAAGTGGGAGCATGGCCAATATATTCTCTGGTAATCCCTGCCCATCGAAATGAGCATTCAGCAGCAATTTGATCCAGGGCTCTGTTGGAATTAAACAAGAAATCTTCCTGGTGTCTTGGCCAACAATTATTCCTCCTGCAACATCAGCAAAACAGATTAATTGGTTCTGCAACTTGTTGCCATCTGTAACTTGGCTCCTGATTTGGTCTATAAAAGAACAATGGCTGCGCTTAGCCATTTCGACAGAAAAGTATTGAAGATAAATGTCTGTTTACTGTTGTCACAATGTCACAGTTGTTTCATAGATTAAGTCTGAATTGGCTGTCAAGCACTTTGGGGCCTCCTGAGCTTGAGAAAGGTGCCATATAAATTCCAATTCTTTTCAGTAGAAAGTTCAAAGGTGGATGGCAAAAAGGGGTGTTTGACTATTGTTCTGAAATGATGGCGAGACCTGAGAGGCAAAACAGTGGGGAGTATTTCAGACAGATACTGCCTCAAGCAGTTTCATTCACAGCATTTGTTAACTGAATAAGTGCCACTGGCTTTCAGATCCATGGGTGAGCAGGAAGTGTTGCTTGAAAACATTCCCGTTTTTCAGCTGTTTTTAACTTGGACAACTAGTTTTGTTTGAACGAATTCAAATTTTTGAGTATGAGATTGTGAGGTATTAGTGTTTTTTAAAAGATACCCAAGTGGATTTTATAGCTTTGATAATCAAAGTTACCTGTAATTCATAATCTGTGAAGTGGATAGATCCTCCAACCTAATGCTTACCCCTTCACAAATTGAGATGAGTCTTGGAATCCTGTAGAATTTAAGTTATTTTGAACTAGGACTTTGCTTGTATTCTAATGATTAAAAAACCCTTCATTTCCATTCCACACAACACAAAGCAAATAATTTGGAGCAGCAAATTGAAAATTACACTGTCTGGATTATCATGACGCTGTAATATTGTGACATTGTCAATTTTAATAAGGTGGGCTATCGTGAGAGTGGCCCTGGACTGAAACTTGCCAGAGATGATTTGCTTGGTGAATGCGTTTCAGGGATTCTTGACTATGGGTCCAACATGAGTAATTTGTGATCAGTTCCATATGCGTGTGTTTGTTTGTGCGATTTCACGTGCAGAGCTCTGTTTGACATTTAGTGCTGCAACATGATCGCAGTTGACAGTTGTATTTCATAGTATTACTGCCACACAATCCAAGTCTCAAATGTGTAGAACAGAATGGGCAAGCTGTTGCTTCATCAACTTCAGGTTCATCAGCAGGCTTGCTCCTTTTTGTTCCTCTTCACCTTCTTTCTGCGATTATGATGGTTCAAAGAAGTGCTCCAAGGACACTCTGCAGGCTTCATTTAGGAGATCAGCATTAGCCCACATCGTGGGGGAAGCTCTCCCAGAATCGCAGCACTGGGCGGATCCAAATAAAAAATGGTGTGGCTTGCTTTGAAAGTAAGCTGATATCGAAGGAAGTGGGAAAACAGAGAGGAAATCCTGAGTGGGCAAGTCATCCAAAGCTCTGACATTTCAGGGATCTTATCCTGTTTACAACAGAAGCTCCAGGGTCCATATCAACATTGGCAATTATCCATGTACCCATGAAAACCCCACAAAACACTCCAGGTGATGAACGTGGTCACCTTCGCCTCGAAAGATGAACTACAGATGTAGCTGTGCTGAATTGTGCCCTGACCCTTTTTTAAAAAAAGAATAAGTCTTAGGAACTATAGCAGTGAGAGGTAAGTATTGCTGATATTAAGGGAAGTTTACAGTGTAGCAGATGCTCAGGTTTCCAGTTTCAGGTTAGAACATCGAGTCGCATAGCAAGGTATGGAGAAACTTAAAGGAGAGGAAGACTCGGGAGAGGTTATTCAGCTTTCCAGAACAGGTTACAGGACAGAATATGGAAAGGGTCACGAATCTAACTTGAGGCCCAGCAGATGAAGGGACAGCTAAGAAGGGGGTTGGTCAGTGCAGGACTGAGGGTGTTGAACTTAAATATGCGCAGTGTACGAAACAAGTTTCATGAGTTTTGTAGGCATGTTGAAATTGGTTGTTAGGATGCTGTGGCTGCAAGGGGATCAGGACCGGGAACTAAATATCCAAAGATACACATCCTGTGAAAAGGACAGGCGGAGGGCATAGGGTTGTAATAAAAAATGAAATGAAACCAAAAACAATAACTGCTAATAGGGTCAGAACGCTTTGAATCTGTGTGGTCAGAGTTGAGGAGCGCAAAGGGAAAAATGGCCTCCTACCAGTAATCAAAATGTGCAGAAGAAAATCAGTTGGGAGATGGAAAAGGCGTGTAAGAAAGGCACTACTGCAGTGGGACTTCAATGTGCAGGTGAACTGGGAAAATCAAGTTGGTAAATGGATCCCAAGAAAAGGAATTTGTGGAATGTCTACAGGATGTGTCTTTTGGACCAGCTTATAATAGACCCCATGAGGGAACTGGAATTCTGGATTTGGTGATGTGTATCGAGGCAGACTTGATTAGGGAGCTTAAGGTGAAGGAATCCCTAGGAGGGCAGTGACTCGAATATGATAGAATTCCACCTGCAATTTAAGAGGGAGAAGCTGGAATCAGATGTAACAGTCTTACACTTGAGTCAAGGTAACTATGAAGACATGAAGGAGGAGCTGGGCAGAGTTGATTAGCGGGGAAGATGGTGGAGCAGCAATGGCAAAAGTTCCTGGGGGTGATTTGGAAGGCACATCAGAAATCCATCCCAAGGAAGAAGAAACATACAAAGGGGTAGGTTGAGGTAACCATGGCTGACAAGGAAAGTCAGGGATGGCATAAAAACAAACAAGGGCAGGACTTATACAATTAAAAGTAGGGCCTTGGATAGTATTATAGAACAGAGAGACCTAAGGGTTCAGGTGCACAGCTTTTTAAAGCCTGCATCACACATAGATACAATGGTTAAGAACACATTTAGCATGCTTGCCTTCTTTGCTCAGACCTTTTTGAGTTTACGAGTTAGGACATTATGTTGAGGTTGTACAGGATGGTTTTGACGTTTCTGCTGGAGTGCTGTGTCCAGTTCTGGTCGCCCTTTATCAGAAAGATGTTATTAAACTGGAGAGGGTGTAGAAAAGATTTACCAGGATGTTGTGGGGAATGGAGGGTTTGAGTTATGAGGAGAGGCTGGATAGACTTGGACTTCTTTTACAGCATAGGAGGTTGAGGTTATAAAAGTTGACATAATAGTGAGGGCTATAGATAAGGTAAATGGCAGATGCCTTGTCCCTAGATAGGGGATTTCAAAACTAGAGGGCCTTATTTTTAGGGTGATAGGAGAAAGATTTAAAAAGGACATGAGTTGCAACTTTTTTTTTCTTACAGAGAATGGTTCTTGTGTAGAATGAACTTCCAGAGGATGTGGTTGATGTGGGTATGGTTATAACGTTTAAAAGTAATTTGGATAAGTACATGAGTAGGAAAGGTTTGGAGGGATATGGGCCAAGTGCAGGCAGGAGGGACTAGTTTAGTTTGGGATCATAGTCTGCGTTGTCTGCCTGGACTGAAGGATCTGTTTCTGTGTTGTATGACTCAATGACTCTATGACTCTAAATGTGACGTTAGTGTTCATTTCAAGAGAGCAAGAATACAAGAGCAGGAATGGACTGCTGAGGCTGTATAAGGCCCTGGTCAGGTGGTATTGAGAATATTGTGAAAAGCTTTGGGCCTGGTATCTGGGAATGGATGCGCTGGATTTGGAGGGTCGGAGCATGTTCACAAGAACGATCCTGGCACTGAAGAGTTTGAGGAGTAGTTGAAGACTCTGGGTCTGTGCTCGACAGAGTTGGCAAAGATGGAGATGGGGGGCATCTGATTGAAACTTCTAGAATGCTGAGATGTCTGGATAGCGTGGGTGTTTCACCTTTTGGAAGAGACTACGACCCGAGGGCACAGCCTCAGTGAAGAGATGACCCTTTAGAACTGGGATGTGGAAATCTGCCACATACATATCTGAAGGCCAAGTGATTGAGTGTATTTAAGATGGGGAGAGAGAGATCCTTGATTAGAAAAGGGGTCAAAAGTTAAGGGGAAAGAACTGGAGGGTGGGCTTGAGAAACATATCAGCCATGTCTGAATGGGGGAGTGGACTCAACGGGCTGAATGGCCTAATTCTGCAGCTGTATGTTGTGGTCTGCTCTGGTCTCTTGAGAGGATTTCTGAGATTGTTATCAACATCCCTGCAGGAGGAGGAATCTAAGGTTTTGGAGTAGAGTTGTTTTGAAGGAGGAACAAAATCAGGCCTGATGGTGATCTGTGATAATGGGAACTGCAGATGCTGGAGAATCCAAGATAATAAAGTGTGAAGCTGAATGAACACAGCAGGCCCAGCAGCATCTCAGGAGCACAAAAGCAGACGTTTCGGGCCTAGACCCTTCATCAGAGAGGGGGATGGGGTGAGGGTTCTGGAATAAGTAGGGAGAGAGGGGGAGGCGGACCGAAGATGGAGAGAAAAGAAGATAGGTGGAGAGGAGAGTATAGGTGGGGAGGGGATAGGTCAGTCCAGGGAAGACGGACAGGTCAAGGAGGTGGGATGAGGTTAGTAGGTAGGAGATGGAGGTGCGGCTTGGGGTGGGAGGAAGGGATGGGTGAGAGGAAGAACAGGTTAGGGAGGCAGAGACAGGTTGGACTGGTTTTGGGATGCAGTGGGTGGAGGGGAAGAGCTGGGCTGGTTGTGTGGTGCAGTGGGTGGAGGGGGCGAACTGGGCTGGTTTTGGGATGTCGTGGGGGAAGGGGAGATTTTGAAGCTGGTGAAGTCCACATTGATACCATTGGGCTGCAGGGTTCCCAAGCGGAATATGAGTTGCTGTTCCTGCAACCTTCGGGTGGCATCATTGTGGCACTGCAGGAGGCCTATGATGGACATGTCATCTAAAGAATGGGAGGGGGAGTGGAAATGGTTCGCGGGTGATCTGTTGAACAGTGGGCATATAATGCCATGGCAATGACCTTGAAATGTAAGAGATCTTGTCAACAGTGAAAGGATGACACAGGGTGAATCACTGGAGGACCCCTGGCAATTCCCACCACCTTGTGAAATGTAAAACATGATGTTATTGCTTCATGATTCATTCAGTATGATTTTTAAATGTTTTTAAAAGCAGCAACGTATGAACATTACCTCACGGTAAAAGTTTTTCAAACATGATAGCAGCCTGCCTCATTGGCATTTGTAGGGTTAAACAGACTTGCATGCTCAATGTGGTTTGTTCAGAAGTTAGGTTAGTGCAGTAGACTTGCAGGACCAAAAAAGGCTATGTTAGTCACATTTCATAGCTCACCCACAGAGATTGCCTCCACACTGCCTTCAGCCTTTGCTGACTGTTCTGCACACGCTGATGACGCTGCTGATCTTTCCATCTCAGTGGTGCTGAGTGCTTCCCCACAACTTCTCTATTTTGACTTTTGACTTTGATGTTTTCACAATAAACAAAAACCTCTCAGCAGCAAAACTGGTGGCTTATGCGGTGCTCAAGCCAGAGTGCACATTTCAGGGCATGGTGCCTAGAGATGATGGCTGGAAGGGAAATGGGGCACTGAGTGGCCATTGTTGAAGGCTCATTTGACAGTTTTGGTCCACATGACTGCCATAACATTTGACAGTGAAGGATTCCTGAGGAAAATTCTCCAGGTAATATTTATTTATTCACCTTTTAAGGGCCAGCATATAATCATGGGGATTGTACCTATCTGACCATCACAGGTAACCCTGTTCTGAAACTGGATAAAAGAAATTCCCGGAAACTAACATATCTTGCGGAGCGATGTTAATATTGTAAAATGTTCCAAGTTACTCTGACTGAGTTGGAAGTGGTCACTAAAAAATAAGTGTTAATGAGCAGTTTACAGAAGCCATCTTCAAGACTGGGGACCAAGTGACTGAAGACGTGGGAGGAAGATTTATTAGTGGCCAGAGATAGAGGAGTGAAGTGTATTGAGGAGGCCTGTAGGGCTTCCAGATGTTGCAAAAATGAAATGGTGAAGTTATTTAGGGATTTTTAAGATGAGGGTAGAATTGTAAATTTGAGACAGTGAGGAGCATGTTGGGCTCAATGGGACAAGAGTAAAGAAGGAGCTGAACTTTGTGCTGCCCATCATCTACAGTTTGGGTTAAGATGGAGATTATGGTGGATAGAGAATCACAAGGTTGTCAGGAGCAGCATTAGAAGAATCTAGCCAATAGCAAGAAATATGGCTGAGATTCTTCAAGGTGGTTGAATGGAGATGAGCAGTCTCAGGCAGAACTGAAAGACTTGGCTGGGTGTGGGAATGACTTGACTGGCAAAGAAGGTTAGAGCAGCATCTGAAGACAAAATGATATTTCTCCCAAGGTTTGGCTAGAGCAGGTTTGAGAATTATTCATTGGGTGTGGACACAGTATTTAGTAGCACAGAAGCAGTTGTGAGATGAAGGTCGGTGTTGGGGAGGTCAAGTTGTCAGTGACACATGTGAAAGCTGGAGTTTCAGGAAAATTACCTCTGGCTAGACGTGCTGTGGCTCCAGTCAGACAGGAAAGAAACTTATATATCCAAGACAGCAAGGCATCATCAAGAGAGACTGCTGCATGGCCATGGTCACAGAATCAAGATGGTACTCCGCTCGTGAGCAACTTCAGTCAAAAACTGTGGAGCTGGAAAAGCACAGCAGCTCAGCCGGCATCCAAGGAGCAGGAAAATAAACGTTTCAGGACTTTGCTGCTCCTTGGATGCTGTCTGACCTGTTGTGCTTTTCCAACTCTACATTTTTTGACTCTAGCTTCCAGTATCCGCAATCCTTATTGTCGTCTTGAGCTATCTTTGTGAGGATGAGCTGAACTCAGTTGGAGCACCACAAGTAGACAGGAGGAGAAGTGAAATCAGTAATGGTGTCTCATTGTGACAATAGTCCGGTGATTCTCACTGGAAAGTGTCAGCACAGTGGAGTAATGTAGTACTGCTACGTAACTGTGAACCAATAGCCAACAGCCACTCACTGTCTTGTTGCGTTCGTTGAGGGCAACTATTGTCTTTGAGCTAACAAGATGTAGAGCTGGATGAACACAGCAGGCCGAGCAGGAAGGCTGACGTTTCGGGTCTAGACCCTTCTTCAGCTGCACCTTGTTATCTCAGATTCTCAAGCATCTGCAGTTCCTACTATCTCCGAAACTATTGTCTTTGAGCTGATGCCTTCAGGAAAGGATACAGACAAAGCACTGAATTTGAGTGGAGCTGTTTGTAATTATGTCAGAACCATGAATGTTTTCTTAAGAGTTATTCTGCTCAAATTTACACAGCATGGCTTAATGAAAACCCAAGCAATGGATCAAGATTAATAGCCGGAGAGACTTTATAATTGTACTCCCCAACTTTTCCTGGATCAGACAAATATTGTTCCTTTCAATGGACTGTCAACAGTAGCATCTAATAGCCCTTCCTAAACTGGGTAGAGAATTCGTACAAAACAATACTCCTCCTTCAGTGACTTAACAAATGCTTTGGCCCCAGTCATTGAAATATTGCTTTAAAGAATCCCATTGCTTTAGTTTCTCATTTCTTTTCCTGCTAAATATGTTGTGGAACTAACAAGGCAGCTGAGATCAGCTGAGCAACGAACTGAGAGGGGAAGCGGGAGAATTGTAAAAGGAATCAAGTGAACATGCATCTCCAAGCAGAACCATTCCAGTTTCAGTGGTTGCTGAGCTCAGTGATACGAGCAAACTGAAGTGATTGAAAGATTGGAAGCAGTCAGTTTGTGAAATTGATTAACCACTTGTTTGGCTTTTTGTAGAGACTTAAACTGATTTTGCAGTGAAGTAGACAGGACAGCAGGTAAGCTTATAACCTTACGTTTTGTTTTGAATTGACTGTGTCATCTTCCCTCATGTTAATTTTAAAACAACCACGATTAGTTGCTTTTTATAAATTTTTTTCCTTTGTCTGTTGAGGTCTTGTCTGATTTTACCAGTGCTGCTGCAATCTTTTATTCCTCTTAACATATTGTCTCATGCTTCTGATCCATCTTCGGTATATTCTCAGTGTAGAATTTAAGACAAACTATTTCTCTGCAGGACTAGAGAATATCAATCACCTTAGATTCTCTAGACTGCACCTCTGTTGCCAACTTTCTGCCTTACAAGATATGACATTAGTATCACAAACCACTCAGCTCTGAAGCATACATGAGAATGATTTCAGAATCACAGTGCATTAATGTCAGGAAGAAAGTGCTGAAAAACCTGGACATTTACTCGATGGGACATTGTTAAGGAAGAATTCCGTAAGACCATAAGGCATAGGAGCAGAAATTAGGCCATTCGGCCAATCAAGTCGTCTCCACCATTCGACCATGGCTGATATGTTCCTCCACCACATTCTCCTGCTTTCTCCCCATAGCCCTTAATCCCCTTGATAATTAAGAACCTATCTATCTCAGTCTTAAACGTACCCAATGACCTGGCCTCCACAGCCTTCTGTGGCAGTGAATTCCATAGATTCACCACTCTCTGGCTGAAGAAATTTCTCCTTATCTCCGTTCTAAAGGGTCTTCCCGTTACTCTAAGGCTGTGCCCTCGGGTCCTAGACTCTCCTACAAATGGAAGCATCTTCCCAACACCCATTTTGTCCAGGGATTCAGTATTCTGTAAGTTCCAATTAGATCCCCCCCTCATCCTTCTAAACTCCAATGAGTATAGTCCCAGAGTCCTCAAACGTTCCTCATAAGTTAAACTTTCCATTCCTGGGACCATTCTCGTGAACTTCTTCTGAACCCACTCCGCCCCGGCCAGTACATCCATCCTGAGATGTGGGGCCCAAAACTGCACACACTACTCCAAATGTGGCCTGACCAGAGCCTTATAAAGCCTCAGTAGTACATTCCTGCTTTTATATTCAAGTTCTCTCAAAATAAATGCCAACATTGCATTTGCCTTCCTGACTACTGACTCAGCCTGAAAGTTTACCTTGAGAGAATCCTGGACTAGAACTCCCACGTCTCGGTGCACTTCAGACTTCTGAATTCTCTCCCCATTTAGAAAATAGTCCATGCATTTATTCTTCTTGCCAAGTGCATGACCTCATACTTTCCCACGTTGTACTCCATCTACCACTTTTTGCCCACTATCCTAACCTGTCCAAATCCTTCTGAAGCGTCGCCACCTCCTCAATACTACCTGTCCCTCCACCTATCTTTGTATCATCTGCAAACTTAGCCAGAATGCCCACAGTTCAAAGTGAAAAGTTGTGGTCCCAACACTGGACCCTTGCGGAACACCACTCGTCACTGGCTGCCATTCTGAGAAAGACCCCTTTATCCTTACTCTCTGCTTTCTGACTGACAGCCTATCTTCTATCCATACTAGCACACTGCCTGGAATACCATGGGCCCTTATCTTACTCAACAGCTTTCTGTGTGGTGCCTTATCAAAGGCCTTGGAGAAGTCTAGGTAGAAAACATCCATTGGCTGTCCTTGGTCTACCCTACTCGTTACTTCCTCAAAGAATTCTAGCAGATTTGTCAGGCATGACTTCCCCTTGATGAAACCATGCTGACTTTGCCCTATTTTACTATACATTTCCAAATATTCAGAAATCTCACCCTTTACAATGGACTCAAATCTTAACCCACGACCGAGGTTAGGCGAATCTGCCTGTAATTTTCCATTATTTTGCCTTACTCCCTTTTTAAACAGGGTTGTTATGTTAACGATTTTCCAGTCCTCTGGAACCCTCCCTGACTCTAGTGATTCCTGAAAGATCGCTACTAACACTTCTACTGTCTCTTCAACTATCTCCTTTAGAACTTTGGGGTGTAGTCCATCTGGTCCAGGTGATTTATCCACCTTCAGGCCGATCAGTTTTACTTGTACTTTTTCCTTGGCGATGGCCACCATATTCAGCTCTGTACCCTGACTCTGTCGAATTATTGGGATGTTACTCATGTCTTCCACTGGGAAGACTGACGCGAAGTAATTAATCAGTTCCTCAGCCATTTCCTTGTACCCCACTACTATTTGAAAAACGGGAATGTTTTTATGCAGAAAGCTTTGCCAAAAGGATAGAAGACGTGGGAGCTTTTCAACTTTTGTCATCTTGGATCAAGGAATAAATAGGATAAAGTTGTTGCCACTGGTTGGTGAATCGATACCATGGGTTCTCCATTGACGATTATCACCAGAAGAGTTGCAATGCAAACCTTTGAGGAAAGGGCTGCTCCAACAAGGGATGCTGAACTACAGATGACCATCAAGCCAGGGATTAACACCTGCAAGAGAAGTGAAAAGTTTGATAGGGAAATGTACAAGTTATTTCGACAAAGCGAGGCGGAGTTACCGCATTTTATTTAACCCCTCAGTCAGTTGCAACAAATCTGTTTCCGTTTTTGGCATAAAGCTATCATACTTGAATTTAGCCAGGACAATTGGATCAAAATGAAGGACAGCCAATTCAAAGACTTTTTTTAGTGATGGAGAGTAGAGTTTTATTACCTACAGCCTCCCAAAAAATAGTACAACACCACACCACACGCGCACACCCCACACTCTCACACACACGCGCACGCACACACACACACATGGGAATGAGTGCTTAGGGGTGTCAAGAACAGACAGGAAGGCAAATACAGTGACAGATCTTGGGAGTCCCTTAGTTGCATGAATGAAACAACCTGAGTCAGTGTTCAGTTGCTGTCTTGTTTCTTTATAACTCAAGGCCACAAGTGTTGTCCAATTCTCAGTGAATTGGTGTTGTTCAAGTTGCTTTTTATTGCTCATTTCTGAGATTGAGGGATTGACAGAGAAAAGATTCCAGTATCCTTATTGTTATTGTCAATATTGCTTTTCTCGTGCTTTATTGCTCAAAGCATACTGCTGAAATACGGTTCATTTGTAAATTTCAATTGTTGCTCCATTGTCTTTAAAAACTTGAATGCCCTGCAGGTTACTGGTTATCTCTAATAGCGAAGTAATCATGCAAATGTGAGGAAAATGAGATGCAGATTTCTTGATAGCTTCCTGAGTTTGTTTCAAGATAGTAATTCTGAGACAGCCAGTTTCATGCATTCCATGTGAGTTGCCTGAGCTTCGGTTGACCAGCCATTTTAGATCAGCAGAGTTTTTGTCAAAGCTGTTTTCAGTTCATGAAAGCTTCAGGTATTAAAATCCAAATGATGACATTTGAACAAGGTTATGAGCATATTTAAAATGGTCTCTGACAGTATACTGAAAGACACGTCAATTGTCTTAGTCCCAGTACATCACTGCAGGAATTTCTCAGGATTGTGTTTGAGGCCCAACAAACGTGAATTTGCTTCATCCATGACTGTTCCTCCATTATAAGGTCAGATGTGGGGGTGTTTGCTGCTTACTGCCCAATGTTCAGGATCACTCAGCAGACACTGAAACAATCTGTGTGCCTAAATGCAAAAAGATTGAGAAAGTCTAGGCTTTGGCTGATATGTGGCAAGAATACAATTTACTTGTTAATTGTTCAACAATAATCATCTCAAATAAGGGAAAATTTAATCATTGTCCATTAGTTTTAAATGACGTTGAAATGACATTTCAATTCCATCTGTACCATCATGTTGAACTGTGTGCTGCATGGAAGCAAATGGAGTCCTGCTACGCTCAAAATAGTAAAATGAGAGCAACTGCACTCTGGGAGTTGCCAATTGTCTGAATACATCAGGGCAAAACGATTTATGACTTTTCTCTAATCCCTAGATGGCCTAAAGTGTTTTGCAGCTAATAAAGGGGATCTTATCTGTAGTGTAGAGAAACCCATCCACCAGTTTACATGCAGTAAGATCTCCGAAACATCAAGCCGATAATGACAAGTTGATGATGTTTGGTGACGTTGGGAGGAGGGCTGGTGTTGACTGTATGATGTAGTTGTTCTTAATAGGGTCATGGTCTCTAGTGCTCAGCTGGAAGGACAAAGACCAGCCTTGAGCTCACATATCATCTGAAAGGCGCCACTTCCAATTTTACAGAACTCAGCGCAGTGTTTGGATGTCTGCCGAAATTATGTGCACAGGTCTTTGAAGTGGGACTTTAACCAAAAACCAATGAGTCATTCATGTCTCACTGAAGAATGGTACTGTCTTGCTGAAAGAGTAGCACTGCTGCTTTTGGGTGTGTTTACTCTGAGAATCAAGAGAGGCACCAAAGATTGCGCCTCGTTCTGAATGTGTGACATATTGGTGTGCTGCATAAATGCCTGACTGCCACATGAGAGTTTAGAAAACAAATTATTTACAAAGCTGCTGTCCCTTCAATAGGAAACTATAGATTTTAAAAACAAGGGAATATTAGGCTGTGCTAAAAGACAACAAGTAATATTGATACATAAATAGTGGAGCAGGTTTTGTGATGCAACAAGTAAACATCTACTTTAGCATCACATTTTCCACCTTTCGTGCTCCAAGGCAGGAGCAGCACCCAACCAATGAGTTTATTCGAAGCAGCATTTACTTGTACAGTGACTGCAATGTAGCATTCTGCAACTCGGATGCTGCTGTTCGGTTTTGTTTCTGTAGCTGTGACTGAGGATTGAAAAAGGCATCTAAACGTGCGTATACAGCTTAAATGTCACTGTAATTTCACCTTTAGCTTAACATTTGTGGTTTTAACAAGGGTCACAGAGGTAGCTTTATAAATGTAAGCCCATTGAGAGAAGGTGATTGTCAGTTTTGGAATATTTTGCATTGTTGTTCAGAGAATTAACTTCAAAGTCAGCAGATCAGGTTAGCATCTTGATTTGCAGTACTGTATTCCAATAGAGATCAGAAAAATCAGAAGGTAGAAATGGAAATGGTCAAAGCTTACTGGGTGGAAGTATTATTGTGGAAGGGAAGCTAGGACAGGATTGACCATGGTGATCGCAATCACATCAGTCAGGTTTTGAGTTAAACATATTTCCAGGTAATCGTCACTCATGTTAAATCCTGAGAAAATCAGAGACGAGGAAATGAAGGAAAAGTCCAGGATGGACCATTTAATTTCTTCAATTTAAAAAAAATATTTTTCACTTAATTTTTGAATCAGCCTATTTAGAATATTATTATACACCTTGAGAGGATGGATCTTGAACCCTGGCCTCCTGGCTCAGAGGTATGGATGCTACCACTGCATCATAAGAGGGCTATAATTGCCATAAAGGCAAAAACTCCTGCTCTTCATCGTGTTTCTAACAGTATTACCCAAGGTTACCAGAGATAATGGCATTGTGGTGAATTTGCTATGTTTGTGACACAGAGATAACAAGGTCTAGAGCTGGATGAACACAGCAGGCCAAGCAGCATCAGAGGATCAGGAAAGCTGACGTTTTGGGCCAAGACCCCCCTTCAGAAAATGTTCATTTTCTTCATTCTTCATTTTCTGAAGAAGGGTCTAGGCCCAAAATGTCAGCCTTCCTGCTCCTCTGCCGCTTGGCCTGCTGTGTTCATCCAGCTCCACACCTTGTTATCTCAGATTCTCCAGCATCTGCAGTTCCTGCTATGTTTGTGACACTACAGGTTTGACAGTAGCACGTCCCTGGTGAGTTCACTTCTGGCCTTGGGTGCTGCCTATTGAACCTAAGCTGCTGAACTGAAACCAAAATGCACCAGTGGTGACTAGCCATTTTTGGGAGGCCATGGCCTGGCCTTATTATCGTGAGTCTATCTCTCCAGTCACTTGGATAAACTTCTTGGGACCCGAGTTTGAACCCTAGAATCATTCACAAGGGACAGTGATGAGTTGGTTGGTTTGTGACTTTATAAAGTGTACTACCCAAGGTAAAGGGCTGCTGTGCGTGCAGTGGTGGTGTCTCCTAGTCTGAGCCAGGTAGGCCTGGGCTCAAGACTCACCTGTCCTAAGGTGTGGACGTAACGTCTCCCAATGGGTTGATTTTAAAAATGTCTACAAGTTGTGGGTGGCTCAGCCCATCAGGATATTGAGGATAAAGCAAAACCAGATTTTCAGACAAGGAATTCTGCTGTTGGCTAGCAAACCTCTTTGAGAGTTTTTGTGGTACAGTGTTAGTGTTCTTGCCTTTCAGCCAGAAGTCTATGTTCAGATCCTGCCTGCTTATGGTGGGCTTAAAGAAGCATGGATAGCCAGTATGTCATATTTGTTGGACACAAACAGCGTAGTGCTGATGTTTATGCTTGGTGCAAATCTCTCTCGACTTGGTTCACTTCCCCCTATCAGGATGTTTTTTCTTATTCTTTCTTCCTAACTTCTTCAATCCAGCTACTTACTTTCCAAGTTTCATGTGCCTGACTTGTCAACAAAATCAACCTGAACAACTTGCTTCTCTGTGCACATTATGCACACTTCAAAACCCAAACCTAGCTTGGTGATGGCGTTGTGAGTGGTGCGTGAGTGGGATTTGGTGTCACTTCAGATAGTAGCAGAAGTCTGAAGGTCCAGAAGTATTTAACAATGAATAAGATCAGAGTTTTAGTAACACATTTATGCTTCAGGACATGTGAAGGACGCATCTAAAAAGTGAAAGAAAGGGGCTGTTATGGAGCATCAGGAGAGTCTTTACCTCCAAGCCAGAAGGCCCACCTGCCTCTGAGTGTCATAACACATCAACATATGTTTTCTGTACTGTGGGGATTCTATTATTAGGCTGATTAAATGCCAGTTAAATATTGCTATCATATCTGCTTCTGCCACCTCTCTTGGCAATGTGTTCCCAGATACCTACCACCCTCTGTTTTTAAAAAAAATTCTTGCACATGTCCTTTAAACTAATGTTTAAACTGATCTCCACCCTAGGGGGAAAAGACACTGACTATCCACCCTATCCATTGCCTGACATAATTTTATATACTTCTATTGGGTTGTCACTCAGCCTCCAGTGGTCTCGTAGAAACAATCCAAATTTGTCCAGCCTCTCTCTACAGCTACTATAATCCAAGCCCGGTAACACTCCAGTAAATCTCTCTCTCACTCTCCAAAGTTTCCACCTCCTTCCAATAGCATGGTGACCAGAACTGTCTGCAATACTCCAAATACTGCCTGACTAAAGTTTGTACAGCTGCAACATGATTTGCAGCATTTATATTCATTGCCCTGACTGAAGGCAAACATGCTGTACACTTTCTTTACCACCTTATCCACTTGTGTTGCGACTTCGCTACTTCTGCCCTCACTAGCACGTAGCGCAGGGAGCAACCCCGAGGTTAAACCTTTAGAGGTCCTCAACTTTGTACCTAACACCCTGAATTCCTTTTGCAAGACCCTGTCTCTCTCTGCTGGTGTCATTAGTACTAATATGGACCACGATTTCTGGCTGCTCACCCTCCCCTTTCAGGATATCCTGTGCCTGCTCAGAAATATTCTTGACCCTGACACCAGGCAAGTATCCTGGAGTCTTGGTCAGGGCCACAGAACTGCCTGTGTGGAGCACTGACCCTATTTACTGCTGCTCACCTACACTTTGGCTCTGTTGTACAGCAGGGAGAGTTAGTCATGGTGCCACTGATCTGGCTGCTACTGCTGTTTTCCTCTGGGAGGCCGTACTCCCGAACAGTATCCCAGTTTATATCCCCTCAATGGGTATCAGCTTCTGATGACTCTCAGTATGTGCTAATTTTTGATCATATTACTTCAGAGAGATGATGAAACAGTGTCATTAGTTTTAGCTGGTGAATAGAATATTGTTACTGGTCAGAGCATTCAAACGCTAGCATGCATACCATGTTTGCACTTGGTTTACAGCACTGAGGATGTTCATGTTGCTTTGGTTTTGTAGATAAAGAAACAATGGAGTAATTTTGAGGAATTTGCTGAACTTTATTTCAATCCCTGCAGTAACTGTTGATAATGTCATCTTTCTCCTAAATGCAGAAGGAATGCTTGGGAATTCCATTTTTTTTTGCAGGTATGAATTTCGCAGTGAGCACATTATTCCGACAAGACAAATGATTGCTGATTATTGCTTGGCATTTTGAGTTGAATTGTAGTAATTCATCACCATCCTCTGCAAACAAATGTATTTTGTCAAAACTGAACCAAAAAGATAAAGGCATTTACCTGCATCAGTCCAGTATCTGTGGTGAGGCCACTGACTTGTGTCAGGACATTGGGTGTTAAAATGGACCTGTATAGCCCTGTTACTAATTAACAGAAAGGAAGCATTCCTGCTGCTGTTGTTGGATGTACTGTTACAGCAGGACTGGGAATCACCGGACAGAGAGCCCTCCTGTTCAGACTTGTGTGAAGCTGCTGCAGTGTCAAGGCTGAAGGCTTGGCTCCTGTGCCAGTGTATTCCAGGAGGAGAGGAGTGAAGGAAGGAAAGTTCAATTTTAGGTGGGGGTGGGAAAGTGAGTTTGTCAGGGGAACTGACTGTGGGAGCTTGGTGAAGGAGAACTTGTGTGGAGCTAAATTCAAGTGCTGCTAAAATCTGAAGTTCTGTGGGTTCATCACTTCCCCTTCCACTCTATTCCTTCCTGTCCCAAAGTGGAGACTTCCTGTTCCATGTTTACAAGTTACCTTGATGTTAAGATACCTTAGAATTTGAAATAAAAGCATTTGATACAGGCATTTGGCTGCTCATGCCTCATTATAAAATTCTTACGCTGGCTTTTAAGGCCCTCCAAGTCATCTCTCCTTTGAATCTCTCTCTCTCCACCTCCAACCTACAACACGTGGAAATCTGATGCTCCTCTGATTCTGCATCTTGCCTGTGCCTGATGTTGATTACTCCACAACTGTGACTTCAGCTGGCTAGGCCTTTATTGCAGTAATTTCCTCCCTAAATCTCAACTTTCTCTACCTCTATTTACAGAATCCTGTTCAAAATCTACCTCTTTTGTTTGGCTGTCCTAAAATCACTGCCAGTGTCTAAAGTTGTTTGATATTACTCCTGTTTCGAAATTTGGGGCATTTACTGTTAAAGGCACTATATTAATACACATCTTTGTATAGCTGCGCTGTCCAGCGCTTGAAGCAATTGTAACCAGTAACAGTGTGGTGTGATAAAGCAAAAACATTTTACTTGTTGTATTGGCATATAAATGCTGCCTTACCTTGTGCACAGGACCAAGGATGGCTGACAGATCATACGAGGCTTTGAAAGATCAGTGCTGGAAATGCACAGCAGCTCAGGCAGCATCTTTGCAGAGAGGCAGAGCTCATCTTACAGGCTGAGGCATCCTTTTATCAGTCATTTCTGACTTTATTCCAATTCCCAAGAGAAGTCATACATAACTCTGTTACATTCGCTTCTCCTTCCACAAAGGCTGCCAGACTCTGTCCAGCACTCTGTTTTTATTTTAATTTTGCAGCATCAACGGTCTTTTCCCTTTGGATACAAGGCTTCATTTACTTTGTGCGTTTTGAGAACTCAAGCTCTGGAAAGTGTGTGCGACCCCTCCTGTGCTCAGCAATCATTTTGAGATTTTGGGTGTGACAGGTTGTTGGTCACTGGTCTGGGATGTTTTTTACTTTTTTACCTCATTTGGATGCACAAGACTTGCCTTCCACATGCACCATTTCCCTCATTAGCTTTCTTCAAAACCACTGATTAGTGAGAATTTGCTGGATAATGGCAAGTTTTTATTGCAGGTAGTTAGCTTATATTGTGTTATTTATATGTTCAGTTGATGTACTGCCCACTTTGACCTTTACAAAAGCCGTTACAGCTGCTGGTTTTCATCTCATGTCAAAAAATCTCGGAATCTTGACGAAACTCAGTGATACAACACGTTTGTGTGGAAATCAATCAGCTGTGCTTTCCGGGGTTGATGAGAAGCAGATGCTGAGCCATGTTGTTCAGGGTAGGGATGCTCAGAGAAATGATCTCTTTTGCGTAGGGTTTAAAGGAGACAAAACTGATGAGGAATTCCAGAGAGTCCTGTTGACTGAAGGCTCAACAGCAGAGTGAATGAACAAATACTGAAGCAGAAATAACTTGCCTTTATATCATGCCTGGGAGAGTCAATACCTCCCATAGTTCTGTTTGGTTTGTCATAGTTCTCTGTGAACAGGAACTCTGCTTTTGCAGGCAAAATGAATATCTGGAACATTTCTTAGAAGGAAAACTGTAAGGTTGTATGTGGAGCTGCTGGTTCTGGTTGGAATGTGGGAAATGATTGACTTTTCCCAGGGAGTTATACATTCTGCAATGGAACAATTTCAAGCACCTCATTTGTAATTTCCCCCATTCATTGCATTTTGCCTGCTGCACAATCCTGCTTTAATTAAGAGACTTTCTGTCTTGTGTTTGCTGTAGTTTATAGAGACAGAGTTCAAACTGGTTTTGTTTACTGTAGTGTATTGAGTCATTGATGTTAAGTAAACACTGATGCAAGTTATTGGTCCACAAATAGTGGTATTGGACTCTATGATGACCTGCACCACTTAATAAACTGGTGAATCCCCTGATCCTTCAAAACCGATGGTAGTGCTGATCCCAAAGTGCTCCAGTGCTGGGCACCCTCAAACTCGCCCCTTCAGGCAGTGCAGCACCTTCTCCAGGATCACCACCCACCCACCTGCTGTCAGTGTGGCACTTCTTCAGGCTTCCTCCTCCCTGCCAACTTCCATCCTCCCTCCCTCCCATTCCATCAGCTCCCTCCTTCCCTTTCTCCTCTCTACTCCCTCCTCCTCTCCTCCCTCCACATGATGTGACAGCATTCCCTTGTAATTCCCCACTGGCAGTATATTTGTTTGCCCTGAACCATTTGTCCATCACGTGCTCAAGTGCTTGGGTAAAAATTGAATTCAGAATCTCTGCAAAGCAGTGTCCATGCACTGAGCCAGAGCTGTCAATGAATTATCTGGGAAAACCTGCCCGTGGTGATGATGTTAACTCTGGTGTGGTCCCTTTCTGTTCCAGACTACATTTTGAATCAGAAACATGGCACTGTGCCCCTGCACCGTGACGAACTCTGACACCAAGCTGGATGGATGCCACTCTTCAGCGCCAGGCTTGAGGGTGCACCTGTACTGGTCAAGCGAAGGCCCACAGGATCTTGTTTTTACTGAAGGGGAGATGGTTGCAGAAGACATATGTGTTCTGGCTGCACAGAAATGTTGTAAGGAAGATTTGATTTCTCTCATCAATGTTGCTGGCATGTCTATAGTTTTTATCTTTACCCAGCTGGAGTTCAGGTGGTTTGTTTCAGTACAATGGGATATGAATGCGCCCCTAGAGTGTACGTTCAGAACAAGAAGTCCTGTGCTGGCTCATGATAGTTGGGGCAGCAATAGGGTGTTTACCCTTCCCATGGAAAGTCTAAGGCCAGAGGTGAGGCATTCCCACGTGCGTGTGCGGAGGGTGCTGCTGGGGTTTGATGAGGTAGAATGTCAGTATGTTCACCATGGAGCCCCTGCAATGGTGCATACTTTGGCACCTGTGCACGCAGAAATGGCTGGCTCACTGGATCGCTGGCTTGTGGGTTATCTGCTAGACAATGGTGAATGGAAACTGCACAGTTGCAGTTCCTGGTCCCTCCTGTGAAATGCATGTGTGTGGACAGTGGTTGAGAACAGGATAGTGCTACGCTGCCATACTTATCCATCAGTATTAAGAGAGCAGGCTCTCACACGCCTGGGTGCAGCTAAGCAACTGGCGCCAGTGGAATTGTCTTGTCAGGACGGCTGGAATATCAAAAGGTGAAGAGAACATCCAACACAGCAAAGGGAAGAAAAAAGTCAGAGTAACATCTATTCATCGCCAGCTGCAGAGCCCATTAGTCTGCCCAGTGCTCCCAGTTCTAATTTAGGAGCTGATCACTGACCCTCAGTCCCATGGCATTGCATGGATTAACCCTGCCACAAAAAGTAAATTCTATACCAGGTGCAAAAATAGAAGCTGCTGGCAAAGCTCAGCAGGTCTGGCAGCATCTGTGAAGAAAAGAAATCAGATAATGTTTTGGGTCCAGTGACCATTCCTCAGAACCAGGTGTGCTGCTACTTTAACTCCAAAGTAACACTGATTACCCGGAGAGAAACTGAAAGCATGAACCTAATGATTTAATTTGTGCTTTTTTTCTCCCTGCCCCGCCTCCCCAAGCCATTTCCCCACTGTGCCACAACTTGTATGCACTTTGTGACTTAAAAGAAAATCTTTGGTTTCCTCCGAATCATATCTTCAAGATTGACAAGGACCTGTGTTTGACTCTGCACTATCGTATGAGGTATGTAGACAGCTCACATATTCACCATCAGTGCAGCTCATTGCTACATCCTGATGGAAATAAAGTAAGGACTTTCTGAAAGCTCAGAATCCACTGTTGAGACCCAGTACTGTGATTTCAAAACCAGCTGCATTTTTGTCAAAATCTCACCCCTGGATTTCATGGGGAGTGGAACGACTTTAAGCTAATGGGGAAATACACCCTGTAATACCCTCCTGACCAAGACATGATAAAGAATCATCTCTTTAGGGGAAGTAATGGCCTAGTAAGAGAGTTGTACAGCATGGAAACAGACTCTCTGGTCCAACCAGTCCACATCAACCATAATCCCATAACCTAGTGCCATCTGCCTGCGCTTGCCCCATAGCCCTGCAAACGTTTCTTATTCATGTGCTCATCCAAATGTTTTTTAAACATTGCAACTGTACCTGCATCCACCACTTCCTCTGGAAGTTCATGCCACACACAAACCAGCCTCTGTTTAAAAAAAATCCCCTCATATCTTTTCAAAATTTTTCTCCTCTCACCTTAAAAATACATCCCTTAGTCTTGAAATCCCATGCCCTAGGGAAAAGACACCTGCCGTTCAGACTGTCTTTCCCCCCATTGATTTTGTAAAACTCTAAGGTCACCCTCTCAACCTCCTATGCTCCAGTGGAAAAAGTCCCAGCCTATCCAGTCTGTTCTTCTGGCTCAAATCTTCCATTCCTGTCAACATCCTCATAAATCTTTTCTTAACCCACTCCAACTTATGATATTCTTCTCTAGCAGGGTGATCAGGACAGGACACAGTACTCCAGAAAAGACCTCACCATCCTCAAAGTAACATTCCAACTCTTATACGCAAAAGTGAGCCGTGATGGCAAACATGCTAAACACCTTCTTAACAACCCTATCTCTAAGTGATGTAAACTTCACAGAATTATGTACCTGAACCTCTAGGTCTCTTTGTTCTACAACATTGTCCAAAGCCCTAGTTTTAATTGCATAAGTCCTGCCTGTTTTTGTTTGACCAAAATGCAAAACCTTGCATTTATCTAAATTAAACTCCATCTGCGACTCTTCACCCCATTGAACCTTCACTGTCTGCTATAGCACCAATGTTGGGGTAATCAGCAAACCATGCTTTTTATATTCTCATCGAAATCATTTGGCAATGTGCTATTACCGCCAGACTGCTAATCCAGAGACCCAGCCATTGTTCTGGGAAGCTGGATTCAAATCCTGCCACAACTGATGGTGGAGTTTGAATTCAATAAAAAAAGTCAAAAATTTAAGATTCTAATGTTGACCATGAATCCATTTGTTGATTGCTGGAAAAAACCCATCTTAATCACTCATGTCCTTTCGGGAAGGAAACTGCCATCCTTACCGGTCTGGCCTACATGTGAATCCAGACCCACAGCAATAGTGTTGACTGTTAACTGCCCGATGGGCAATAAATGCTGCCCCAGCCACGCTGCCCTCACCTGTGAATGAATAAATAAAATGCTGGAAAGTTACTTAGAAATTGTGTTTGGGACATTTTAAACAGAACCTCACAGTATCCCATCTTTTCCTGATGGATTTGCTGAATGGTTTACTGTTTTTGACTTCAATTGTTGATGGGCTCTGCCTGTCAACTATGACTGAAGCTAATCACAGGGAGCTAGGCAGTAAGACTGTATGAACTCCCTTTCAAGGCGGCGGTAAACCTCATGCTTTCTTAATCACTGTGCCTTCTGCCTGTAGGTTTTATTTCAAGAACTGGCATGGCATGTCTGAAAAGGAGCCTCAGGTATACCGATGGACACCGAAGAGGAATGACTATGAGAAATTCGACCAAGGCAGCCCTCTGTTTGACCACATGTCACTCAACTACATCTTCTCACAGGTGGGCAGAGACTCTATCAAGGTTTTTGCAATCCAAGATTTAGGTGTGTATGCATGGAGAGGGAGTGCTATGCAGGTAGATTTCCCAATGGCATATTGTTTGCTTTGTGCCACATATTGGCTCTAGCCCAGCTCTAACTCCTCCCATCTGTGCTTCCTTAATCCTGTCTTATCTCTGCGTGTGCAGAGCATTGTTGAGAAGGTTACAAGACACACCTTATTCTGGAAGCTTTTCTCGACTGTTTGGTAATTTTGTTTTATTCCAGAAAGGCTTTGTTTAACCTGAATATCACGTATATTTATGGTGTGGTAAGAAACCAACCCTGAAAAATATCACAACTTGAATAAAAGTAATTCTTGCCTTGCAGAGAGTGGTGCATTTGCGTTCGAAAAATGCTCCCTGTGAGCTTGTACAGTAAAGACAATCAGATTTGATGCTATGGTTACTTAGAAAGTTGCCCATGTTATTGAAACCCAACGCATGTGCAGGTGTAGAATTTATTTTCAGATGAGCCCTGACTGTTGCCAGCCATGTGGTTGGCACAGGTTGCACTGTGGCCCTCCAGGACTTTGCGCCAGTGGTCACTATAAGTGTAAATTCTGTTTGTCCTATTAATGCTGCATCACCCCATTGTGACTCACTGAAGCTTGTCATAAAAATTGTTCCTGATTTTTTGCCCTTTACCAAATCTCTCTTAACTCCCTGCAACCCACATCAGCAACTATCCCATTTTAAATTCAATTGATTGTCCATTTGTGCTCTCCTGGCCTGTCTTAATTCTTTAATGTGCAGGTATTTTCAATGGTCAGGCTCATCACTACAGTCACATAATCCACAGGCATATTTTCCCTGTGTGACCTTTGACTATGGAAGTCATCGCAGCCAGTTCTCCTGTTCTTACCCGGTGCACTCGTTTGCACTTTTCCAGTAAGCAGAATCACTGGGAAACATTTAGGCTAAAGAGTCTTTGCTTTTTATTAAACAAAATGAAATACTGACGATCTGAAATAGAAACAGCAAGTGCTAGAGAAGCACTGGCCTGTTTACAGCGGTAGAATGAGCAACAGTTGATCTTTTGGTCCAGTGAGACTTTTCGTTGGAACTGGTGATCAGAAGATGAGCCATGTCAGACTTGTACTGAAATAGGAAATAAAGAGTAGGAAGTTTAAGATTCAGAATATGTTTTGGCACTTTTTTCTCCTTCCCCCTCCTTCCCCCTCCTCCATCCACTGCACTCCAGCTGTGGGAGAGTATCCAGGCCTGCTGCTTGTTTATTACACATTATGGTTTGATTGGATTGACAAGATTGCTTTGCAGTTTACCCAAGCAGTTCTACTGAGTACAGTATCATTGCAAACCCTCCAGTGCCAGAGGTGTAGTGCTTTTTGATTGAGATGTGGCTGTGATTCTTAGCTGTTCACAGAAAGCTGGGGATTTTACAGCCAACTGGACCCAAATTAACCCCTTAAACTAATATCACCAAAAATGGACGATCCAATCATTTATAATTGTGGGATCTTGCTGTGTTAAAACTGGCTGCTGCTGACAAAATTACGGTTGGTTGGCTTCAAAATAATTTCTGGCTGAACCCCTCTCTGACAATTAAGCCAAAACACAATCCTCAAACTGCTGTGATGGGATCAGAGATTCCCCTCCAATAATTACCCCCAAAACACCCAGAGAAGCTCACCTTTCACTTCATAGTCTATTAGAAGAGTGGCTAAAAGAAAGAAAATCCCTGATCTCCACCTTCTAAATAACAAGAAACAATTTATTTATTTAACCCTAACAATGAACAACGAAACAGAATTACTAACAAGCCAAACAACACCCCCCAGACTACTAACTCCTTCCTAACTGGTCTAAATTCTAAACCCAATTAATAAGATAACAGTAAATGAAAACTTGATCTCTTCAAGTAGGCTCAGAATGTCTCTCTTGGAAAATTCCGACTTCTCTGATCAACTATCAAGAACATCTTCTCTTTCATCTGTTCTATCTGTTATTTCCACTGTGAGAATTTGCAACTAAAGACCTTTGGGGCTCTTTAGAGAGCCTAATTTTTTTGTGAAAGCAAGGGTTTAACTCTCAGATGGCAGACTTACTTTCACTGTAGCTGAGGCCTTTAATAGTCTCTCCTCAGATGGCAGTAGGCTCTCTGCCAATTTTCAAAAGTGTCCTCATCTTTAAACCCGTAATGACATAATAGTATTTCTTAAGTAGGATTGGTTTGATGTTGTCAACTCCATTATATTTAAATTCAGTTGGCTTTCTGTATCCCGATGCTTGGTTTAAATTAATTAGCCACATTCAAACTGCGTATCTTGGTAGAAGCACCACTTGGCAGTTCAATATAAAATGTTTCCATTCTGGCACTCTGTGTGCACAGTAATTGTAAACTTCCAAATACAGACCAAGCACAAGCTCTTAAAGACACCACAGTACCACTTTTCCCCACAATCATTTTTGCCAACAAATTCCAACTTCCTGCCTTCCAAATCATAAATACTTTGTAACTTCGCAACATAATTGTTCCAGTTACTTGAGAGCTGTGATTAAGAATTTTAGAAAAACATTGGCAATCCACTGATGAAATCTGCCTGGTGTTATTGGAGGTTGGTTGATCGCTGATATTTTGATGTATTTCTAGGGTAAACACGATTTTGTTAATGGTATCGCTCCTCTCAAAGAACCACAGAATGAGCAGGAATTACACGTCTTCCAAAACGAGAGCCTGGGAATGGCCGTGCTGCATCTTTCATACATTGCAGTCCTGAGTGGCCGCTCACTTAGTGAAGTGGCCAAGGAAATAAGGTGTGTGAGTCAGCAGGTGTAAGTCTGTCAGAATGTATGACATGGTCACTTCACAATGGCAGAATGCTTCCCTTAAATCCTTGGGTGAATTTGTAAGAGCCCAGATGCTGGAGATTTGACTGAGGTGTTTATAAGTGTCGTAGATAACGACATGAGGAAGTCATATGTTTTCCACTTTTGGGGAGATGTTGTGGGGGATGGAGAGCAAAGGAAACAACAGTTGGGAAGCGTTTCCCCATTGAGATTGGAAGTAGATGGTGAAAAGTCGCCACACAGAATGAGCACGGAAGAAGAAGTTGCGGGGGCTTAGGAATCAGGAAATCCGTTCGGACGTTGAACGTTGGTATACTATGTGCCGGGGTAATAAGTAGCTTACAATATGTTTGCACATGTTCTTTTCATGAGTTTGCATTCCTTCTTCGTTTCTGCTTCTGCTCCCTCCCTGCACAGGTGAGGCAACACGGGAGAGAAATAACAAGAAATTTTAAGACATCTGCCAGGTCAGGCTTGCCAGTTTGTGGAAGCCAGCTGCAGGATGCAGCACCTGTAGTAGTTGTGAGGATTTGGTGGTAAAGCTCTTACTTGTTTATCATCATTTTAAATCTCCCATGAGATGTTGACATTCATCATTCCTCTCTCCTTCTCTTTGCCAGTTTTAAGGGGTGCATCCCAAAGACATTCCGTGCTAAAATAGAGAGGTGTAATGCCCTGACCAAGATCCGGCTGAAACGTGGCTTCCGAAAGTTTGTAAGGAGCTTCCACCTGCCTGTGGTTGGTTCAGGGAAGGTGATCCAGCATGACATTATATTCAAATACCTGTCTACTTTGGAGAACCTTTGCACCAACTTTGGAGGCGAGGTCTTTCATGTTTCATATCTGGAAGTGCTTCCGGAAAGTAGTAGGACCCCCTACATAAACAATCGGAATTACCTGCAGACCACAGAGGATATCGTCTGCCCCACACTACCTATCCAGGAATATGAAGTGCTCGTGACTGGGACAGAGGGAATTCAGTGGAGAATATTTAAGAAGGAGGTGATCATGGATATTGTATTTGAGCACTTCATCCTCTTCCGCCTGTCTGTCTGTGTCTCTCTCCTTCCCTCTGTCTGTCTGTCTGTCTGTCTGTCTCTCTCTCTCTCTCTCTCTCTTTCTTTCTTTCTCTCTCACTCACGCACTCTATATCTCTTGCTCTCTGTGTGCATTGCTCTTGCTCTTTCTCTTCCCCTCTGTCTCATCTACCCCTCTCTCTGCTGTCTTTGCCCCCCCCTTCTCCTCTGTCCTGTTTCCCTCCCTCTCTGATCTTCCCTCTCCTCTCTCGCGTCTTACCCTCCTTCTCCCCTCTCCTGTCTTTCCCCCTCCCCCCAGTTCTCCCCTCTCCCATTCTCTCCTCCTGCAGAACTCCAGACAACCTGAAATCCGATGACTTGTCTGTCTCTTCGACCTGCACTGTACAGACTCTCGGACAATGGGGCTTTGGTGTCCAAGCAGTGGAATAGATCTGCCTTTATCTTGTATTCAGATAGCACCTATAAGAGGTTTCCCCATTGCCCTTGGTAGATTCCTCCAACCTCATTTGTTGACTTGTGTAGTCGCGTGTATGAGGACTGTTGGGGATGAATGGTGTGACATTGCCGTGATTTTCTGTTCCCTCTCCTGTGGATGTTATGCTGTCCTTTGATCCTCTGATATTTCAGCCTTTCTGATGAGAACGTCCAAGTTCAGACAAAACAACTCAAGAATTGTTGAGTAATAATTGTGATGGTCTTTTATTTTAAATAGCCTGTATCCCTCAAAAAGACAGGCTGGAAGAGCAAACCAGCAGACAATGGCAGCAGCAAATCCACTGAAACAGTTGAGTTCACTGAGAAGCTATGGTCGCACTTTTGTGATTTCAAGGAGATTACACACATCGTCATCTCTGACTGCAGGGTCAGTGTTCACAGACAGGATAACAAATGTCTGGTGAGTAACCTTCTCTACTCCCTGTTCCTCCTCCTCCTTGCCGCTGTCCATTTGCATGCGTTGGTCACCCTCTGGGTCCTCGGCTTGGAGCCCTGAGGCACGTCTGAGGCTTTATGGAGTGAGCTCAGCCTTGCCCTCACGTTACACACGCACAGTGCTTGCTGGCATCACTGGATTGCCATGATATCTGGGAACTTTCCCTGATCCTCAGACTTCCGCATTAAAATGATTGACTATATTGTCAACTTGTGGAATGAAAACTTGCTGTGATTTCCCATTCCCTCTCCTGTGGGTGTTATGTTGTCCTTTGATCCTCTGATCAAACTTGTTGGTCTCCTTGGCTTAACACATCAAATCTGTTCTTCTGTCTTGATTACTACCACTCGATGACAAGGGTGACAGTGATTGCTGGTTTGTGGGGTCTGTTGGATCTGTCTGATTCTGTGCTTCCCAGATTGGAGAGTGGGAGAGTGTCAAGGAGGGAGACAACGCTGAGACTGGTTGGGAAGGAAGCACTTGAGTGAGGTTCCTTGACCTTGTTATTTGAAACAAAAGGAAAAGAATGAAAAAGCAATGTTTATTCCCCTGTTTGAAAAAATTCCCATTCATTCTGAAACAAAAGCTGTTGTTGATAAAAAGTTTACTGTTGTGAAGATTTCGAAGTAGACATGAGGCTGTGAAGCTAAGCCCTGTAGGGTTTGTTTGAAATCAGTGCCTCACTTTGTTTTACAAACTGGAGCCGGTGTCAGTTCACACTGTGATTGGATATGTTGTGGATAAATGATCACAGGGCAACAGGAGCCCCATTTCAGTCAATCACAGAAGGAATGTGGGAAGGAGAGATGAACCAGTTTTTATTGTTTTAATTTATTTGCCTGAATTTGTGCTCCTTTAGAACCACAATCACAAATTTCTGTTCACAACAAAGCTTTCTGACTGTGCAGTATTTTTGTGCTGCCTCTGTTTGTTGGCCTCAAGATCACTGCTGATGCAAAAACCATTTTGTCCAATTAGACTTGTCCTTGCACAATATGAAGCCTTCAGTTTTCCCCTTTCAACATCAAGCTTTTTTTAAACAAGTGAGAATGTACCTGAGGAATACACGCAACAAATAAAGATGACAGTCTGAAGGTTGCAAGCTCAGTCCTGTACTGTCTTGGGTTGGTCTCTCTCACTGGGGCTTGTCAGGATTTTGAGGTAGTCTAAAATTATCCTGAGGTGGGGAAAGATCAACCCTAGTTCCTATTTTTTGATTCCAGCTGGTGGCTTCCTAGGAAGTATACGTAGAAACCAAGCTGAGATGTGGCTGCGACTTCACAGCAGAGCAGCAGGTGTGCAGAAAATCAAATCCAATCAGTCCATGCTTTAGAGTGTGAGAAAAACCATTAGAAATTAGAGCTTATGATTGCATTTCTCCGATTGGAGCATCCCTGGTTTTCTTTGCTGTTGGTGAGAGTGCCATGAGCCTAAGTTCCAGAACTGCCTTAAAATATGCTAACGTCTCTCTGCTTTTTGTCCCTCCATGGAAACCTTTACCAAGTGTTTGGCCATCAGACTTCATGTGTCTTTGTGGGAAGATGCCAGATTTGTTTCATAATGCTCTTATAGAGCATCTTGAGATGGTCTTCTCCAATAAAGGGGCTAGATAAATGCTATTTGTTATAGTTTAGCTGTTTTATTACTGTTCTTTCTCTAGCTAACTTGGTAAGCTCGATAAACAAAAACATTAAGGATATTTGAACATAGGAATAAGAGTTGGCCATTCAGCCCCTTGAGCCTGTTCCATCATTCAAGGAGGTCATGGCTGATCTGTTTGATTCACTCTACCTGCCTATTCATGAATACCTTTGTTTGACAAAAACATCTGTGTTAGATCCATTTTTGGAAGAGAGTTCCAAACATCGAAAATAAGCTGGATTGCTGGAACATTTTTCCCTGGAGCATAGGGGTTTGATGGGTGACCTGACAGAAGTTTATAAAATCCTGAGGGACATCAATGACAAGGGTCTTTTCTCAGGGTGGGGGAATTCAAAACTAGGGTGCATATTTTTAAGGTGAGAGGAGAAAGTTTTTCTAGAGGACATGAAAGGTAACTTTTCCAGTGGTTTGCGTGTGGAATATACTTCCATGGATGCAGGTACAGTTACAACATTTAAACGATATTTGGATAAGTCCATAGACGAGGTTTGAAGGGATAGGCAAGTGGGACCAGGTTAGTTTAGGACTGTGGTCAGTGTGAATGAGTTGGGCCAAAGAGTCTGTTTCCATGGTGTATAACCCCGGCTCTGTCTCCCATCCTTGATGTGTACAAGTGTTTCCTAACATCTCTCCTGAACAGTCTGGCCTTAATTCTCAGACTGTGCCTCCTAGTTCCAGAATCCCAAACCAGTGTGAATAGTTTATTTTATCTGCCCTGCCTTTTCTTGGTAGTATCTGGAAGATTTTGTTCCGATCACCCCTTAAACCTCTAAATTCTCGAAAACTGACCTAATTTGTACAATCTCTTCTCATAACTTAATCCCTGGTCAAAGTTCATGATTCCTTCAAGCACCTTTCCATTGTGTCCTTTTGAAAATTAGATATTTGCAAAATCTCAACATGGAGAAATCAAATCTATCATCAGATGTGATGGAGTCTGAATCAAGTTTTCAGATGTAACTGTGTGGGAAATCTGTTACCAACATGTTTTCAAGGGACCCCAGTCGATACTGGTATGGCTGTGGGAGTCCCTTACAAATGCTGATACTGGAGATCTTGGTCACCAATTTCCAGAAGATACCTACCTGCTTCAAGGCCAGCAGAAATACCATTTCAGGATATATTGCATGTTCGCAAGCTGGAAAATCTCGTTGGTAATAGAACTAAAACTGAGAATAAGACTGGAAGAACAGAACAGAATTGCTGGGGTGGTGAACTGAAAGGTTGACGTCAGGACAAATTTGAAACCTTCGTGGGCTGTATTCAGCTGTCCAAAGTTCAGACACAATGTGCACCAAAGCTAACTGTTTTCTTGTTTTAATTTGAAGGACCTTGTACTGCCCTCACACAAACAAGCACTGTCCTTTTCAGCGCTGATCGATGGCTACTCTCGCTTAACCACTGACTCTCACCACTATCTGTGTCATGAGGTTGCTTCTCCGCGGGTTGTGCTGAGCATCACCAGTGGCATCCATGGACCAATGCAGTAAGTTCCACCTAGATCGATTTTGCCCTGCTCAGTTCTTTTTATTTCTATGTATTTGTTGGTGTTGGATAACATAAAGCTTTTGATACGCTACACAGTAAAGCAGCCTCCACACTGTCTCTTTGAGAGACTCCAAGGGTACGGACAACATGGGGTTATATACAGGGTTAAATTTCCTTTTCAATTGTCCCCGTCAAACGGTGTTAGTTACAGAATAGACCTCGCTTTGTCCCTTTCCTGTCAAACACTTCCAAGGCACGTACGCTATAAAGCTCCATCTACTTTGTCCTAAAAATATACCTTGGAATTAACCACAGAAGAGCATCCCTGCTGCACCACTGTCGTTTTTAATTGATCAGGATAGATGATTTTGCAGAATCCTTTGAAGTGATTTTTCGGGATGTGGACAGTGCCCTCATGAGATACAGTTTTTGTTTGACTGTCCACTGATAGCACTGGTGCTAACCCGTCTATTACCAGGGTTACTGCCCTGCTGGTTTGTGAACTCCAGTACATTGAGATGAATAACCAATGTGAATCAGTACTCACAGAAACACAGAGACTTGGTAAGCTTTGGTGATTCCCATCAACCACTCCTTCTGGATTTGACCAAAACCTGAAGTGAAATGGTGGGTTTCTCATCTCAGCATCTCCAAGACCCAGCCCCTTAGTCCACTGTACCACCTACTCTAAACACAACCCTATAACACCACCTCTTGTAACTCGTGTTCCAGTTACTCCCTAACCTTATTTATAACCCACATCAGTATTAGTCGAAGAAATTCAAGGCTAGAGGTTGCCAGTGTCAATCATATCCCAAATCCACTGTACTCTGTCTTCAGTTTGTAAATGCCAGTCAAGATTCAAGGAGTAGGAAAAACAAATTCCATCAACTTTAGACCTAATGTTTGTTCTGGAGAGAATTACCTTCTCTCTTTGCAGAAAGTTATGGCCACCATGTCAATGACACAGACTCTAAGAAATAAGATGAAAAGGAGTAGTAATCTCTGGTCTACTCTGGTGTGCATAACTACATGTACTGCTTGTTAGAAAGCAGTGTTTACATTGGATAACACAGTGTGGAGCTGGAGGAACACAGCAGGCCAGGCAGCATTAGAGATAACACAGTGTGGAGCTGGAGGAACACAGCAGGCCAGGCAGCATCAGAGATAACACAGTGTGGAGCTGGAAGAACACAGCAGGCCAGGCAGCATTAGAGATAACACAGTGTGGAGCTGGAAGAACACAGCAGGCCAGGCAGCATTAGAGATAACACAGTGTGGAGCTGGAGGAACACAGCAGGCCAGGCAGCATCAGAGATAACACAGTGTGGAGCTGGAGGAACACAGCAGGCCAGGCAGCATCAGAGATAACACAGTGTGGAGCTGGAAGAACACAGCAGGCCAGGCAGCATTAGAGATAACACAGTGTGGAGCTGGAAGAACACAGCAGGCCAGGCAGCATTAGAGATAACACAGTGTGGAGCTGGAAGAACACAGCAGGCCAGGCAGCATCAGAGATAACACAGTGTGGAGCTGGAGGAACACAGCAGGCCAGGCAGCATCAGAGATAACACAGTGTGGAGCTGGAAGAACACAGCAGGCCAGGCAGCATTAGAGATAACACAGTGTGGAGCTGGAAGAACACAGCAGGCCAGGCAGCATTAGAGATAACACAGTGTGGAGCTGGAAGAACACAGCAGGCCAGGCAGCATCAGAGATAACACAGTGTGGAGCTGGAGGAACACAGCAGGCCAGGCAGCATTAGAGATAACACAGTGTGGAGCTGGAAGAACACAGCAGGCCAGGCAGCATTAGAGATAACACAGTGTGGAGCTGGAGGAACACAGCAGGCCAGGCAGCATTAGAGATAACACAGTGTGGAGCTGGAGGAACACAGCAGGCCAGGCAGCATTAGAGATAACACAGTGTGGAGCTGGAGGAACACAGCAGGCCAGGCAGCATTAGAGATAACACAGTGTGGAGCTGGAGGAACACAGCAGGCCAGGCAGCATTAGAGATAACACAGTGTGGAGCTGGAGGAACACAGCAGGCCAGGCAGCATTAGAGATAACACAGTGTGGAGCTGGAGGAACACAGCAGGCCAGGCAGCATTAGAGATAACACAGTGTGGAGCTGGAGGAACACAGCAGGCCAGGCAGCATTAGAGATAACACAGTGTGGAGCTGGAGGAACACAGCAGGCCAGGCAGCATTAGAGATAACACAGTGTGGAGCTGGAGGAACACAGCAGGCCAGGCAGCATTAGAGATAACACAGTGTGGAGCTGGAGGAACACAGCAGGCCAGGCAGCATTAGAGATAACACAGTGTGGAGCTGGAGGAACACAGCAGGCCAGGCAGCATTAGAGATAACACAGTGTGGAGCTGGAGGAACACAGCAGGCCAGGCAGCATTAGAGATAACACAGTGTGGAGCTGGAGGAACACAGCAGGCCAGGCAGCATTAGAGATAACACAGTGTGGAGCTGGAGGAACACAGCAGGCCAGGCAGCATTAGAGATAACACAGTGTGGAGCTGGAGGAACACAGCAGGCCAGGCAGCATTAGAGATAACACAGTGTGGAGCTGGAGGAACACAGCAGGCCAGGCAGCATTAGAGATAACACAGTGTGGAGCTGGAGGAACACAGCAGGCCAGGCAGCACCAGAGGAGCAGGAAAGCTGACGTTTTAGGTTGGGACCCTTTGGTTTTCTCCCATTTTTCGTTTCCGTCATATCCTTGGTAAGGATACAGTGTGATCAGGCATTGGGTGCCATTGTGTGATTGGTTAAGTTGTAATACATGGTGTGATATTGTACAATGTACCGCAGAATGTTACACAGGTGAATCTCCATAGTCACTCCACATGCATCAAAAGGTATTTGTCTGTGGACAACCACACGGCAAAGTCAAACACTCACTCTGCCTCAACGTTGGCAGGCAGGAACGTCCCATCAGGGTCACTGGATAACCATCCAAACTGATTTTCCTTCTCCCTCTCAGCCATCACAGTGTCTACTCAGTCAGTTCACAGGAGGATCCCTGCATCATTGCAAGGCCCTCCACTGAGGCAGAGTGAGGTTTTAACATTGCGAACAACAGGCAATCTGTTTATAGTTTAATTCCTTGATGAGAGATGTAAAGGAATAAC
The DNA here is from genome assembly GCF_030684315.1 of Stegostoma tigrinum. Lineage (NCBI taxonomy): Eukaryota > Metazoa > Chordata > Chondrichthyes > Orectolobiformes > Stegostomatidae > Stegostoma > Stegostoma tigrinum. The sequence continues at coordinate 22,781,911 of NC_081388.1, forward strand.
AGTGGGGAGATATTGAACCTTTCCTTCATGGTTTCACCACAGACCGCACTATGTTACGACTAAGCTCCGACGAGAGGAGAACAAGGAGGGACTGTATGTGCTGCGATGGAGTGCTTTAGATTTCAATAAGATTATCATGACGGTTGTCAGTAAGGAAAAGCCTGAGGTATGTAAGCACTTTGTGCAGGTCCTGTTTATAAACTAGAGCATAATGAGGTGTTGGCAATCGTAGCAACATGACAGTGTGGAGTTTAAATGTTGGAAGCGTGTCTTTTCCCCAGTATACTGTTTTTGGGTGTAATCATACCTGGGTTCATTGTGACTGACTGACTGACTGGCAGGAGGGCAAGCAATCCTTGTGGTGGGAGGAGCATGGGGTATTGTGACTTATCTCCTCACGTGTTGTCCAGTTGGGGAAACAATAGGCACGACGGGTCACAGAGTAGCAAGTCTGGGAAGGTGAGGATAGCAACCAATAACAACCCCCCTGCTGCTTCATCAGGCTGCTCAGGCTGTGGATATCAAACAGTGACCACCTTGAGCTCCTTGTTAGACAGGGGATTTCAGGATTACCAGAGTTGGGTGGGAGTATGATACAAGTAAGATTGGTCAACAACTGCCATGTTCTCTCATTTGCTCAAGATATGAGGATAATGGTTCCCGCCTGTCCACATGTGATAGATACAGGATCCCACACAGTTTACCCCATGAGGTAACAAGGTGTGGAGCTGGATGAACACAGCAGGCCAAGCAGCACCAGAGGAGCTGGAAAGCTGACGTTTCAGGCCTAGACCGTTCCTCGGGCCTGAAGCATCAGCTTTCCTGCTCCTCTGATGCTGTTTGGCCTGCTGTGTTCATCCAGCTCCACACCTTGTTATCTCGGATTCTCCAGTATCTTTACCCCATCCTAATTTCTTGTCCACATCAAGAGTACACACTGCTTTAAGTGCATGTGATTCCAACTACAGGCTAAAATAATAAATTCATTTAGCTTTATGCCAGTCCTTATTAAAAAGGGCTTTGTTCTCCAAAGGAAATGTCCCCATAATGGTGTAATCACATAATAATGTGGCAGCGCAGTGTTGAAGGCAGCACAGCTGTAGAGTGCTTATTAAACAGTAATGCTAGATGGTGGGAGCAGGGCCAGAAAGCATTAATGGTTTTGCTTTTAAACATTAATGTGAATGGGGCTTCTTCCAAATTGTTCCATGAAGCTTTTCTTCTACAGTAAAATCACAGCATTAATGGAGACTGGGATTGGAAGGCAGGATGTTAAAAGGCCAAAGGTTTCCCTCAGTTGCATTAAGAGTTTAAATCTTTTTACCTCTTACCTTGAACCTATGCCCTCGAGCTTTGGACTCCCCCACCCCAGGGATAAGAGCTGGTCTGTTTATCCAATCCATGCCAGTTAGCAGAAAAGGCTAACACGAGGGGTCATAGTTTTAAGCTGGTTGGAGGAAAGTATAGAGGGGATGTCAGAGGCGGGTTCTTTACACAGAGAGTTGTGAGAGCGTGGAATGCGTTGCCAGCAGCAGTTGTGGAAGCAAGGTCATTGGGGACATTTAAGAGACTGTTGGACATGCATATGGTCACAGAAATTTGAGGGTGCATACATGAGGATCAATGGTCGGCACAACATCGTGGGCCGAAGGGCCTGTAATGTTGTATGTTCTATGTTCTAAATGTTATTCTAAAAAAGTACAATATCAGTTGGCCTCATTTTAATGTTTTGCAGTGCGCCCCTTCACCCACCACCACCACCCCCCCCCCCCCCCCCCCCCCCCCCCCCCCCCCCGCCCACCCCCACCCATCCCGAGAAGCTGTGTTTCTCAGTTGCTTATATTTGGAAATGTCAGAAACCTCAAAAAGCATGAAAATCTGAATGTCATTTAGCAGTAAGGAGTTTGTCACATTAACAGGCGAACAGGAAGAATTGCTTTCTAATAAAAACATGATCTCCTGGAAATGGTTGTGGTGTGAGAAGCAGTGTTAATGTTTCAGGTTGAAGATCCAGAAGAGTTGATATTGTGTTAGTACAGATCTCAGGCCTGCTGGGGGCCATCAGTGAACCAGTAATTTTGGTTAAATTTGTATAATTGTCTTGCATGCTTTATAATGAAATGATTGAGAGGAGCTCATTTATCAGGTAATAAAGATTTTGGATAATATCATAGGGTTATTTTTCATTTGGGTAAATGATTAGAGCACGATAGGATCAGGCTGCACAATGCAGGCTTTTGCAAGCACAGTAAATAACGTCATGCCTTCGATGCCTTTGGGCTCTTTGTTTATTTTCAGTGTTTTTGGTTTACAATGTTTGAGGTGTGTGAAAGAGGATGGATTTGCATTCCATTACCATGCTGGGAGGAGCATATGTTAAATGAAAATCTCCAAACTCACGCTGAGAAAAGCTATGCATTTTTGAGCTTGGAAGTGTTCTTACAGGTGTCCATTGCAGATCAGTGATTGGTGCTGTGTGGGAATGCTCCATGCCTGCTCGTGGCATTGCTGACATTGTGAATAAATATTGCCTTTCCTTTCTGGTGGTGTTGACTGAGCAATGTCTGTCGGAACTTTAAGTGGTGCCTTTTGGATTGTTCGTGAACAGCAGCACACTGAGCTCCCCAAGAATATAACTTGCTCTCAGTTAGCACACAGTGCCTGTTGCTAGACTCACACCCAGAGGAGCCTGTCACACTTGCTGGTTATCTCCCTGCAAAACATAGCTGAACCTGCAAGGTCGCTTTAGCACTCCCTGTGCTCCAAGACTTGGCTCAGATTAACTTGTTCTTATCCACGAGTAGCACTTCATTTAGCAGTGATAAACCAGTTGTGTAAATAATTTGGTTAATAATTATTCTGTTCAGTTGAGATGATATTGAACTGAGGCCTGAGTGGGCCAGTAATCTGTGATGGTCACTTGAATTCCCACGAAAATAAAAGTGCAAAATAAGATGAGTGTAATTTTCAATGATATTGACCCCACATTTTATTAGCTATTTCTGTTCCCTCAAGCACCAGCCCAAGCCATGACTTTGTTTTCCCTGTTGTAGGAGTGTGAGCCTTGCTGCCCATTGGTTACGGTAATGGCTGAATATAACCTTAGCTCTCGCTTTCCACACCGGTCCCACATCCCTTCATTGCTGTACTATCCTAATATCACTTGTGAATCTGTCCTGCTTAGAGAATAGTTTGCCAGACTGTAGCAGCTCAGAGGAGGGGAATACCAGTTTCCTTTTTAAAAGGAAACAGATGTTTTACAGTACTAAATGCAACTTTTGTTGAACACTGACCCTCTTGTTATGTTTTACTTTCAGTTTGAATTATTGAAAGGTTCTGGGAGTTTTCAGGACATGAAGCAGTTTCAGATTGAGAGGAAGGCCCCAGGCGCGTATGTGCTGCAGGGCTGGGAGCGGTCATTTCCCAGTGTGAAAGAGCTCCTCGAGAGCCTCAAGGGCTGCATGCTGAAATCGGGGAACGAGAGCTACATGGTCAAAAAGTGTTGTCCGCCTCTTCCACATGGTAAAGAGCTTTGCCAGACATGGCGAGATGATTTGGCAATGTTTTTATACTTTTCCTTCCTGTGGCATGTTTAACGTCCCTAGCTGGGAGGGCACTGCCAGAGCTGATGTGTTATTGCAGTTACAGTGACTCTCCTGCATTCCCTTTTTGATCAGCTGCAAGAGATGGACATTGCACAGTCTTCCAAAGCCATGTCTGTCATTTCCTTCATGTCACACCTCTTCAATGACCACTTCTAGCTCAGGGCTGCTTGGGTCACTAACTCCTCCCTTCTTCCCCTGTCAGGAAGTTCCTTTCTGTTCCCTTTAGATTGCACCCGGCATGGTTAACACACGCCTTTGCTTGTATTCACATCAGCTCAGCGCACACACAGAGCCTCAGTGGATAAACGCAAATTCTCCATTCCATCTTGCATTCCCTCCAGTTTCAAACACTGTCACACAATCCCAACTCCCCGACAGGTTACAGACACTGTCACCCAGTCCCAACTCCCCGACAGGTTAGACACTGTCACCCAGTCCCAACTCCCCGACAGGTTACAGACACTGTCACACAGTCCCAACTCCCCGACAGGTTACAGACACTGTCACACAGTCCCAACTCCCCGACAGGTTACAGACACTGTCACACAGTCCCAACTCTCCGATGGCTTACAGACACTGTCACACAGTCCCAACTCCCCATCAGGTTACAGACGCTCTCTCCTTCTCCCAACTCCCCGACAGGTTACAGACGCTGTCTCCTTCTCCCAACTCCCCGACAGGTTACATACGCTGTCTCCTTCTCCCAACTCCCCGTCAGGGTACAGACGCTGTCTCACTCTTCCCAACTCCCCGACAGGTTACAGACACTGTCACACAGTCCCAACTCCCCATCAGGGTACAGACGCTGTCTCACTCTTCCCAACTCCCCGACAGGTTACAGACACTGTCACACAGTCCCAACTCCCCATCAGGGTACAGACGCTGTCTCACTCTCCCAACTCCCCGTCCGGTTACAGACGCTGTCTCACTCTTCCCAACGCCCCATCAGGGTACAGACGCTGTCTTACTCTTCCCAACTCCCCGTCTGGTTACAGAAGCTGTCTCACTCTTCCCAACTCCCCGACAGGTTACAGACGCTGTCTCACTCTTCCCAGCTCCCTGACAGGTTACAGACGCTGTCTCTCACTCCCAACTCCCCGACAGGTTACAGACGCTGTCTCACTCTTCCCAGCTCCCTGACAGGTTACAGACGCTGTCTCTCACTCCCAACTCCCCGACAGGTTACAGACACTGTCACACAGTCCCAACTCCCCATCAGGTTACAGACGCTGTCTCCTTCTCCCAACTCCCCGTCAGGGTACAGACGCTGTCTCACTCTTCCCAACTCCCCGTCAGGTTACAGACGCTGTCTCACTCTTCCCAACTCCCCGTCAGGGTACAGACGCTGTCTCACTCTTCCCAACTCCCCGTCAGGGTACAGACGCTGTCTCACTCTTCCCAACTCCCCGACAGGTTACAGACACTGTCACACAGTCCCAACTCCCCGACAGGTTACAGACACTGTCACAGTCCCAACTCCCTGTCAGGTTACAGATGCTGTCTCTCTCTTCCCAACTCCCCGACAGATTACAGACGCTGTCTCACTGTCTCACTCTTCCTAACTCCCTGACAGGTTACAGATACTGTCTCACTCTCCCAACTCCCCGTCCGGTTACAGATGCTGTCACACTCTCCCAACTCCCCGTCCGGGTACAGACGCTGTCTCACTCTTCCCAGCTCCCCGACAGGTTACAGACGCTGTCTCTCACTCCCAACTCCCCGACAGGTTACAGATGCTGTCTCTCACTCCCAACTCCCCGACAGGTTACAGACGCTGTCTCCTTCTCCCAACTCCCCGACAGGTTACAGATGCTGTCACATACATGGCTGTCCCTGCGCCCCTGAACTCCCCTGTTGGATTAAAAATTGTAAAAACAATGTTGTAGTTTTCTTGACAATCTGTGATCTGCTTTGACTCTCAGAATTCTCCAATTTACTCATAACGAAGAATGTGAAAGATAGTGATGTGCGTCCACTCACTGCTCAGTTAAATCTGAGCCAGCTCAGCTTCCATCAGATAAGGAAGGAGGAGATCATTCAGGTGAGTTTGTTACGATGCAGTATATTATCCAAATATCTTTGCTTTGCCCCTTATCTCCTCTGAATCTAAGCTATTGTGACCAGCCTGGCTGGATGTGGGAAATTGTCTCCATGATTTATGAAGACTGGGTCTCTTGTGCATCGCAGACTTGTAAGAGGACAGGCGGGACCCACATAGCATTGACCGCAAAAGTAGCAAATGACTGGTGGTTGCTGAAGACCGTTCAACCCTCTTGATCTGACCACATTGCCCCTAACTCTTCCCAGTGCAATTCTTTCACCCATGCTAGGGGGTTTATTCACTGCAAACAGGAGATGCCTGGCCTGGCTCCAGTGTAATCTTCGTATTATTGTAGGGCAGGCTAACTTTGACTCTGCATTTACAGTCACTTAAGATATAAGTTCTAGAGAAGGCTCACTGGATCTGAGACATTAACTCTGCTTTCTGTCCACAAATGTTGCCAGATCTCCTGAGATTTTCTATCTATTTGTGTTTTCCTTATTTATATCTTGAGCTCTGCTCAGATGCTTCATTTAGAAATTGAAAAGCCTGTCTGTCCTGTTTTTCCTTCTCACATATAGCTCTGTGAGACAGAAGTATAGACCATAAGACATAGGAGTGGAAGTAAGGCCATTTGGTCCATCAAGTCTACTCCGCCATTTAATCATGGCTGATGGGCATTTCAACTCCACTTCCCTGCACTCTCCCCGTAGCCATTAATTCCTTGCGAGATGAAGAATTTATCGACCTCTACCTTGAAGTCATTTAATATCCCGGCCTCCACTGTGCTCCGTGGCAACGAATTCCACAGGCGCACCACTCTCTGGCTGAAGAAATGTCTCCTCATTTCGTTTCTAAATTTACCCCCTCTAATTCTAAGGCTGTGCCCACGGGTCCTCGTCTCCCCACCTAACGTAAACAACTTCCCAGTGTCCACCCTCTCTAAGTGATAGTGGGTCATGTCTTTTTGTGGTTATGAACATCAACTAGCCACAAAAAGACATGACCCACTATCACTAGTGTCCTTACACAAAGATGAGGAAGGACACCACTTTGATTGGGACAACACATCCATCCTAGGACAAGCCAAACAGAGACACGCACGAGAATTCCTAGAAGCATGGCATTCCAACCGGAACTCCATCAACAAACACATTGATTTGGAGCCAATCTACCATCCCCTGAGAAAAAGAACAGGAAATGACATCACCAACCCAAGGAAACCTAACCAGATAAATAGAAAGCGGGACATAACACCAGCGCTTCGTCGGAGGCTCACTGATGATGTTACCTAGAATGGTGACGAGACGTTTGAAAACTAACCTTCCAGCTCAGCGAGCAAGCTTTCATCCAGAACCTCAACCTGAGCTAAAAATCTTCTCAAAACTCAATTCTGCTTTATGAATTTTCTCACAGTTTATAAAATAGTCCATGCCTGAATTCTTTTTTCCAAAGGGCAAGACCTCGCATTTGTTCATGTTGAATTTCATCAGCCATTTCTTGGACCACTCTCTGAAACTGTCTAAATCTTTCTGCAGCATCCCCACCTCCTCAGTACTACCTCCCTGTCCACCTAACTTCGTATCATCGACAAACTTTGCCAGAAAGCCTCCAGTCCCTTCATCCAGATCAATAATATATAAAGTGAACAGCTGCAGCCCCAGCACTGAACCCTGCGGGACACCACTTGTCACCGGTTGCCATTATCCCAACTCTGTGCCTTCTGTCAGACAGCCGATCCTCAATCCATGCCAGTAGCTCACCTAGAACACCGTAGGCCCTCACCTTACTCAGCAGCCTCCCGTGAGGGACCTTATCAAAGACCTTTTGGAAGTCTAGATAGATAACATCCACTTGGTTTCCCTGGTCTAACCTACTTGTTACCTCTTCACAAACTCTAACAGGTTTGTCAGGCACGACCTCCCCTTACTAAATCCATGCTGACTTGTTCTAATCAAACCCTGCACTTCTAGGAATTTAGAAATCTCATCCTTAACGATGGATTCTAGAATTTTACCAACATCCAAGGTTAGGTTAATCGGCCTATAATTTTCCATCTTTTGTGTTGATCCTTTCTGAAACCAGGGGTTACAACAGCGATTTTCCAATCATCTGGGACCTTCACAGACTCCAGTGACTTTTGAAAGATCATGACCAAAGCCTCCGCTATTTCCTCAGCCACCTCCCTCAGAACTCTAGGATGTAGCCCATCTGGGCCAGGAGATTTATCAATTTTTAGACCCTTTAGCGTTTCTAGCACTTTCTCTTTTGTAATGTCTACCGTATTCAACTCCGCCCCCTGGCTCTCCCGAATTGTTGGCATACTACTCATGTCTCCCACTGTGAAGACTGACACAAAGTACTTGTTAAGTTCTTCAGCTATTTCCTTATCTCCCATCACTAGCCTTCCAACATCAATTTGGAGCGGCCCAATGTCTACTTTTGCCTCTTGTTTGTTTCTTAAGTATTTAAAGAAGCTTTTACTATCATTTCTAATATTACTAGCTCGCCTACCTTCATATTTGATCCTCTCCTTCCTTATTTCTCTCTTTGTTATCCGCTGTTTGTTTTTGTAGCCTTCCCAATCTTCTGATTTCCCAGTACCCTTGGCCACTTCATAGGCTGTCTCTTTTTCTTTGACACATCTTCTGACTTCGTTTGTCAGCCGTGGCTGTCTGAATTGCTGCTGTTGAATTCTTGCTGTGCCGAGCTAGCCAGCCTCTCACCACTGACCACAAGGTCATGTTGTCCATATGTCAGCCAGAGTGTGGAATATCAGCAGGCGGTTTGACTGCAGCTGGCATCACAGTTGAACTCAATCCTGTCCTCTCGTAATATACTATCAGAATGAATGGGTATTGTATTCTTGGTGTGCTCCTGTTCCCTAATCTGTCAGATCTCAAGCTTGTTTTATTCTTCCTTTATGGTTGACACTAATACAGTTATGAGATTTGTACTGGCTTTCCTCATTGTTTTCCATTTTAATTTTATTGTACACTTTTTAAAATTGTTCATAGAATGTAGACATTGCTGACTAGATCAATTATTTGTTGCTCATCCCCCTAATGGCTACTGTTCCGATCCCAGACTGAAATCCGACTCGATAGATTTTTAATTTAGTAAGGTAGCCTTTCTCTAAACCAGTAGACAATTCTGCAGATTTTGGCTTTAAGAATTAAACTGAAGCTTACTATGCAAAAGAAATGTACATAAAATTGAATTAATCAAACTAGTTACTAAAAACCCATTGAAAGATTTCAAAACACATGATAAAATACAATATTCCATCTATCCAAACAGCATCCCTTTACAGTACTGGAAAAGAGAATTCTCTCCTATGTCACAACTATTAGTTGACTTAACTTTACAGTTCCAGGACTTGAGAGTTTGATTGCTTCTTCCTCAAATATTCACACAATTGAGCTTAGACTTTCTCAGCTCCATAATAACCCCATTCAGGATTCTAACCAAATGTTTCTGGTCTGAAGCTTTCAAAAGTAGACACTTTACACCGAGGGAACCAGTTTTCTAATTGTTCAAAACTTCTCCTTTCTTTAGGAGAAGCTGTTGTACACACCAAAATGTTACACAATGTCTATGAGCTGGAAACCAAACTCTTTCCTATGCCTTTGGGTTATTTTTCCAAAGAGATGTTTCTCCTAAGCAAAAGAAACCCTCTGATCTTCCTAACTGAAAGCAGCCTATTAGTCTGTAATGTTTACTCCATTTATTCCTGGAGATCTGCCAATCGAACATAGCCTCATTACACCTTCTAAAGGTCCCTCTAAAACTGACTTTAAAAGGAAAAACTTGGCTGCAGAAATGCTGACCACTTCATCATTCAATCCCTTCATACACACAGACCAAAGCTGCCATGCCACTGGGTCAAAATCCAAGCCGCAAAATCAATCATGTTGCAATTTGGATAAATCGCATTGTTTAGATCACACCTGCTTGTAAGATACTAGTTAATTGTCAGCCACATTGCTGTGGGCCTGGAGTCACATTTAGCCCTGAGCTGGTAAGGGCAGCAGATTTCCTTCTCTAAAAGACATCGGTGAACCAGATAGGTTTTATCACTGGTAAAAGCTGGTAATAGTCTCCACAGGCTAGCTCTTCGTTCCAGAGATTTTATAAATTGAATTTCAGTTTCACTATCTGCCGTTGTGTGACTTAAATCCACGCCCCCAGGACATTAGCCTGGGGTTCTGGATTACTAGCTGGTGATATTATCACCATGCCCCTGTACCAGGATGCCAAAGGTGAGAAAATAGCCTCACCTGGGAAGAAGATAACCAGGTGTAGAGCTGAATGAACACAGCAGACCGAGCAGGAAGGCTGACGTTTCATTTTTCTGAGGAAGGGCCTAGGCCTGAAACGTCAGTCTTCCTGCTCCTCTCATGCTGCTTAGCCTGCTGTGTTCATCCAGCTCTACACCTTGTTATCTCAGATTCTCCAGTGTCTGCAGTTCCCACTATCACCCGGGAAGAAACTGGCTTTTGTAATGCAGTTTACACCAGCAACAGTAGGAGTTGACTGTCTAAAGGAAGAGGGCATGGAGCTAGAACAATGTTTACTTGCAAAGGCTAGAGAAATATGCCTTGGGACCAGATCGCCAAAATATGTTCGCATCAGGAATGTGGCTGTGTTAGGTGTTTTTTCATTAATTAGCTCAGGAGCATGTATCCTGTTCAAGTAGTCTTGACATCAATCTGTTATAATGTTGTAAAAACAGAAGTTGCTGGAAAAGCTGAGTAGGTCTGGCAGCATCTGTGAGGAAAAAGGTCAGAGTCAGCGTTTTGGGTCCAGTGACCCTTCCTCAGTTTTAATGAGTGATGCGGTGGAGGCCCTTCTTTGAGGGATATTTTCTTTACCTCTTTGAGCTCTGCCACAAATCCAATGAGTTCCCTCCTTGAAGGTTCGTGCGCTTCTTTAGCCTTGAATGTGTCTGCATGTTGTGGTTAGCTTGGGTCCAGTTGGTTTGCTGCTCTGAGTAAAGTGCTGTATTGTCCTCTTTAGTGTCACATCTCAACAGTAGCCATCTGGCTTACTTCAGCTGATTTGCAGATTCCCCTGAAACAAAGCCATGTGATCCATCCAGAAAGTCAGAGTTGAACCTCTTTATCCCATTGGGATCACTGTTAACTGTTTGGAATCTGGGGAGAGGCAGTTAAGTGGATTGTGCAGAGATGGTTGCCTCAGTCCACCTACACACAAATCACACTGTCACCTGAATCCTCCCTGAGCACTGAGAACGCAATACACGCCAACATAAAGCACTCATCTTTTTTGTTCATAGGAACACCATTTGGGCCGTGGAACGAGGATGAATATCTACGCTGGTAGGTTTTGTGAGGGTGAAGTTGAGGAGGAAGAAGAGATGGACTCTCCCTGTGGAACAAGCCACAGTGAAGCAAGGGATATCCGTGTGGTGTTGAAAGTTCTTGATCCTAGTCACAGAGACATTGCATTGGTGAGAAAAACAGAAGGGAATCTGATCAACATAACATCACCAGTAATTTCTTCAACTCGGTCTTGTGACCTACATATAACTACAGAAATGAAAATATTTCTTAGTGCGTTTTGCAATTGCAGAGTATCCCAAAGTGCTTTCTGGAAAATCAAGTCATGATTGTAATAGAGTCATAGAGCTGTACAGCACGGAAGCAGACCCTTCAGTCCTACTCATCCATGCCAACCAGCTTTCCTAAATAAACCTAGCCCCATTTCCCAGCATTTGGCCCATATCCCTCTGAGTCCTTCCTATTCATTCCCATCCAGATGCCTTTTAAATGTTGTTATTGTCTCAGCCTTCACCACTTCTCCTGGCAGCTCATTCCGTACACACACCACCGTCTGCGTAAAAAAGTTTCCGCTTAGGTCCGTTTTAAATCCTTTCCCTCTCATCTTAAGCCGTCTCCCCTCTCAACTCCTCTACCCTGGGGGAAAGACCTTGTCTATTCATCCTATCCATGGCCCTCATGATTTTGTAAATCTCTGTAAGGCCACCCCTCGGCCTCCGATGTTCCAGAGAATATAGCCCCAGCCTATTCAGCCTCTCCCTGTAGCTCAAACCCTGCAACCCTGGAAACATCCTTGTAAGTCTTTTCTGAATGCTTTCACGTTTCACAACATCCTTCCTATTGCAGGGAGACTAGAATTGCACACAGTATTCCAAACGTGACTAACCAATGTTCTGTACAGTGCAACATAACCTCCCAACTCCTATACTCAATGCAATGACTGATAAAGGCAAGTGTACCTTCGCTATCTTATCTACCTGTGTCTCTACTTTGAAGGAACTATGAACCTCCATGCCAAGGTCTCTTTATTCAGCAACACTCCCCAGGACCTGACCGTTAAGTTTACAACTCCTGCCCTTATTTGCCTTTCCAAAATACAGCACCTCACATTTATCTAAATTAAACTCCGTCTGCCACTCCTCGACCCATTGGCTCATCTGACCAAGATCCCAGGCGCTACATGTTAACAAATTTATAGACAGTAAGCTTCCGTAAATAGCAAGGTGACATTAAATTCCAGCGACTCTGCCTTGGGAACTTTTCCTTTCTCTGGAATGGGCAGATGGACATAGGGTTCACATTTTGCCTGAAAGGAGCCACCTCTGACCGTAGCATTGTGTCAGTACTGCAGTAAACTTTCCTTTCATATAATGCGCTCTTTCTCAGGGAGAGAGATTCAAACAAGATCTTCTGCCCCTCAGACCAGGAGGTGACTAAACTGTGTAGTGATAACCTGACAAGAACCAGCACTGAAGGTGTTAGTTCACTGGGGAGGAGAGTTTTAAATATGAGGCTCATGACAAGAAACTAATGGGGAGGGGGAACTTGTGTTCTCCAGCAGAGTGAATAGGACCTGTGGAGAGGAATGAAGAGGTAGGACATTGTTTGTACAGGAACTTGAGTCCTGCAGCTCAGATACATAGAAACACAGGAATAATACAGCCCCTACCCTTTCTTATATGAAGGAGTTGCCTTCATTAGTCAGCATCCTTAGTTGACTACAACCACAAATGATACAGCTAAAATCATTAAGTCAATCAGACAGTTTGAAAATAACAATGCCAAAACATTAAGAGCTATATGGGTGATATGGCGGCTCAGTGGTTAGCACTGCTGCCTCTCAGCACCAGGCGACCACGCTTTGATTCCCTCTTGGGTGAGAGTGTGGAGTTTGCACATTGTCCCTGTGCCTGCGTGGGTTTCCTCCGGGTGCTGTTGTTTGCCCCCCACAGTCCAAAGATGTATATGATAGGTGGAAGAAGGGTCTGGGCCCGAAATATCAGATTTCCTGCCCCTCTGATGCGGCTTGGCCTGCTGTGTTCATCCAGCGCTTCACCTTGTTATCTCATTTTGGGTAGATTGGCCATGGGAAATGTAGAGTTACAGGAATAAGATAGAGGAGTGGGTGGCATGTTGTTTGGAAGATTAGTGTGGACTCGAAGGGCTGAATGGACTGCTTCCACACTGTAGGGATTCTATAATTCTCTAAAGAACTGTTATAGTCCTAAAAGTCAAGGATCAGCATATGGGAAATGTCATCTCTTGATTTGTAATTTATTTAAAGAGCCACGTGTTTTTGGACTAATTTTCCAGATTGAAAGATTGGTGTTTCAAAATATCATTGGATATTGGAGGTGGGGTGGGAAAACTATGATCTGCTAATTTAATTTGATTCGTATTTAATCAGTTTATCACTGAATCTATTCTGTTGATCCTGCCTTGTTTTATAATTGAGGTTGTGATTATCCTGTGTGCGTGTATATGGTTTTCTTTGTTTGGCAGCAGTTATAACCCACCAGGCTTTATCTTTGATCAGTTCAGGTTCTTGTATGTATCCTGTGCTGGTGTTGCAGCCTGTGCACATACTGCCAGGTCATCCTCCAGCAGCTGCAGTTCTTGTTCAGACACATTGTTTCTTTGGCATTTTCTGACTTTTTTATTCACCTCAGCTATGCCCCTCATGATTCCATAAACCTTTATAAAGTCAGGCTCAACCTCAATTTTGCTTTTTATGTTTCAGGCATTCTTCGAGCTGGCCAGTCTGATGAGTCAAATCTCTCACGCTCACCTTGCCTTCGTGCATGGAGTCTGTGTGCGGGGCTCAGAAAGTAATTCATAGTTTTTTCATACCTCTTAAAACTAAAGTTTTTTTATTTGCTTGTGTGGTGATGCTTAAAGCCTTAGAGTTCCTCTATTATTGTTAATCCTGAGAAATGGATCACTGCAGGATTCCCGTTCTCACTCCCAGCCCTCTCCCCTGTCATTCCCAAATTCTCAATTCCCAGTCTGTGGTGTGCTGTTGGAAGGAGCAGTGGCAGACGATGCAGGAACTTTACGGAAACCGCTCCAAGCCTTTGGAGGGTTGAGGGGGTGGGGAGCAGAGGAAATAACCATACTCTCTTTTTGTTTCTCTTCGCTGGTCATTGTAGTCAACTGTTTTCAGAAACGGATTCCTGAGCATGAGCTGCAGAGCGTTCATACCCTGGCCAGGCAGGAGTAACAGCCACTGGCCATGATAATTTATGATTCTATTCCAGAGGTTTTCTTTGGCTTCACACCCAGCCTGAGCAGTAGGCTTTTACATTCTGTGCCTGCAGTGACTATTATTTCGAGCTGATTTAACCTCACTGGTCCATGCTGTCCCAGTGCCCTGTTTAATTTCCATTGCTGTTGGTCTGCCTCGCTGATGACACAGAATGGGAGCTTCCTGTTTCACTTATGGTGATACAAACATGTTAGTCCACTGCATTTATCCAGATAATCAAAATGGACTCAGGGGGCTATTTGATTGTGGGAGAAAGGTCCAAATATTTGATGTGTTAAAAGGGATTGGCATGCTGCTTAAAAAGTACCCATAAGCAACATATTTTGTATTGTGCTATATGTTTAAGTAAATGAAGACAACACCGCTTTTAAAATTTGCCCGGCCCCTCCTGACCTGTGATTTTGTGCTCACTGTGTAGATGACTACAAAGTACTCTCCGTTCTGAGTCTATCACATTCTAGATCCAGTTCTATTGCTCTGTTTTGCTGGCTATTTTTGTAGCTTGTCTACTGATTTATTTTTCTGTCTGATCATTCAGTGTGCAGACCGCCCTGTCAGCTGCGTGGCTTCATGTTCATGTTCATCAAACCTTTCAACTTCAGCAAAGACAATTTCACACATTGTGCATTCTTTCTCAGTTCAAAGTGTCACACCTTTTTGCAATGACTGCAAAAGGTTTCTCCAAGAAAACCATAAACTGGAGTTTGTGTTCCCAGCACTACGAAAACCAGGAAGCGACTGTGAATGCTCAGACACTCTGTCAGCCTTCCTGCTCCTCTGGTGCTGCTTGGCCTGCTGTGTTCATTCAGCTCTATACCTTGTTATCTCAGTAGCAACGATCAGCTTTAAATGACCTGGGTTGCTCATTGATTTTTGTGTTCTGCACCGTATTTCCAGCCTTTCAAAAGGGAGCCATTGGTACTAAATAAAGCAGATATGGCTTAATGATGCAGGGGAATGGAGTCATAGAGATGTACAGCATGGAAACAGACTCTCCAGTCCAACCTGTCCATGCTGACCAGATATCCTGAATCAATCCTGCCAGCATTTGGCCCTCTAAACCCTTCCTATTCATAAACCCATCCAGAAGCCTGTTAAATATTGTAATTGTACCAGCCTCCACTTTCACTGGCAGCTTGTTCTATGCATGCGCCCCCCCCCTCCGCATGAAAATGTTGCCGCTCAGGTCCCTTTTTATAATGCCCCCTCTCACCTTCAATCTATGGCCTCTAGTTGTGGATGCTGCTGTCCTGGGGAGATGATCTTGGCTATAGCAGGACATTTTGGATTGTGCACCAGCTTCCCAATTACATTGCCAGAGAGTTTGCTTTCGCCCTGAGCATATCGGCAGCACCATTTGACATAGAGTCCTGCAGCACGGAGACGGGCCCTTCTGCCCAAACTGGTCCGTGCCGACCAATGTGTCCATCCACACTAACCCCATTTCCCCACACTTGGCCCATATCCTTCTAAACCTTTCCTATCCATGTATTCGTCCAAATGCCTTTTAAATGTTGTTAATGTGCCCACCTCAACCACTTATGCTGGTAGCTCGTTCAATTTGTGTATCATCTTCTGTAAAAGAAGTTGCCCGTCAGGTTCCCATTTATTCTTTTCCCTCTTAACCTTAAACTGATGTCCTGTAGTCCTCAATTCCCAAATTCCAGGGGGAAAAAAAACTGAGTGCATTCACTCTATCCATGCCTCTCATGATCCTGTGCCATCCCCCTATAGGATCCACCCATCACCCCCAGCAGTCTCCTACACTTTTTTTTTAAACAAAAAAGTCCTAACTTTCCCAATCTCGCCCTATATCTCAGTGCCTTGAGCCCTGGCAACATCCTTATAAATTTCTTCTGCACTCTTTCCACTTTAATAACATACTTCCTACAGCAAGGTGACCAAAACTGAGCACAGTATTCCTACCTGCAGCTTCACCTATGTCCTGTACAACTGCCACATAACTTCCTAACGTCTATATTTAATATCCTGACTGATGAAGGCCAGTCTGCCAAAAGCCGCCTTCACTGCCCTGTCTACCTGTGACTCCACTCCAGAGAACCATGCACCAAGGCCCCTCTGTTCCACTACACTCCTTAAGGCCCTACCATTCACCATGAAACTCCTACCTTGATTTGACTTTCCAAAATGCGACACCTCACATTTATCTATATGAAACTCCATTTGCCGTTTCTCGGCCCACATCCCCAACTGATCAAGATGCTGCTGCAATTTCTGGTAACCTTCCTAACTGTCTATGATACTGCCTATTTTAGTGTCACCTACAAGCTTTTTAATCATGCCTTGTACATTCTCATCTGCATCATTGATTATAGATAACAAACAGCAACGAGGCCAGCACTGACCCCTCAGGCACATTGTGAGAGACAGGCCTCCAGTCCTACAAACACTCTTCCGCTATTTCACTCTGCTTGCTACCATCAACTTAATTGTTACTTGGCATTGACATAGGACTGCAGGGTTGCTTTCCTGCAGATGTGCTGCTGTTGTGCCATCTAGAAATGGCATGGACGTTAAACATGCTGCAAAAGTAAGTCATTCCAGTTTAGACTCTTCCGACCCAAAGGCAGAGCTCTTCAAGTAGTTATGTAGAGCCCAGTTTCCATGTTTAACTCATTTTACCCACGTGAGCTGTGCTTTACTGGACAGGAGTGCTAAAACACAGTCCCAAGTAGCCAATCACAATTGCGATGAAGATAACCTTCGATTAAGCACAAAAGATCTGTTTGTTCAGAGAAGCTAGGACATGGGAGTGACTGAGACAATAGTCTTAAAGTGTAATCCAAAAGGTTCTCGGATTGCTGACCTTGCTTTCACATGGGTTTGGATTACAGTAGCAAACAAGCAATTCATTCATCCAACCTTAAAATGCTCCAGATGGAGTCTCTCCGTCCAGATCTGGTCACTGCACCTGAGGAAGGATATAGGGGTTTTGGAGAGGGTGTTGTGCAGATTGTCCATCATGATACTGGGGCTTAGAGTTATGCGGACAGCTTACATAAACCAGAATTTCTCTTGCTTATGAGAGGGGATCTGATCAATGTGTTCAAAGTGTTAAAACTGCTTGGTGTAGATGCAAAGAAATATTATCTCTGATCAGAATTCAGGAATAGGTTTTTTGAAATTTGACCTCAGCTTTTCAGTTGTGAAATGGAGAGACATTTTCTCATACAGAAGATGGGAATCTGATGTTCTCCCCTGTCAAGACTGTGAGTGTATGTCTGCTGGGGGTCAGATGGATTCTCTGAGACTGGGATTAATGGGTATTATGCGGTTAAGCGTATTGAAGAACATGACATGTAGCCAGCTCAAGGCACAGGTCAGCACCAATCTAGTGAAACAACAGAGCAAAGATTAACCCAACTCGTGCTCTTTATGTTGCAAAGAGGTAGGAGACGCTATTCCTTTTTGAATCAGATCACCTTCAGATTGAAAAATGATTGCCTCACCTTAGCAGCTCAGTTTCCTGTTTGGTTTATCCTCCAATTGTATAAACTCAGCAGCTTTTCCAGTCATTTCACAAAAGCACTGCCCTGTTTGATGCTTCATCCTCCAGTGAGACGTTAGCTGGGAACTAGTCCACTTATTCAATGGGTGTTACTGATCCAGAAGAATTCTCCCAAACTTGTACCACATCATCTTACCCCAGAGAAAATGTGTGTTTGTCTTTGTAGTGTCCATATAGCTCTGCCTGTTTTTTTTGGTGAGGGCTGTAATCACAGTATACATTATAATGTTTATCATGCTGCATGTTTCACAGAACTCATTTTGTCCCACAGTGCCCAGAATGTGGCCCAGTGGTTAGCACTGCAGCCTCACAGTGCCAGGGACCTAGATTTGATTCCACCCTCAGGCAGCTGTCTGTGTGGAGTTTGCACATTCTCCCTGTGCCTCTTTGGATTTCCTTTAGGTGCTCCAGTTTCCTCCCACAGTCCAAAGATGTGCAGGTTAGCTGGATTGGACATGCTAAATTGCCCACAGTGTCAAGGGTGGAAAATGCGGGGATAGAATAGGGGGTGGGTCTGGCTAGGATGCTTTTTGGAGGGTTGGTGTGGACTCAATGGGCCAAATGGCCAGCATCCAGACTGGGAATTCTGTGAAATCTATGTAATTATCATGTTTATATTGCTGCATTTCTAACCAAAGTGTTCTCCTTATGTTTATGTAACAATAAAGTGGAGCTAACAGAACAACTGGCCAAAGGCTGGACCCGGAACTCCCAGTTGGATTACACTACGTAAAATGCCCTCATTTTTAAAAAACAAATCACTTCTCTCTTGAGTAATTCCTTCTGCGGTTCCTTTGAAATGCTGCAAAATCAGACAAATCAGTGAAGCTAGACTGAAACCACAGAATTACAAATAACTCATGTTTGAATAAAACCTTCCTGCCAAAGGATTTTTAGAATGAGCTTCATCACAAAACATTTAGGCATGTTGACAAATTTTATTTTGAGCTCTTCTGCAATATCCTCCTTTGTATTACAGAAAAATGATAACTGTCCTCAATTTACAGATATACTTGTGGAAGAATATGTCGAATTTGGACCTCTGGATGTCTTGTTGCGAAAGGAGAGAGGAAAGCTGAACCCAGAGTGGAGTCTGACTGTCATTCAGCAACTTGCTAGTGCACTGAGCTACTTGGTATGCATCAGTATGCCTTGCGCCATTTCACAGAATCACTGTTGTATGGAAAGAGACCATTCAGCCCATCAAGTCAGCACCAACTCTCCAAAGAGTAACCTACGGAGAACCAGGTCCCTTACTTTATTCCTGTACCCCACATTTCCCATAACCCACCTAGCCTGCACATCTATGGCAATGGGAGGAAACTGGAGCAGTCAGAGGAAACCCACACACATGGTGCAAACTCCATGCAGTCGTTCGAGGGTGGAATCAAACGCAGGTCTCTGGCACTTTGAGGCAGCAGCACTAACCACTGTGCCATCGTGCTGCCCTATGCCACCATATTTCCTGACAAAATATAGTTAGTTGTACAAGATAGAAACAGACCATTTGGTCCAACTTGTCCATGCTGACCAGACATCTTAAATAAATCCTTCGGATTTGCCAGCATTTGGCCCATATCCCTCTGAACCCTTCCTATCCATACACCCAACCAGATACATGTTGTAATTGTACCAGCCTCATTCCATACATGCACCACCCTGTGTGTGAAAAGTTAGAACCCTTTTAAATCTTTCCCCTCTCACCTTAAACCTATGCCCTCTAGTTTTGAATCCTCCGCCGGCGCAGGCGGAGGGGGTGGGGGAGGTGGAAGAAAAGCCTGCCTATTCAGCCTCTCCCTGTAGCTTAAACCCTGGCAACATCCGTATAAATTTTCCAAGTTTCACAATATTTTTACTGTAGCAGGGAGACCAGAATTGAATGCAGTATTCTAAAGATAACACATCTGTCTTTGTCTGTGTGTGAACATAATTGAAATGTATTTGCAGGGTTGCATGTTTGTCTACATAAATATAATTGTGGTATTTCAACATAACTACTGCATGGTAAAGCATTTAAGCGTTTGGGGAGGGAGTGGTGATAAGTTGCTGTGTGAATGCCTCCCCCAGCGTCTCGCTGTGGAAGTACACCGGCTGGCTCTGGAATGGCTCAGTGACGAAGCTCTGACTGTGCTGAGTTAGCCCTTCTGCTCGGTGCTGGTTGGGGTGTGACAGTTGGTCTCTGTGCTCAAGGATGGGGTGGGGTGGGGGCAGGGGGAGGTGTGAAATGGTAGTGGTAGTAGTGTTCAAAGAAAATGTAATCCCGCATTCTTGTCCAATAGCCAGTTCACACTCACTGTTTGGGTTGATGCACAAAGAATGATTGAATGAATAAAAGACAATTGACACATTGAAACCCTGACAGACTGTCAGTGCCTTCAGATTTCAGTCGAGAGATTGGTCAGTAGCCTTTGAGCAGGAATCTCACTGAACTAGCATTTTGTTTCTGTCTGACCAGAATGAACATTTGGCAATTTTCTTTCTTCTCAGGAGGATAAAAACATGGTGCATGGGAACATTTGCTGCAAGAATGTGCTCGTAGCGAGGAAGGGGCTGGAAGATGGAAGCACCCCTTTCATCAAAGTCAGTGATCCCGGCATCAGTTTCACCGTGCTCACTCGAGAAGGTCAGTCTGTGCCTTTGCTGCTTGGGGGAGCTGAGGATGTGGGGAAATTCCACTTTCAAAAACACTGCCCCATATTGAAAACCAAGCCTACAGCTACACGCCAGTGAAATTTAGTTCTTACACACAAAGGCACTCTCGCCATTCCTCTCAGATTGGCAATTGGTCTGTTGCTAGTGGTATAGGGAAAAGGAGTTTTGTACATTGAGCTGGAAGTGGATAAGGGTCCACTCTGCAGGAGATTACCAAATGTCACCTATTCAAATATGTGGCTGCTTGAGGTGTATTATAAATTAAATCCGTATTTATATGTAAACGTGTCATGCTAATAGCTCCCATACACCAGTGGTGGTGGTATAATGGCATCCAGAAACTTGACCAGTGTGTCGAGAAGAGTGGAAGTTAGTACCAACTCAAAATTTCTGCTTCTCAAATTGCTGTAATTTTCTGTTTAACCAGAGCAAGAAAAATTAAGGGATTGATTGACTTTGAAATGTGGAATGAATTAAACTGGCTGT
Source organism: Stegostoma tigrinum (assembly GCF_030684315.1). Lineage (NCBI taxonomy): Eukaryota > Metazoa > Chordata > Chondrichthyes > Orectolobiformes > Stegostomatidae > Stegostoma > Stegostoma tigrinum. The sequence goes on from NC_081388.1 coordinate 22,802,792, forward strand.
ACTTGAATTAAAGCCAAATTCCTTTTACATGTGCTTTCCTGGTTCCACTCCCTGTCCGCAACACCAGTGGGAGGTTGGTGAGCAGAACCCATCATTTTTACACTTGGGTTTAGGACTTTGAGCCGCCGTAGGATGGGGTTTGGAGGAAGGAGTGAATGGCCAGTCTGGAAACCTAGATACTGCGAGCATAGGAACAGGAGTAGGCCATCTGCCCATTGAGCTTGCTCTGCCACTCAGCAAGATCATGGCTGATCTGATTTCCTACCACATGCTTATCTTGGGCCCAGATCCCTTCAAATCCTTGCTTAATAAACATTTTGTTTCAAGTTTAAAATTGACAATTGAATTAGCATTAACTGCCATTTGTGGAAGAGGTGTTCCAAACTTGCATTACTCCTTGCACATCGAAGTGATTTCAAACATCTCTCCTGAGTTGCCTGGGCTGAATTCTGGTTCTAGGGTCTTTAAGCAGCTGATAAATGAAAGCATTCCAACTTGGATTGAAATGGTTCCAGCAATGAGCAGCTTGCCCAAGCAGTGAAGGGCAAGGCCCAGAGTCAGCCTGTGCTGGGTTAGGTGGGCACATGACTACATAGAATTATAGCATCCCTACAGCCGTTTGGCCCTGCAAATCCAACCGACCCTCCAAAGAGCATCTCAACCAGACCCACTGCTTACCCTACCCCTGCATTTCCCACCCTCGACACGACAGGCAATTTAGCATGGCCAATCCGACTACCCTGCACATCTTTGGACTGTGGGTGGGGAGAACATGCAAACTCCACACAGACAGTCACCAGAGGGTGGAATTGAACCTGGTTCCCTTGCGCCGTGAGGCAGCAGTGCTAACCACTGAGCCACCGTGCCATCCCTAATGGAGGAATCCACAGGCAGGATTTCTATTCCTTGCCATCTCTGCTGGGAAGGTTGAGCAAATGTGAGGCTGTGATTCATCTCAATACGAGTGAATAATGTGTAAAGGCACTCGGACCTGATGGAAACAAGCTCGAGGAATGAATCTGCAAAGGAGATTAGTGATATGGAATAGAATAGAATAGTCATCTATTGCTACTTGTAGTTTGTACAAAACAAAATGCAGTGAAAAGTGTTTAAGTCACCATACCATGTGCCTATATTAATAACACAAGGTATAGAAAAAGAAAATATTTAAAAATTAAGACAAAGTCCATCTTAGTTCATGACTCCTGGGATTGGGAAAGGTCTCGGTGATGTTTGAGGGTTAATAGTTTTCTGATCCAATGGTCCTGTTGCTTTAATTTAATATCTGTTGAAAAGAGTTGCATTATTTGCTATTCCAAGTTCATTTTTTGCTTTCCCTACTAATCCTCCAGTTGTGAATGTGAGAGAGCTGATTGATTTCCTTTGCTCAGTGGACTGTTCCAATCCTTAAAATTGTTACAGCAGGACAGGGGCGTGCCGTCTACATACTCCCTTCATTCCCAATGACTTCCTCCTCCTCAACACCCGCATCCATGTGGGATTCAGTTTCACAAACATTGGCCTACAAAGCCTCACTAAAATATTCTTTCTCCTAACAAAGCCAGGGCTTACAGCCAAGTTCATTTAGATGTGTGGGACGGCATCCCAGCTGCCAATTTACTCCAGTAGTCTGCTACGCCTGCAACCTGATGTGGTGCATGTTTGAACTGGAATGAGCAGCTTGTCAAATTGGAATCCACGTGTGCTGTAACTCATTTGGTATCACTGTGGTTTCTGAGTCAGACTTTTGGATTCAGTTCTCATCCCACATCTTGACAACAAAACTCCAGGCCTACAGTCCAGTGTCGAACTGAGGGAATGCTGCACTGTCAGAGGAAGTGAAGCCAAGGCCCCATCTGCCTTCTCTGGGGGATAGGAAAGATCCTATGACTATTTTAACAGAAAGCAGTAGAGGTCCTCTTGCTGCCTGGCCAATATTTGCCCTTCAGTTAACATTTACTGGAGCAAATGAACTGATTTGTTATCCTGCTGCTAGTGGGAGCTTGAGGTGACTTCATTAGTTGCTGCTTCCTACATTCTAATTGGAAAGCCATTTCAGAAATGCTTCATTGGCTGCCAAAGAGATAAATCATGAATAGGGCTGCTTAAATACAAGTCAGTTTCAAAATCCCCTTCAAGCGAAAAAGCCCAAGCTCCTTTGTAGACCATTTATTTCACTGGTTGCTGGAAAGACCCACATTACTCACTTTTGCTGTTCCCCAGCTCTGTCTTATTTCTCTTGTTATTAGATGGCCAGAATTCCACATTACAACAATGCCTCCACTTCAAAAAGTCCCGTCAGATATTCTGAGAAAGAGCAAGGCACTACAGAAATGCAAACCTCTTTGCTGCACTTGAGATGGAGTGAGACTCATGCAGGGACAGTACAGTGACTTTTCTGATACTTTTCGGATGAAGGGTCTAGGGCCGAAACGTCAGCTTTTGTGCTCCTAAGATGCTGCTTGGCCTGCTGTGTTCATCCAGCTTCGCACTTTGTTATCACAGTACAATGACTGTTGTGTTTGTTCGAAGGAAACTTAGTGCCTGATTGACTCTGGCTGAGTGCTGGCAGATTGATTTCTTCAACCAGGAAAATCTCCTGGTCAAATGCTTCACATGTCTGCACGGAAGTTCACTGCAGCACATGTCACACTGGGTTCGGAGGTTCAGCAGCAGAAACAGCAATGTGCCAGGGTCGACCTTGGAGGGGGAAAATGTTTAAAAACTCCTCACCCACCTGCTAAACAGATTGGCACAGAGACTGTTGACGTCATGGTAAAACCTGGAGTGCCCCCGCGTGTTTGAGCTGCCGAGCTCCATTGAGGTTGGGCAGGAGAAAGCTTTAGAGTACTTGGATAGTAAGTTGTTCCGGCACTCTGCCAGCTGACAAGATTTACATAGCAATGGGTGAGGCAGATTCAATATTCATGCCAGCTTCCTTGTCAGCCTGTCCTCTCCCCAAACCCAGGCCAACAAACATCCCTCAGAACTGGAGTAGGCCATTCAGCTCCTTGAGCTTGCTGTGTACCCCTTGGAGGTGTGAGAGAACAGCACCAGGAAATGCACCTTCCACCACCGAGAAATTTGTCTTTAACTCCCTCCAGTCATCACATGACCAAAAGCTGAAACTTCACACCAGGCAGCTGGTCCTGTTGTCTTTGCTGTCTGATGGATTGGGATCTGCTCTCCTGGTCTCCTCTCTTACCATCCCATACCAACACCCCAGTCTCACTCCTTCCCCAACCTCACGATTGTGACTCAGTTCAACTGTCTGTCCTCCCAACACGTCCTTTCCCTGCACCACACTATGGCCAGAGCCCCCTCCCACATTACCTACTCACTGTCAGAATGTGCCTTCACGTCCTTAACTCCCTGCATTGCTCATCATTGATTACTTACTTGATCCCTCTGTCACCATGTCCTGATGTTTCTGTCCCCTGTTTCCAGCTCCTCCCCTGGCCCTGACTAACTGTCATGTTCTGTGCATCATGTAGGGTCTTTGGTAAGATACTATCAACTGATTGACTCAATTTTAAAATGATCACCTTTGTGTTTAAATCCCTCTGTCCTTCTCTGCTTCCCCACGTCTCCTTGACAGCTTCACTCCCTATTTCCCTCCCCATGTCCCCTCGACAGCTCCGTTCTCCCCTCCTTCCTCCCCACATCCCCTGGATGGCGCTATCTGTATCTGGCCTCTTGTGCAATCCCAGTTTGTAATCACTTCCCTGTCGGTGGCAGTGCTGTTTGCTGCTGGGGCCTTGAATTGTGGAATTCCTTTCCTCACTGCTGCTTCCTTGAAGATATTCTTTTGAACTTGCCTGTTTGACCTCTTTGTAGTTTGGTCTGAAGCTGGTCATAATTCTGTGGATTGCTGGAGGCACGTTCTGATGGTCTAAGTGCTTCAAGTACGAGGTGTTGAGGGACCCCTGGAATTCAGGGGTGAAAATCGAGCGACAGAAACAGAAAGCACAGTATAAACATGATATATTGTAACTGTGAGTGTCCAGGCATGATATAAACCTTCTGTCTCTACGCTTAGTATTTACTGTTGTGTACTGAGAGTTGAAGGTGAGATTTTGATTTGGGCAGATTGGTGAAACACTGACTTGTGAAAATCCCTGTCTTCCCAGAACGTGTGGAGCGAATTCCCTGGATCGCTCCAGAGTGTGTCCAGAATGTGAACAAGTTAAGTCTGGGTGCTGACAAATGGAGCTTTGGGACGACCGTGCTGGAAATCTGCTGTAATGGAGAGGTCCCACTGAAGGAGCGAACACTGTCTGAGGTAACAGTCTGAACAGTGCTGGGCTGGGCAATGTGAACAAGAGGACCACAGTGCACTCCAGGTGATCATGTGGAGTGGTCATTGGGGCGCAGTGCAGTGGGAAACTGAGACACAGGGATTGGAGGGTCCAGGTTTAAAGCTAAACTCTCTTCCCATACCTTGAGCCACTGGTCACAGCACAATGGTCTGTGTTAGGCGGCTAAAAAGTAGCTGTTTCTTGAGAGCAAGAAATTCAAGAGGATTGAACCCATTTTTACTGGCAGAACATACAGATTGGGGTATCCTGTTCTGTCAGACATTGAGTCTTCCCCAGTTACCGAGATGTGCTGTTGGGGTGTAGCTGTGCCCTTGCAGACAGATGCCTGGCAGGGGGTGGGGAAGACAGAACAGCACAGGCCAAGAAACTGGAGACTGCTGAAGTGGCTCAGAGGTCACAGTTACTGGTGGGAAGAGTTTGGATAAGGGAAGAAAGGTGAGTGGAGCAAGGAGAGGCTGAGGCAGTGAGTTGACGGGGGAAGTTTTGGATCTTGGGAAGAAGGCACAAGTAGCTGAAATGCAAGTCTTAATTTCAGTTGTGATGTGTTGAGTTTTCCTGCCCCACCACCGTGAGCAGCTTTCTGTGCTGGCAAGATTCCCAGTGCAAGTGCTTGGCCTCAAACTTGGGAGTGGCTGACTGCGTTGACTGTGATTAGTGGGAACTGAGTTTGATTCTTTTGTGCAAGGAAACCTTGAAAAATGAGCTGGTGACCCAGCCTAAAGCAAACACATATCGGTGTGTTCACGCTCAAACCTGATTTGCTTTCTTCTACATTTCTGTGCACCCTTTCCGTTCCTCTCCTTTCCACATACTGATGTCTGTCTAGTTCTGGGGGTTAACCATTCCTCCACCTGCCTCCGTGTCTCACTCTCAACGTTCCACTCCAATTCTGGGATTGACAGGGAGGGGGAGCGAGGCTGTGCTGATATATACCCACTGTCTCTCTCTGTGCATCCTGGACTGTAGCCAAGCCCATCCTAGCCCAGCTCAGACTGAAATTGTTTGCCTGCTGCCATCATCCCGTCAGCCCTGCGACTTGTTGGAATTGCCACCTGCAATGCCTTTTTCTGATTTTCATTTTAAACAGAAAGAGAGATTCTACGAGATGAAAGGGAAACTTCCAGAACCTTCCTGTAAGGAGCTTGCTGACCTGAATAGCCAATGTCACAGCTACGAAGCAAACCAACGGCCGTCTTTCCGGACTATTCTGCGAGAACTCACGACGCTGCAACAGCAAAGTAAGGTCCCAGCCCCACCACTGTGTCGTTTTAATGTGGCTGGGTTTTGGGGGGTGGTTTCGGGGCATGCGGCTTGAATAGATCTTTCTGTTACTGGCATGCACTGTATCAGTCAGGGCCATGCTGCCTCTGTGACAGAGTGATACAGGGTCAGCTCTGAGCTGCTCTGCTTTGAAGACCTGTAAGTTTAATCATTCCAAATCTGCCAGCTTTCTGCTCTGAATTCTGTTAGACCAAAGTTGGGAAAACCTATGGCTGAAATTGAGACGTTCATCAGGTCAGTGAAGAGTGATGTGATGCAGTGGGTTTCCAGATAAATTAGCAGATAAACTGTTTTTTGAAAAGTGAGCCACTGCAGGGGGTTTTGCTCTCTTTGCTGGGTGAATTGAAAATCTATTTTAATGGAAGAAAACTATGCATGAGGAATTTTTTTCACAAAAAGATAGTCTGTAACTGTGCTGTAAAGCAGCCGGTGTGAGGACATACCCTGTGACCAGCACTTGTTAATCAAAACAGGAGTCATCAAAATGAGAATGAATTGGGAGAGGTTTGGCCATAATGGGAAAAGTAACCTGTGAATGCTGGTCAAACAACACTTGGCTTTGTCACATCTTTGCATGGCCTTTTGTTGCAGTGATTTTCTTTTTACTAGACTGATTGTTCAGATGTGTTTGGTTCATTGGTGTGTGTCATGTTCCAGTCCAAGAAGTCAGCTGTGCTCTTTATCCAGTTTCCCTGTTCTAATGTTTAATAACCTACTTCCCAGATCCAGATATTTCCTGTGAAAATTCAGTGCCTACCGTCTCTGACCCCACTGTCTTCCAGAAACGCTACCTGAAGAAGGTCCGAGATCTGGGAGAGGTAGGTTTCTTTGCACCTTACAGCCTCCTAGTGTTTAGTAAATGTCCTGTAACAGCTGTGAGAGGATTCTAGCTCTAGAGTAACGTTTGTTGCTATAACTGACTGCTGACGTATGCATTTTGTTCTGACCAAGTGGGTGTGTTGAACATTTGAACGTTAAATGTATTCACCACTGGGTCCAGTTATGGAGCAGAATGGGACTGGACAGTTTGGTTTCCCAGTCCCGACTTCAAGCACAGAGTGATTTCAGTCACACTTTTCCCCCCTTGTCTTTTGCCCCCTCAGTGTGCCCCAGTTTTAGCAGCATCACTTGTGCTGTCCTGTTTCTGACAGCATCCGTTCCAAGAGCTGGTGTGCAGGACGTAACTGCTCCGAGCTCTGTCTGAGAATGTTATTTGAAGCCTGAAATTACAGGGAACTCCTGGCTATAACAGGAACAGGTTTTCACTCACTGTCGCTCTCCAGTAAGAGCTGCTGCATCTTGTCTTTGTTAAATGTAGATAGGACAACCAGCCCAGCTAACTTGGTGGCCTGAGTTGTATTGTTTATTTGTAAGGAATGGAATTAGCAAATGTCTTGGGAGCAGAAAGGAAATTTGGATTGAGGAAGTAATATTTTAACCCTGGACAATTTGCTTTGCTCTAGGGTCACTTTGGCAAGGTGGGTCTGTACATTTATGACCCATTTAATGATGGCACAGGGGAAGTTGTGGCAGTGAAATCGCTGAAGTCAGAGTGTGGAGAGGAGCTCCACACGAGCTGGACACGGGAGATCGAGATTCTGAAAACCTTGTACCATGACAACATCGTCAAATACAAAGGCAGCAGCAGTGAGCAAGGTAACCACAAAAGGCATTCCCACTCCACATTAGCCTCTGCATCACATTGAGGCGTGGTCAGCAAGTAATCTCCCGGCTCAGGGAACCGAGAAAAGCTGATGGTGTACAAGAGGAATGACAAGGTGTGGAGCTGGATGAACACAGGAGGCCAAGCAGCATCAGAGGAACAGTACCAAAGGGCTTGGGTTCTTCTGCTGGATTTGAGCTGTACCATCTCAACTCCAAATAACCAAACTTGCTCTCAGATGGTTTCTCAAAACACCCCAAGGTGTTTCACTGAGGTTTGAATTGCAGTTACTTGTGTCAGGAAGTACAGCTGGCTTTCACACAGCATGATCCCAGATACAGCAGATGGCACGAATAGTTATTTTTTATTTTGGTGATGTTGAGTGTGAAAAGAACATCATTCAGATCCTGGGAGAGAGGAGGTGGAAGAGATAGATAGAAAAGATAGGATATAGATGAACCAAAAGCAACTAAAACAAAGTAAGGAAAAGTCCATTAAAAGCACTGAAGATAAATCAGGCTCATGGGGAGGGCCAGTGGCTGATGGCATTGTTACCAGTTTTGTTGTTTATGTAAGATTTACAGTCAAACTGAGGAAGATGGTGAAGACCCCTGAAAACTGCCTGATGGCCAGAAAGCTGAAGGAAAGGGTTTGACTTCATTAAAACTTGTGTGTGTGTCTGCGTCTCCTGGATTCCCTGATGCACAGCCTATGTCATGTCACAGTGCACTCAGTCCTGGTGTTTGCTGAAAGGGTTTGAAAAGCCTGTTAGTGGGTCCTGGGAGACAAGCATCTAACAAAAAAATGATGACATAGTGGGGCTTCCCTTGAGGTGGTCATACAAAGAGATGAAGGCTAGAGGAGTTGCCTGAAACAGGCTGAATGCACCTTAGTCAGTACGAAACGCTATGCACATGATTTTCCTGAGCAGTACCTGTTCCTTTAGCTGAACCAGTTGTGAAAGATCTTGTGTACTTCGCTTAATAAACATCTCCGTCCAGATGGAAACTGTTGTTATTCACTGACGGTGCATTAATTGAGACAAGTCCCATCTTTAAACTTGTTGTTTCCATTTGTTTTAGGAGGTCAGATTGTACAGCTGATTATGGAGTATCTGCCGCTGGGCAGTCTGCGAGATTACCTTCCAAAACACGCTGTCGGACTTGGGCAGCTTCTGCTATTCGCAAAACAGATTTGTCAGGTAAAAACACACACCAGGCTTTGTTTTCCTTTATTATTCAAGTAATTAAATATCATAAATGTCTTCATACTTTGTACTGTCTCAGTGCTCATGTGTTGTACTAGTTATTTCCCTGTAACGCCATTCATCCTGCACTCCCATTGATCCAGACACCAGGAGTCCACAGTAGGACATTTCTTGGCAGAAGTGACTCAGTAAAAATGCCATGATATATAACTGAAACCTGCATCACAAACGTTCAATGTTGGCCTGTTGGAGTTCACAGGTAACATTGCCTGTGAAGAGTTCTCACTCCAGACAAGTCTCTCAGAGTACAACCACTTCTATCAGGCCTTGCTTTCTAACATGGAGTGCACAGGGCCCTGACCCATGGTCTTTTGTCTTTAATTCAGGGCATGTCGTACCTCCAGTCACAGCGGTATGTGCATCGTGATCTGGCTGCCAGGAATGTCCTGGTGGAAAATGAGAATGTTGTGAAGATTGGGGACTTTGGATTGGCCAAAGCGATCCCTGAGCACCAGGACTATTACCGAGTGAAAGATGATGGAGACAGTCCTGTGTTCTGGTGAGTTCCTGCCTTGCCACATTGGCAGCTCTCAGGGCTGGAGGGAGAATAGGCATCATTGTCTCTCAGCCAGATACCCAGGTTCTCCATTCTCCATGGTCAGCCAGAGGGAGCTGGGTGCTGCAGCTGGCCTCAGCCCTGACTTTGACAATTTGACCTTTTTTTCGGGACCAGAAATGCAAGATTGAGATAAAAAAGATTTATAAATTCCCAACAAATTCCTTTACTCAGTGAGTAGCAAGAATGTGGAACAGGCTACTACTGGAAGTAAACAGGTTTGAATAACATGTTTAAATAAAGCTCAGTAAACATGAGGGTCAAGTTTCAAACCTATTGTAAGTTAATAAAGTGTGAAGCTGGATGAACACAGCAGGCCAAGCAGCATCTCAGAAGCACAAAAGCTGACGTTTCGGGCCTAGACCCTTCATCGGAGAGGGTCCTTAAATAAATAGGGAGAGAGGGGGAGGCGGACCAAAGGTGGATAGAGGAGAAGATAGGTGGAGAGGAGAGTACAGGTGAGGAGGTGATAGGTCAGTCCGGGGAGGACAGACAGGTCAAGGAGGCGGGATGAGGTGATGTCCACTTCAAGCCCACCGACTCCCACAGTTACCTAGAATACACCTCCTCCCACCCACCCTCCTGCAAAAATTCCATCCCCTATTCCCAATTCCTTCGCCTCCACCACATCTGCTCCCAGGATGAGGCATTCCATTCCTGCACATCCCAGATGTCCGTGTTCTTCAAGGACCGCAACACACCCCCCCCCCCCCCCCCCCGCAGTGGTCGAGAACGTCCTTGACCGTGTCTCCCGCAACACATCCCCCACACCCCGCCCCTGCAATAATCGCCTAAGGGAATCCCCCTAGTCCTCACATACCACCCCACCAACCTCCCGAATACAACGCTTCATTCTCCAACACTTCCGCCATCTACAATACGACCCCACCACCCAAGACATTTTTCCATCCCCACCCTTGTCTGCCTTCTGGAGAGACCACTCTCTCCGTGATTCCCTTCTCCGCTCCACACTCCTCTCCAACCTCACCACACCCAGCACCTTCCCCTGCAACTGCAGGAAGTGCTACATTTGCCCCCACACCTCCTCCCTCCCCCCCCATCCCAGGCCCCAAGATGACTTTACACATTAAGCAGATGTTCACCTGCACATCTGCCAATGTAGTATATTGTATCCACTGTACCCGGTGTGGCTTCTTCTACATTGGGAAAACTAAACGGAGGCTTGGGGACTGCTTTGCAGAACACCTCCACTTGGTTCGCAATAAACAACTGCACCTCCCAGTCGCAAACCATTTTAACTCCCGTTCCCATTCCTTAGATGACATGTCCATCCTGGGCCTCCTGCAGTGCTACGATGATGCCACCTGAAAGTTGCAGGAACAGCAACTCATATTCTGCTTGGGAACCCTGCAGCCCAATGGTATCAATGTGGACTTCACAAGTTTCAAAATCTCCCCCTCCCCCACTGCATGCCAAAACCAGCCCAGCTCGTCCTCACCTGCCTAACCTGTTCTTCCTCTCACCTATCCCCTCCTCCCACCTCAATTTCCCACCTACCAACCTCATCCCGCCTCCTTGACCTGCCTGTTCTCCCCCGACTGATCTCTCACCTCCCCACCTACACTCTCCTCTCCACCTATCTTCTCCTCTATCCATCTTTAGTCTGCCTCCGCTATCCATCTTTAGTCTGCCTCCCCCTCTCCCTATTTATTTCAGAACGCTACCCCATCCCCCTCTCTGATGAAGGGTCTAGGCCTGAAACGTCAGCTTTTGTGCTCCTGAGATGCTGCTGGGCCTGCTGTGTTCATCCAGCTCCACACTTTGTTATCTTGGATTCTCCAGCATCTGCAGTTCCCATTATCTCTGATCATAATTCAAACCTATTGTGGTTGGTTGGCTCACCGAGCTGGTTTTTTGTTCCATAGCTGTTTCATTACCCTGCTGGGTAACATCAGTGCAGCCTCTGGTGAAGCTCCGCTGTGTTTTCCCGCCTGGCTTTTATACTCTGGGGTCCATTGAGCTGGATTACCTCACTTTTCCTTTGTAGTGGAGTGTATATGGGCTCGAGTTCTTCGTGTTTGTTGATGGCTTTCTTTGTGGAGTACCAGGCTTCTAGGAACTCCCAGTTCGACTGGGACAACACCAAGATCCTGGGACAACACCAAGATCCTGGGACATGTAAAGCAGAGGCAGGCACAGGAGTTCGTAGATGCCTGGTACTCCACGAAGAAAGCCATCAATAAATATGTAGAACCCAACCCCAAATACACTCCACTATGAAGGAAAATCGGAAGTGAGGCAATCCAGCTCAAGACTCCAGAGTTTAAAAACCAGGCGGGAAAACACACCAGCGCTTCACCGGAGGCTGCACTGATGATGTTACCCAGCAGGGTAATGAAACATCTGCAGAACAACAAGCCAGCTTGGTGAGCCAACCAACCACAACACCCACAACCCAAGCTACAAATCTACTCCAAAACCTTCAGACCTATTAAATCACTAATCACTTTGCTTCTCTCTCGTTTGTTTATCCAAGGGATGTGAGTGACACTGGCTGGTCAATGTTTCTTGCCGATCCTCTTATGCCATTTGAGAAGGTGATGGTGGAGAGCCAGATGGATGCTGATCTGCTGAGTGTTTCTAGCACCTCTCTCTTTATTGCAGGCTTCCAGTGTGTGCAGCCTTTTGCTTTAGTTGTGATGTTGAAGTAGTGGTGAGTGAGTGTGATGTTTTAGTGAAGTCAGTGATGTTTAGCCTCTCTGTCTGGGTGGAGAGCATTTAGTCTCTGTTCAGCTGTTTCTCACTCAAGACCAGGAGCTTGCTGTGAGCAGCCTTGGAGACAATGTGAGGGAAAAGTCAGCAGACTCTTACTGCTGTGTAAGTCTTGTCAAAACCTTCTCATGATCCTTAGCCCTGCTTCTCGATGCACTGACTGGTGTCAGTCCTGGCAGGGGGAATGTGCTGCTGGGTGTCAGCAAGGGGGAACAGTTGAATTGAATGGGGGAGTTTTGACCTGACAGAGGGAGTGCCTAGGATGAGGGTTTGTCTGTCGTCACTGGGTGGAGATGACATCCTGAATGTTGCTGAGCTCTTTGACTGCTGAAGCCACCATGACCAGCTGCTGACCTCTGTTTCGGATCCTGCATCATGAAGGGTTTCCCTCATTCCTGATCCGAGTGATGCTGAGGCCAGTCAATATGACCTGTCACTGTGCTGGCTGAGAGCACTTTCACAACCTTGGTCCTTCCTGATGTTTGAGCCAATGTGAGGAAATGAAATATGGGCCGTTATGACAAATAACAGCAGTTATTCATACATATTTATGCTTGTGTGTCCTGTTCCAGGTATGCTGTTGACTGTCTCAAGGAAGGAAAATTCAACTTTGCTTCTGATGTTTGGTCGTTTGGAGTCACATTATATGAACTTTTAACGTATTGTGAAACCCGCCAGAGCCCACCAGCTGTAAGTTATCTTCTGCAGTGTGTATTGAATGTGTGATGTGGTCAGGTCCCATTTGTGCAGTGTGATTGGGTCCAGCCTTGACTGACCCCAATCCACTGACCATTGCTATGCCTGGGAGAACTCTGAAGGATGGTGGAACAGCCATCTCTCTACTGTGAGCTTTCACTGACCCCCCCAGTTCTATTTTTCCCCACAGGCATCATGGCACAGAGGAGTCTCCAGCTCCCATTCTATCTCTACTCAGTGTCGTACTATTTCACTGTCCCCTCCACTGAAGTTCTTTTACTGTGCAGGATTCCCTTTAAAAGGACTCATTTAATTTTGAGAGTGTAGGAGATGATGTCTATGACTTACTGAGGTACTTTCATACCTTGTTCCTAGAAATTCATTGAGATGATCGGAGTGACGCATGGACAAATGACGGTGGTACGACTGATTGATTTGCTGGAGAGGGGACAGCGCTTGCCTTGTCCAAAGTCTTGCCCTCTGGAGGTAAGAACAGAAATTGGGGCAAGTGACTCGTGAATAGAACCAGCAAGAGATCTCTGTTCCTGCTGAGCCAACTCTCCCTGTGTCTGAACCATCAATGACCACGGCCTTTAACCTTCCCAGTTGGAGCCAGTCATGTGCTGCAAATACTGTCGAAGCTCTGGCAGCACCTGTGGAGAATGTAACAGAATTGACGTTTTGACGTTCTCTGGCGCTGATAGCTGCTTTCATTGGCCACAGGCAGGTGTAGGAGGTTTGTGCTTGTGATAGGACTTAGTCTGTCAGCCCTGACACACCTGTTCACTGAAACCCCTTCACTATCACAACAGGTGAAATGGTTTCTGTAAATGTTGCATGGCCCCTCAGTCCTTCCTGTTGTGTGGAACTGGGCCCAATGTTTTAGGAAGTTTCCAGATCCTAGTTGACCTTTGCTAATTGAGTCTGAATTTACCCAGATATATTCACCTGACAAACTGTTTGAAAGAAGCTTTTAGTTTTGTTAAACACAAGTGATGCAGCAGTTGTTTGCGTTTTGTGCTGCACATCGTGCAGATAATTCACTCTATAATGAAGAACTTCTACGTGGCTCCCCCAACCTGGAGTTACATTAGCTGCAGTATGTCAGTTTCAACGTGCTCTGCGTGTGTCTGATGCAGCAGGTAGCTGTTGTGCCTCTGGGAGAATTTGGAGGGAGGCAACTTGATTGTTTCACGTGAGCAATGTTCTCAATGGCTATTCCCCCTCCCTCTTGTCAGTGGGTAATAGCTGGTGCTGAACTGGCAGATCCCATGAGGGGTGACCCTTACAGTTCCACAGCCAGCTGTAATGTCACTGTGGTTAGGCCCATATTGGAGAGTTCTCTGTGCCATACAGTTTGATTGAAAGGTCAGGGATGGATCAAGATGGTTTCCTGATGCCAGTTGGTACCAAGTGATGCCACAATCATAGATTACACCCGTGAGGACAGAGGAGAGATAAGAACAGGTAGTAAAAGGGGCTGCCTTGGGCCTTATGCAAACCATTAAATTGTCTTGAGAGAGGATGGTCCTCAACAGAACAGAGTTGTTTAACACTGAATAAAGTTAACACCTCTTTCCCCTCTCTTTCTTTCTCTCTCTCTCTTTGTCTCCTTTGCCCAGGTTTACCAACTGATGAACAAGTGTTGGGAATTTGATCCAGCTCGACGTCCTCCATTTCAGGAGCTGATCCCAGTCTTTCAGAAACTGTATGAAAGATACAAAAGGATAGAAACTTCAAACATTCTCCAGAAGTTATAAACAGCAACTGCCCTGGCCAACCTCTTTCTATCCTTTTTCTCTTCTCACTTGGTAGCAGCTGATTATTGAGTATTCAATTTGACCCTCCCCATCTCTGTGCAGACCACCCCACCATGCTGACCCCCCCCCCCCGCCCGTGTCTCTGTGGTGACCCCACCTTATGCTGTGCTCCAGTATATATATCCCACCCCCCATCCCCATCCACCACTCTATCTCTTCCGGAAGAACTTGTATTCTTATCGTGCAGTCATGACCTGAGAATGTCTTGGAGTTCTTCACAGCGAGTTGGCACATTCTGAAGAGATGTCACTGTGCAGCGTGTGGACAGAGACAGATTTTGTACACAGCAAGGTCTCTCAAATCCATGAGAACAATTAATATTTCTTGGTAAGGGAATGAATAGTGGACAGGCTGCTTGCAGAGCTTTGTAGCAACTCTTCAGCCTGGCCTAAACAAGCAATATGGCGTCGGTTTAGTATAGGATGAAAGCTTTGGTCTCTCATCTGCATTGTTGACATGTTTTAGGACTTCGTTGAACATAAGAAGCTGAAGGATCTAGCTGTGAAAAAGATTGTTGGTGGAAGTTCGTATTTTTAATTCCTTCCTCTCAACCTCTCCAGTTTGAATTAGTTCTGAAATCAGAATAATGAGTTATAGATACAGGCATTCATTCTACGCTTTGCATTTAATATGTCATAATATAGTCACACATAACTGTTCAGGGCGCTGAATTAGAATAAATTTCAACTCTTTCCCCGTCATGAATGCCTCTCAGTACCTACGATTCTGATATGAAACTCAGTCAGATATTTTACACTGTTGACATTGAGTACAATGACGGCTCTGATTACAGTCACATTATCATCAGAATAACACTAGGGACCCAGTGAGGCCCCTATCCGGTAATGTCAAGCTGTTGAATTATTTTTACTTTGCAGCATTTTTTGTCTTATTACTAAGTGCCAGTAGACCTGTGAGTTTTGCACGTTTCAGATTTATTAAATTCATTCAGTGTGCTTCACTGCCGAGTCACGGTGTTTGCCTTGCTTCAGCGTAAATTAGAACAAGTCAGACATTAGCTCAGCAGCTTCAGTTCCTCGTGAGATGTTTGGAGTTGGCCTGCCTACTGAAACCAGGGAAATGCACAAATACATTCTTTCTGAACTGGTAGTGCACAGGAGGCGTTTTGCAGAAGTGCCCACACCACAGCTGCCGGTATTATCAAGAGCCCAGGATCGACTGTACGTGATCTTCGATATGTGTACAACTGCTGAGGTGAGGGGAGAAGTTCTTGCGCCTGAATTCACCAGGTGGTGATAGACCAGCCCTCGTGTGCTAAAGTTCTCAGTCATTTGTACTATTTACAGGCGTGCTCATGTACATACTGTCATACAGCATTGTCTTTGTTGGTATTCAGACATTTTATGCCAAGTGACATTGAAAATGGAGATGCCAGTCCTATGGTGACAGTAAGATATGCCAAATTGTGGAGTTAGCATGATATAATGGATGTTTAATACTGTTTAACACTCCAAGATCCACTCAATAGGAAAACTGCTCAGGAATGGCCGCGAGCTGCTGCAATATTATGGAAATACATTAAAATGATTTTGGGGAGAAGTGGGAATGGGAGATGGGTGCAAAGTATTTCTGCTCATCATTCAAGTGTCTGTCAGACTCGCTGATTCCTGACACTACAGTTTTCCCATTGGATGGTTCAGTTGTTTTGTAACTGGCTCCTGATGATGGATGTGGTGGTAGTCCTGATCATATCACTCAGACTTTGTTTGTATTGCCATGTTTTCGGACAGTGCCCAATTTCAATGAACACTGACTTTGCCAGCTTCAGGATAAGCATATCACTTTCCAGCACGGGAGTCTCCAGGAGTGATGACCCAAAGCCTCCTGCTTTCCTGGACAGACCGTCTCTCATTTGATTCAGTGCTCATTGTAAAGACCAATGAGGAGAGGATGCAATTAACAGACTGGCGTGTGACTCTCACAGCTTATTGTTTTACAATGTAAATGGACACAAGGAAGGCATTCATTCGACTGCTTACATTTGCCTGTTTTATCCAAAATGTGTCCTCTGTGCTGAGATACTAAGAAGCAAATGCTATGTCATTGCATTTCTGATTTGAGTTAATCGAGCAGCACTGACAGTACATTGGTAACTTTCCGTCACCAAGGAGCAAAGTTTGGGGGAGTTCCTAGCACTTACCAATCACCACCGTCATCATGGTGAGTTTGCTGAGTTGAGTAGGAGTGAATAACTCTTTTCAGAAGCTTCTGTTCAGATCGAGAGAGTTTTCACGTCTCTGGGAAAATGTTTGCATTACTACGTTGATGAACAGGAACTCGATTCAGTCGTGGCAACCTGAACTGAAGAGGATGGCAATGTGTATAGACGGTTTGAACTGGACTAAAGATGTATATTAAACACCAGGACAAATTACCACATTATAGCTTATGGGATTTCTTAAAATGACCGTTGATTTACCTGACCTGAGTATGATTGTGAATCATGGACATCGTGTATACCATATTACATTATTTGCACTTGAATACATGGCCAATTTATTGTCAAAACAATGTCATTCTTATTATGTTCAGTGATGGACAGAGCTTGCTCTATTTTGGAATACTTATGTGTCTCTGTCTTTTTTCTCTCTTTAGACTTTCTCATACATACTTGCACTTTTTAGAAAGGATTAGGCAAGATTGCCAGTGTCTTGCCTCACTTTTCTCTTGCTCTCTCAAAAGTATTTATCTTAAAGTATCAATGACCATTTGTTCTCCCATGAATGTGATTGAAAATGTTGTATGTTTATGCCCATCAACATGTTTAGCTAGTGTTTTCAGTCCTCAATTGACCTATTACTTAATCTGTTTTTCTGAGTTTCAGCTACCTTTTCCTGGACCATTTATTTAATAATAACTGAATTATGTTGAACTTCATTTAATGATGGATCACATTAAAGTAGTACCATTTATGCTTTTGAATCAGCATGTTCATATCTTAACACATTTTAAAACTTTGTACTCACTTACCGTGTTGTTAGATCAAGTTGATCAGCACCTATTGGTCTTGTGTAATGTTAGCACAAACCTAGTTCAACTTTGGAAATCTCACACATGTCCTTCTGTTGGAATGTCTATTAATAAGCATTACTTGTGTCAGCTTTGTCAGGTCAGAACATGTTAGCAGAAGCTTTCTAGTGATTGTTCCGTTCCATCCTAAAATTAGCATGTTCCTATTCTCGCCCAAACTCCCCAAGTGCACATGTGTGAACTATGTCTTCTACTTTTGGAGAACAAATGGATTTCATTGGTGATTAGTTTAAACTAAGTTCTTATTGTTTGGGATTGTGAATGCTGAAGTAGAAATAACTTGTTTTCAGGTTTCTGTTCGGGGACTTGGGTTTTTTTTAAAAGAAGATAGTCATTTCTGACTAGGGAGTTCAAAAGTCTTTCCAAGAAAGTACGTGACTTAGGTTAAATGGCCAGCAAGCTACAGGAGAAGGTAACTGAAATAGTGTTCACAAAGTTGAACCTTTATGTGGAGAAGAACAGTTGGCCACAGGCCACAGTCAAGTTTCATTTGAGAAGATTCTCACATGAGCAAAGGACCATTGGAGCCTGTGGCAGTCTCCTGGCTGTGAGAACTGGAAGGCAGTCTGAAACTGTCCTAACAGTTGAAATAGACAGGGCTTTTCTTCAGGTTCAGCTGGGAAAAGCTGTGAATTAAGTGATGTCTGTGTAACCTTGAGGAGAAACTGTGACGGAGTCACCTTTAGTGTGATGCAGGAGGGAACAGAAGTAAACCCATGAATGTACTTCAATGAGTTCAACTTCATCAGCTCAGTAAGAAAGAGTTAAGATATGAGTGGTACTTTCCTAGGGCTGAGTGGCTGTAAGAATATTGTTGGGGGCAAAATGTTGACATTTTTGACTTAATATCTTTCTAATTAGTCTTCTATTATCTACATGTATAAAACTTAGTTTTTTTTATTTCTTTGGTGTAATAAATTTATCTTTTGTTAAGAAGTACATTGACAGCCTTGTGTGAATATGTTCAATGACTGACCTGTGCAGTAACCAAACTGCAAAAATAAAACTTATGGTCTATCAAGCCAATTCTCTCTGTTTCTGGAGTCTGACTTAGTCACAGAGTCATACAGCACAGAAACAGACCCTTCGGTCCAACCAGTCCATGCCGAACATAGTCCTAAACGAAACTAGTCCCACCTGCCTGCACTTGGCCCACATCCCTCCAAACATTTCTTATTCATGTACTTACGCAAATATCTTTTAAACATTTTAGCTGTACACGCATCCACCAGTTCCCCTGGGAGGTTATTCCACACACAAACCAGTCTGTAAAAAAAAACGAGTTGGCCCTTGAATCTATTAAAATCTTTTACCTCTCACCTTAACAATATGCCCCATGGTGTTGAAATCCCCCACCCTAGGGGAAAAAAACAGCTGCTGTTCATCTTATCCATGCCCTTCGTTATTTTATAAACTATTATTTTATCGACCTATAAGGTTACCCCTCAACTTCCTATGTCCACTGATTAAAAAAAATGTCCCAGCCTTTCCATATACTCAAACCCTCCATTCCCAGCAATATCCTGGTAAATTTCTTCTGAACCCTCTGGTTTAATAATATCTTTCCTATAACAGGACAACCAGAATTGTACACAATATTCCAGAAGAGGCCTCACCAACGTCCTGTACAACGTCAACATAATGTCCCAACTCCTATACTCAAAGGTCTGAGTGATGAAGGCAAGCATGCCAAATGCCTTGTATTACCATCAGCGGAAACCAAAACCAAGTGGGAGCTCTTTGTGTGACAAAATCTGTTGATTTAAGAGTGATCTGCAGACATAAAAACAGAAGTTGTGAAGTATTCAGGTTGGAATTTTGAAATGACTTTAACTGTTGCTCTGGCTTGTCTGGGCGTTTAGGGTGTAACAGTGGATTATTTTAAATCTTTGTTGAAGGCTATACCTAGTTAGCAGACAAGTTGGAGGGAAAAATAAAAGCAGGATCTTTAAGGTTGAGATGCTTAGATTAGGTTTGAGAGGAGGGAAATCTGATATTGGCATGTCATCACTAGAATTAGATAAAATTCAACTAGAACTGGAAAGAACTATTAGGAAAAGAAAATGAGACCACTTGGATTGGAAGGTAGAGAAATAGAAGGCGAAGTAGTTTTAAAAAGTTTGAACTCCAATAAGACAGGAATTTCGGTCAACATGACCCTGGATAAAGGAAGGTGGTGGTGATTGGAGCTCAGAGGATGATGCTGATCCCCATCAGGGGATCTGATTTGACAAAAAAAATCTGCTTATTGTTGAAATTCAGAAGGAGGAGTTAAGGTTTGGCACCCATTTGAAAACATAGCTGAAAAGATGAAATGGCCAAAGAAATTTGAATCTTTTTAATATTTTGATCGGTACAGCTACAAATCTGTATACCAGCTTGTATAAGAGTAATCTGTAGATTATTAAACATTAACAACACTGTTAAACTTGTCCCTGAAGCTTATCAATTACAATTTAGGACATTAAAAAAAAACTTACTCATGTGTTTGTAGAATTTGCAAGCGGCAAATAAATGCTGTGGGCTAAGCGGTTTTGATCACCATAGTCAGAAAAAAAAATTGAATATGTTTAAGAAATCATGTATTTGGAAGAAGTCCAGCTACCCTCAAGGTTTGTTTTGATCTCTCCCACAGTATGACGAAAGTCATTTAAGAATCAAAAGGAATTTACAGGAAGAGAAAACCTGGGCGTGGAAAGATATTGGTCTTAGGTAGCAAACAGAAGGATGCCAAAACAATAAGGTCAGAAGTCACACGACACCAGGTTATAGTCCAACAGATATCTTTGAATTCACAAGCTGTTGGTGCGCTGCTCCTTCATTGGGTGAAATCAGCTGCTGAATTAATTAATTATTTAATTAAAGCTCTCTGATGAAGGGTCTAGGCCTGAAACGTCAGCTTTTGTGCTCCCGAGATGCTGCTTGGCCTGCTGTGTCCATCCAGCTCCACACTGTGTTATCTTGGATTCGCCAGAATCTGCAGTTCCCATTATCTCTGCTGAATTAATGATCCTCCTTGTTGAACAGCAGATGAAAGAAGATGACGGAGAGTGGCAAGGGTGCAGAATGTACTTTAGGAGCTTCCATGTGCATCATTGAGTGACTTGGCGTCACAACTGATAGAATTCAAAAGTATGTTGCTAGAGTGGGTTTACAGCAGCTGGTGAAGGAACAAATACTGGCAAAAAATCTACCTCATCCTCACACATCCACCTGTAACACGAGTCTGTCCAAAATGGTGTTAGCTGGCAGGAAAATGGCGCAGTCCTTGTGGAGACAAAGCCCCAAATTCATATTGAGAATACCCTCCATCAGTGTGTGGCATGAGCCCCTGGCAAAATGACAGACTTTGAGCATTTGTGAGATCAGGGAAGTGAGGAAGAACAAACCAGACACACCAACACTGGATATTAAAAATGTTAAACAACCCTCAGAATTGCCCAATCGTTCGTAAGCAGATGTTATGAATAACACATCGGATATCAAGTTTAAAGCTTAAAACACAAATTAAAATCTTATTACTAATCGTGTAACTTTAGCAGAGCAAAGTTAAACGAGGTAATCTACTTAATGCCTGATTTAAACCCAGTCTTTTTTGTCTGTCTGAGAAAGTGAGAGTTAAGGGATAAAAATAAGAGATGTAATTGGCCAGTTTGATAACCATTTCAATGGTGACTACCAAGCCTTTATGATATTGCATAAATTATGCATTGTATGACAGGTATTATGGGCTGTATCTTGGTGAACTCTGAAGACTCTGGTTAATTGAAATAGGTGCTGCAGACCACGAGAAACTTACTTTTGGCTTCCACATGGGTTCTGTTCTCAGAACTTTCTGTAATTTGATAACTGGTTTTAAGAGCAACCAAAACCCCAAGCTCCAGCTTTCACAGTCTCCCTGCCTCTGTCTTCAAAAACTGTCAAAAAAAAACCAGTTCAATCTTTGGATTCTTTTTATTCTTTATTAACTTTTTTTTGTTTGTTTGAACTGGCCTTCCTTTCACTGACCTCTTAACATCCAAGCTGCTATCAGTCCTTCAGGATAACACATCTGAGGTGTTGAAACATCAGCAGCACAACAGTAATTAGCCTGCAAGTAACTTTCCAGTCACTTCTAATAAGCAACCCAATTTGTTTGTTTGTTTGAGCAGCAGCTTGTTTTGTTCAAAGTCCAAAGTTCAACTCTTGACTTGAGCTCTCAATTCCAAACCAAAATAAGCAAAAGTGATGGTTATCTCACCACTTAGGTGCTGTGGGCCATCAGCACTTGCAGAATTGTACTCTGACACAATTTGCAACCACATGACCTGGCATATCCCTCAGTTTCCTATTACTAAGGAACCTGGTTCAATGAAGAGTGCAGCAGGTTTGCCAGGGAAACACTGTGCTTATGGGAGCACAGCTCTCTCTCTCTCTCTCCATTGTGGGTAAAAACTTGGCCATCAGCTCTGAGATACTCTTGGTGTTGTTGCATGTGGTGCAAGGGTCATTTCCTGACCCTGCATCACAGCATTCACCTGAGCCCTTTTCCACTTCATCTGGAGGTCTAACATGGACTGTGACTGCAGGGAAAAAAAACTGTGGAAAAGGGAGGGAAGAACGTACCAAATATTGCCCTCATCCTGATAGGCATTGTTGTATGTGGCTGCATCAAAATATATGTAGACCCTCTGTTTACAAACACCAAATGTCACTACTTACTGAGGTTCTACCTGTCCCCAGTGTTACAAAGGATGGGACTGGCCTCGGAGACACGGAATGCTCCAGGTAGTTGGACCGATCTGTACCACCTGTCGTTCGGAGAGAAATTTGCCAAGAAAAACACCTTTTACCACAAGTCCATCAGGAAGCGGTCAGCATGTAGCGTCCTCGAGATCCTGTGGGAAAAGCAGAGGGCAGAGGGTGGATCCTGTTAGGTTGTTCCCTGCACACACTGTTCAAGTTATTTGGCAGAATGTCTTCGCCAGAACCTTCCAACAAGCACCAAGACATCACTTGCCTAGTGGTGAGAAGGGCAATACCAGTCAGATTGTTTAATGTACACCCAGAGTCTCTCTGGCACCACGTTGCCCTTGAAGCAGATGTGGGGGTGCGATTAGACTGTCACATCATCTCCTGGAACATATCTTTGCAAAGAAAGGCTGTTGAAAGACGCAGTGGATTTTGTCGAGGTTTGTCCCGAGCAGCTTTGTGATGCGGGACTCCATGCTGCACGGTCTGTTCCCCAGGATGCACACAGATAAATATCAACTGCACCTGGAGGACCATTCAATCAGTGAAAAATGCTCTTTGATTTGCCCGAAACCTGTCGGCCTTCCAGAACATGGAGTTGACTCGACTGAGTGCTGCAGACTGGCACGTTCCATCCAACTCCAGGACTACATGCTAAGGGATGCACTGAAGCTTGGGGGAGCAATGGGGAAAGACAATCATCTAAGGTCTTTCTGCTGAAGTATAGTGATGGTCAGTTGTCAGAAGCTCCTACTGCCTCAAAAAGAATGTAAATAGTGTTCTGCACAACTAGTGTTTGCAACCGCAAAGAAGCTGAGGAATGTCACATTCCAATGTGTTTGTATGTTTTCCTCTGCAAAGCCTGTCCAGAATTGTTTTAGTACCTTTTGTATATCTATGAAAAGTTTATTTTTGCAAAAGAAAAAGAAATAGGAATAGTCACAGGATAAATATTGTTTCTAAAATAATCAGTAAGTACTGGGTCTATGCGAGCAGATCAGGGTACAGCTTCAGCAGTGAGTAACTCCCCTCCTGACTCCCCCAAAGTCTGTCTTCCATTTACACACCCAACTGAGGAGTGTGATGGAATACTCCCCACTTGCCTGGATGTGTGCAGCTCTAACAATGCTGAAGAAGCTTTACACCACCCAGCACAAAGCAGTTCCTTTGACTGGCATCACCACCAGAAAACTGCAGTAACAGTAATGTGTACCATTTACAATCTACAAGCTGCACACCCAGGCTCCTTCAACAGCACCTTCCAAATCTGTGATCTCTTTAAAGGCCAAGGGCAGCAGAGGCAGAGGAATGCAACCATCTGCACGTTTCCCTTCCAAGCCACTCACCATCTTGACTTGGAAATATATCTCTGTTCCTTCATTGTTGCTGGGTCAAAATCCTGGAACTCCCTCCCTAACAGTATTGTAGGTAATCCTACACCCTCAGACTGCATTAGTTCAAGACTCACCACCACCTTCTCAAGGGCAATTAGAGATGGACAACAGATGCTGGCCAACTCGGTCATGGCCATGTTCCCTAAACCACGAAAGAAAACACATTCAGGTTCAAATTTTATGTCACCAAATATTCAAATAAATAATGAGTAGTTTGGGAATAAAACAAACTGTATTGTACCATCAGAACATTATGGATAGGCAAAGATGTTTTTCTTGCCAATTTACACAAATCAATTTATAAGTTACGGTTAGTTCGCTCACTGAGCTGGTTGGTCAGTTCACAGACATTTCATTACCCTGCTGGTTTAAAAAAAACGTAACAAACCAGCTCAACGAGCGAACCGACCACAGCATCCACAACCCAATTACAAATCTACTCAAGAACCTTCGTCAATTTATAAGTCTTAAAGCTTTTGTGAGTTATTTCATTAATTTTCTGGGAGATAGCACTGATCAAATTCTATAACCAGGAGGGTAATTAGCAGAAAGGTGTATTTACAGCAATAAAAGAAATAGGAAGTGAAATTTGAAAATGAATCAGAAATTGAACATTCAAAAGCCCACCCTCAAGTGATCAGGCAGAACAGAATATCCTTTATTGTCACGTGTACTCCATTATAGAAGTACAGTGAAAAGCTTCTACAATGTCTGCCTCTTACGGCGCCACCTTAGGAACAAGTAGCTAAGTATAAATCTTGGATACAGAAGAGGAATAAAACGTAACTGTACTTCTTTACAGAAAATAAGTTAAAATACTTCTTTAGAAAATAAGTTAGAAATAAGACACTGTTAAAGGATTTGCTTTACAGCCAGGTTTAAAAAAATTCAAACATTACGTTGTAGCAGCTCAGCACAGGGCCTCTGCACGTGGCCTGACTACCTGCACCGTCCAACAGCCATCCCTGCTCCGCTCCTAGCCACCAGTCCACTCCATACCAGCACTCAGCTGCGCCAAGGTAAGTTTCAGGACTGCCTCCCCCACACCAGTTACCAACCGAGACTTACTGCTTGTGTGCTGCTCTGGGGCTTGATTGTCGAGATGGTTAAAAAGTTGATTGGGATATTATGCTATTTCCAGAAAAACTGTTGAAAACTTACAAAAGCTTCCAGATTGCAGTTGATTTCTGCACAGTGATCAGGTAAAACATTTTTGGATATGCATAATGTCAATATAGTATACAATATAATACAGTATAGTATAGTCAATAATGTATAACCCATAAAACAACATCCTTATAGGTTCAGCCTAGAGATTTTAACTCAAATGGAGGAAGAGATCAAGCTTACAAGGGACAATGACCCTTTTGAACCAAGTAATAGTAGCTGCTGCTCACCTTCTGTAATGTTGCCAAAACCATATAGAATTTGTACAAACACAACACTGCTGAAAAAGCTCAGCAGGTCTGGGAGCATCTATAAAGGAAAAAAAAATGAACATCTCAGACCTCAGAACTGATTCTGAGGGTCACTGGACCCAAAACATTAACTGTTTTATTTCCTTAACAGATGCTGCCAGACCTGCCGAGCTTTTCCAGCAACTTTGTTTTTAGTCCTGATTTACAGCATCTGCAGTTCTTTCAGTTTTTAGATAATTTTGTATTGGTGGTGACAAAGTTAATTTGGTAAGAGCCCATTTGATCACAGATCTGGCTAAACGTAAATTTGCCAAGGTGAAAATGACTTATTTGGGCTACACTGTGGGACCAAGGCCAAGACATAGAGAAGCCAAAGGTAAGGGCTATCTTGGCTTTTTCCCTGCCCAAGACAAAATGCAGAATTTAATTATATTGACACGATTAAATTTTAATGGAAGTCTGTTCTGAATTTCAGCACTGTTTTGGTTCCCTTGATTAATTTATTAAAGGCAAGAAAATTGAAAGAGAAAGCTGTATTTATCATCACACAGGTTTTAGCAGTACCCAATTATGGGAAGGCATTTAAACTGGCTGATTTACTACACGAGAGAACAATGGCGGTTGCATGGCCAGTCAGCTACAGTCAAAACATACTGTTTAGTAATTTAAAGCTAAGTTTTAGGGGCAGAGGTAACGGAAGGGGTTCCACATATCTTGCCAGATACAGAAGCACAAGCACTGAATGATGTGACTGCACTAATCCCATTTTCCAGCTCTTGGCCAACAGCCCTGGAGCCTCATGGCAACACAAGTGAATGTCTTAGCACTGCCTGAACTTTTCAGACTGTTTCCCAGATTCTCAGTACCCCTGGGTGAAAGAAATTCTCCCTCCTACCTTAAACCTATGACCCTTCTGTTATTGGGGAAAATTCTGTCATCCTGTCTCTCCACTACCTGATTTTTCTAACACCCTTGTCACATCCCCCAACCCTTCTGTTCACATCTCGCGAGACACGGCAACTGCGGAAGTGACGGACACCGGGCCAATCAGCCGCCGGTTTGCTCCGTGGTGCGGACACCTAGCCGAGATCACGTGCTGCTTTAACCCGTCCAGCCAATGAGAAAAGTCGATCCTGTTGCTAATTCAAGATGGCGGCGACCGTGTCCGTTACTGCGCCGGAGAGCGAGTTGAGGGAAAACGGTGAAAACGAGGAGAGTAAGCGGGAGGAGGCGGAGGATGAGCAGTGGGAGGCCGTGGGTCTGGAGACCGCCGACGGGGAAGTCGGTGAGTCGGAGGCGGCTCCGCGGCGGCGGCGGCGGACTCCCGAGGAGACGCTGCCCAGGCTGGAGGCCGCCGAAAAGGAGCAGCGCCTACAGCGGACCCGCCGCGAGTTCCGGAACCGCCGCAAAATCATCATTCGGAACCTGCCGTCTGATATCATCACCCAGGTGAATCCACCACCCCACCATGAGGTCATCGGGTGCGGGTGGGGAAAGGAGCGGGGAGCCGGGGTGGGGGGAGCCGGAGGGTGGGGAAGCCCGAGGCCCTGGGGCCGGCAGCCGGCACTGCGCCTGCGTAGTCCCCTCCTCCCCCCGCGTGGTCTCCGAGCTGGCTAAGGGACAAGGGTTGGTTGGAAGGGCCGAATGACCTCTTGCTTTGTTCTGTGCTAGCTTACCATTTCCCGTCACAAAGGGACATTCCGCATTCTCGCATGTAGCGGAGGTGTGTGTTAGTGGTAAATTTTAATAAGGTCTCAGTTGATTTAACCTCGAAACTATAACTGGCCAAACAGTGAGTATTCATTTGGAAAAATGTGAGTTAGATAACAAAAGCCAGGACAGATAAGACTGTAGACGATGAATGCGAATTAGGGCGTTCAAACTGGAAACCGCAACGAATGTTTAGTTTGTCCATTTCTCTTTAAAAAAAGCATGTAAATGAAAGGTTCTTGAGTGGATTTGTAGCTCGGGTTGCGGGCGGTTGGCTCGCCATTCCACTCATGTTTCATTACCCTGCTGGATAATATCACCAGTGCAGCCTCCGGTGAAGCAATGTTGTCTTTTCCCGGCGGAAAACTAGGCGGGAAAACACACCAGCGCTTCACCAGAGGCTGCACTGAAGATGTTACCCAGCAGGGTAATGAAACATCGGTCAGTGAACCACTCACAGAATGCAAATATATATTTAGCATCATTCTGAGTTTACAAAGCAATGTTTAATTATGTTGAGTTCTGTGTACTTATGGTTTTCATTCTGTATAAAATACTTTGAAGGAACATATCAAGAGCAGTGCTGTTTATACGTTGTTTTCACATCTATTTTGGGATCTTTGAGTAACACACAGAAACTTTGTGAGTTGGCACTTGTAGCCATTTGTTATCTTTGTGAACCACAGCAGATACTAGTTGTTCCCAATGGTTGGTTTTTTTTGTATAAGTGCACTGAAAGTGATGGAACTTAGTGTCTTTCAGACTTTATTATCATTGTGTATAACCAGGCACAAGTATGTCAAGCAAGTATTTTAATTTGAGCCCCATTCCCTAATGCCATTGACATGAATGCAAGTGGAACTCCTGTCTCAGCTACAATACCAGAAATTCTCTCTGCCATTAAATGATACACACTGTTGAATTCCTGACTGCAATATCCTGAATCCATGGGCTAAACTTACTTTCCATTTGGAGCTGTTCAGCAGTTTAATGGTAGTTATGAACTAAGAGGGTAAATGCAGCAATATACCTGACCTCAACAACTAGTCCTGTGTTCTGAGCAAAAGTGAAATGATCTACTTTTGCAAAAATTTAATCTGGTGAATTCTGTTGAATAGTTTATCAAATAAACTTGGAAATCACTGAACTTTAGTCAGTGGGCGATGAGATTCAGGAAGTTTAATAAGCTGGGTGCAATCACAGTCTGCAAATTCCTAATCAGAATAACAGAAATATATCTGGAAGTGTCTAGTATGATGGGCTGAAATGTAAGCAGGTTCTTTAAAAAAGAACAAGTTAGACTTAGATAACATTCAAGGCAATGGGCCTAGTGTGAGAAGGCGCGATTAGTCTATGGTAGTATATTTTTGACAGTACAGATTTAATAGGCTGAAGAGCCTGTTCTGTATGAACTTATGACTCCAGATTGCATTCTAATGAATATTCATGGAGCCTTACAGAACTTGGTGCTAGAGAAGTGTGCTTTCACTGAACTTGCATAATCTAAGACAAGCATTTTCTCATTTTAGGTTTTATTGAACCAGGCTTGTTTAATGTCAGCATGATGGTTATATAACTGTGTGAAATGTGTGGTGGTTGAATTTGATGATGCAAATTTTGGTAGTAGTGTAAGTTATCAAGAAGACTTTAGTCTGCAAAGGAATATAGATATGTTAGAAGAGTGAGCAAAAATTCAGTAGATGGAATATGATGTGAACTGGCCCACTCTTGGAGGAAGAATAGAAAAGCAACGTATTAATGAATAGAGGAAGATTGTAGAATTTGGATGTACAGAAGGATCTGGGTGTCCCAGCACAGGAAACACAAATGATTAAGACGACAAATAGAGATGTGGTCTTGTCCTGGAATGGAGTATAAAACTAGAGAAGCCCTTCTATGACAGTAGTACAGAGTGTTGGTAAACCCACATATTGATTATTGTGTAAGCTTTGGCTTCCTTGTTTAAAAGATATAATTGCATGAGAAGCATTTCCAAGAAGGTTCACATGGCTGATTCTTGTCTTGTGTGCAAAGTTTGGACAGATTGCACTTATAGCACTTGGAGTTCAAAAGAATGAAATGTGGACTTAAAAAGAATTCATCCAGTCACTTAGGGATCTTACATGGGAGGATATTTCTCCTTGTGGGGAAAGATTACAAATAGAGGACCCAGTTTTTAAAAAAGGGGTCACCTACTTAAAGAGCTGAGGACAATCTCTTTTCACTGAAATTGGTCTGTCTGTGGGACTCTGTTCCCCAGAGAGCAGCGGAGGTAAAGTCATTGAATATTTTAAGGCTGTCACAGATTATTGACTAACAAGAATATAGAAGGATATCATATAGGCTATCATTCAGAGGGAAGACATGACAGTGGAGTTGAGGACACGGTCAGATCAGCCCTAATCTTATCAAATGGCAGAGTAGGCTCGACAGACTGAATGGCCTCATCCCGCTAATTTGTATCCTTTTATGTCATTCTTGCTGGAACAGAATCTGTTTTCCCCCTTCCCTATAAAACTTTGCAACATTTTATTCAACTTTGTATATGTTAGCCCCTTCATTTGATCTTTTTTTTCCCTCCATGTGTTGAATGATAGTGTTAATATAAAGACTGAAGTTTAACCACGGACTTCAGAGCAAAATTAAGTGCAGATTGATTTTGCCATCATGCTGGGGTTGAAAGTGTTGGTCATGTTCTCCTTTAATTTAATTTACTGTGCTTTTACAGCACAAGTTATCTTTGGGATAGTTAGACCCTTTTTTGTTCAGATTTCAAAATGCTGTTAAAATTAACACATTAATATCCACTGTTAACATGCTGGCAACACCAGAATATCAAGGTATGAAAGCTTCTAATCATTTTCAGAATTGTTTTATCTTGCTCCTCCTGCTTTCCTCTTCAAAAATCTGTTTGTTTGATTAACCGTTCCTCCGTCATTGCCCCAAATTCCTGCCGTCCACCACCTCGTTGTTTGCTGTTACCACACTGAAAACACCAGGGTCTCCCTCACTATAGAAAACCAAGGTTTGTGCAAGTTTAGTATTCTACAAGTTGAACTGTGCCAATTTTGCAACTTGGTTAAAATTTTGCCTGAAAAATGTATTTATTCAATGTGTCTTATTTCCCTTGATCTGTTTGTCATAGCAAGGTAATATCAGTGAGAGGTTCCTTTCTCTTGCCATCACTCCCACTTAAACAGCACAGGGAAGTGGGCAGAAAGAGGGTGATGAATTAGTTGAAATAATGTGTTGGACAAAGTATCAAGAGTCCCAAGATAAATTTGTTAAGTTAACTACTAAGGCTGGACAAAAACAAAGTTGCTGGAAAAGTTCAGCAGGTCTGGCAGCATCTGTGGAGGAGAAAACAGAGTTCTTCAGAACTTTTGTTTTAGTTCATCAGAGTGGCCCTGTGAAAGTGATCAAAAGGTTTATGATTTTTAGCTGTTGACCAATGCCTGGAACTTCAACACTTGGAAGTTGTCTGAAGCAAGATAAAGTTTGGCTGTTATGTTTAAATATTTTCCTCCCATCCATGCATTGCTGTATGAGCTGTTGTAGTTCACTTTCTGTGCCCATGTGAAAAGTGAGGTTTTGAGCAGCCAGTGCTCACAGAACTGTGTGAGAGTTAATGCCTAGAGAGGGCTGGCAAATATGGGTGGTTGCCTGTGGCTGAAGCCTTTGTCCCCTGTATGCATCAAGCCTTGAAATTGCATGTTATTTTAATACTTGTGCTGTGATCCCCCCCCCCCCCACTCTTAACTTGACAAACTGAATAAACTTGATCCTGTTTCCTCAATATGTCTTGTGGAGAAACACCTATTAAGCTACATTCAAAATTCAGGGAAAATTATGGTTAAAAACAGTGCTCTAAACCAAGAAGGCTGCAGTTTTAACGAAGTTACTCGAACTCTGAATTGCATTGCACTGTTGACTTGTTCAAGCAGGGGGTAGGATTGTTAGACTCATCTGTTCTGTAGACTTGTGTTTTACATAGAAACAGCCATTTGATTGGTCTTTCAATCTGGACTCTGGGGTCAGATGTAATCAGCATGGCAACTCTCTGGCTCCTGGGCAAGTGGCTAATACAGAGGCAAAAAAAGACAGCATCTCTGGCTCTCTTGCAGAAAGCAAGGTAACAGAACTGGAAGAGAGCTAGCTGTTCTCACTCTCCATTTTTCCTGTAAGGCTTCTGCGTGGAACCATTGACTTAGAGAATGAACAATTAAAATACCAATTGCCCTGTGTCTGCATTAAAGAACAAAAACGAATTGGAAAGATGATTGTTGATGAAATGGATTTAGAGGAAACAAAAGAACACCTCATTGAATCCTGTGGATTGGCACTATTGAACTGTGTTGCACTAATATTCGTTGTTTGAAAAATCTCTCTTTTTGTCTATGTCTGCATGTCTGTGTAGAGGATTAAGAAGAGGTAGAGTTTAGGTTACAGAATTATAAGTTGGTAATTCATATTTTGTTTAGACCTGATTTACTTGTAACAAATAGTAGCTTCTTAAGTGCAAATATCTTGTAAGTGCTTTTTGTTAACCTGCATTCAACTGACAGGAGCATTTGGGGACTTGGAGTAATTTGATGAAATCAGTAACATTTGTGATGACCCCCTGGTGAAGAGAGGCTTGAGCATCAGTGCACTTTTCCAAGAGTGCATTCTGCCAGACAATGAAAACTATTCGTTTTTAAATTCTCAGATTTGGTTCATTGGAAATTAATCCTTGCAGAGTTTGCAGAACTCTTAAATTATTTCAAGTGGAGTGCTAATAAGGAATTTAAGACTAACATAATTTTCTCAAGTGAAGTAAAATAAGTTGTTTAAGTGTTTGATTTTCTTCTGCTCTGACTTGTTTCCTGTTCAGGTAAGAGGCAGCCAGGACACTGCCAAGATGCATTTGTTCTTTGATCTTGTTGGAAGAGCTGTGTAACGTTATAGTGTATGCTTCCTGAGTGAATAATTATTGCAAGAGCAAGCATTTTCCCGTCTCCACAATGCTGAGGAGATCCGACTGAATGTCAAAATTCGTCACCTTAACGTCTTTTGAATTTGAGCAAGCTTTGAGGTTTTTTTTTGTTTGTTTTCCTCCTTCCCTGAAACTCTAGAATTCAGATTAACAGACATTTCCATAGGAGTCAGGTGGTTTCCAGCACTGAATCTCACTAGCCACTGTTTATCCAGGTGATATGGGGGGGGTTACAATCCAGGCTGACTGTGTCTTGCTACAACAATTTTGTCTTTCCAACAGGTGTTCCAGGAGCCTGTCGAGCATCATTGTAGCTAAAATTAACTCTCTCACCACTGAACTAAATGTCTTGAACATTGTTACTGTGTGCGGGTCACTAATTCACTGGCTGAACTATTAAGGTGTAGATGCATAAATATTTGAAGACAGAAAGGCAGGAACATTATTCACTGCATTCCTGTTGAAACAAAAGCTGGTGGGTGCTGTAGAATTTATAGAGGAGACTGATTTGTGCTGTTTCCAGTGCTAGTTGGTTCATTTTAGACATGATATTTGACTTATGGACCACTACAGTAAAAATTTTTAGTGATACCTGAATTAGTCATATATGTTAAGGGGCTTTTGGACTTGATCCACTCTAGAAGGGACAATATTTATCACCCATTCCTGACTACCCTTGAGGAGGTGATGAGCTGTCTTACGGCTTGCTTGTCCAGTTAAGTGTTGGTCACGTTGTTTTGGGTCAGGTGGCACCTATTGATCAGACTTGAGCAGGTGGGGATGGCAGATTTTCTTACCTTCATGCTGTTTGTGACTGGATTGATGTTGCTCCAAACCAGTTGTTTCAAGGTTACAATTATGGCTTTTACATTGCTACGGTGTAATTTGACCATGTGTTTGCAGGTTAGAAATTCACATTAAAAGATTGTTAAACTGGATCTGTTGATTACTAGGCCAGCAACAAAAGCACTTTACCGTGCCCACGTCCTATATTTTAAAAAAACAAGTTCATAGTAGCTGATTATATCATTCAGAGCAGGTTAATGAGACCATGTCAGATTTTTAACAAGTTTGAATGTGAAACGAGTGAAAGAATGTTTTTCACTGCTTGGTGAATCATTAATAGAAACTTCAAGTGATGACTGAATGAACAAAGGAGGAAGTTAAAATAAATCTTTTCATAAGGTTACTGGAAGGTGAACTGTTTTGCTGTAAGTGGATATTGGGCTCCAGACTATTACATTGTTTTAGAATAGAATTCAATTGTTAATGATCAAATGCTCCAATTTGAGTTATCACTGGGTCAATATGCCAACCAGTTGCTGACCAAGTTGTAATTTTTGTGGCTGAGTTGCAGTGCCATGTTTTTTTTTTGAAGTGATTTGGTGTGAACTAGTTTTGTACATTTGCTCTTTTTTGGTCTAAGGAACAAATGGAATCCATCATTAAATCTCAACATGTACCAGCAATCATTAAACCCAGAAAGTGCAATCTTCACTTTAACCACATTCAAAATTTCTCACCAAAATTAATTTGTCCTGTCTTATAGGAGGTCTATGAACTGCTGAGCGAGTATGATCTAAAATACTGTTTTGTCGACAAATACAAAGGAACAGGTAAGTGTCCTCTGCCTTCACTGACCTGCCCAAATCCAGAACAGACTGAAGTAAAACTGCTTGATTTGTCCAAAAGCAATAAATACATGCCGGGATTTCCAGCGTTGTGATGAGATGCAGTCTCCAATATGAAATTCCCAGGATTCCTAAAGTCTGTCTGTCTGGTACAGCAGACCACTTAATTAATAACCACTGCACACGTGGTTATTTTTAAACATTAGTTATTTTTCTGGATGAATCATGCTGAACATGTAGTTTTCTTGATATTTGTTGTGACTTTCCTTTTTTTCCACTTCCTTTATTTTCATATTCTTGAATATAATTTGGAGTTAATGTGTTTCAGTAAGGTTTCACATGAACTGCCCTCTTGCAGACAGGAGATGTGAATCCTGTGCACCCTGCCCCATCCTTTAACCCTCTGCACTTGGAGCACCTTTCTCACCTTTTGAGAGCTGATTAATAAGTTATGGCTTCGTGCTTGCCTCCAGGTGAGGGGAAATTTGCCGAGTCACTTGTTCCGGGTTATTTGCGACTGCGCGCCTC
Source organism: Stegostoma tigrinum (assembly GCF_030684315.1). NCBI lineage: Eukaryota > Metazoa > Chordata > Chondrichthyes > Orectolobiformes > Stegostomatidae > Stegostoma > Stegostoma tigrinum. The sequence continues at coordinate 22,836,565 of NC_081388.1, forward strand.
AATGCTGACATTTTCATTCAGTTGCACATTTTGCCCACGTTTCTGGATGAAGTGGTAATATTTTAAAATCTCTTGAGGAATGCTGAAATGACTTTGGATTTAGTCCAAAAATTTCTTTTATGCAGTTATCATTTGCAACTGAATACACATTCAGGAAGTTTAAGGTACGGTAGCTGTGACGATGCAGAGCCATTTACTTGTGTATGTGTTAGTAGACTTGGATGTGGCACCAATATCTTTGCTTTGGGGTCTCCATAATGCTGTTCTTGTCAATCACACACTGATTCTGTGATTCAGTTTCAACTGTTATGAATCCTGATTGTTAGAAAAGCTTTGAATGAAGAGAACTGAACAGAAAGGAGAAGCTGAATGACTAAATGAGGGAATGCTCGCTAATCTTTTTGAAAGGCAATGTCCCAAGGTGGTGCTGATTTTATTCATTCAAGTCACCCTGCTCTTGAGTGCAGTAACTTCCTACAGCTCTTTTCAGATTCTGCATTTTTAGACTAATCTTTAGCTTATAAGGGAGTCACATTGTACAGAGAGTCCAGTCCGATCGGCTGTGATTTTGCTCAACGATTGAACAAGCACATAGGGCTGAATGGATCCTGTTTCTTATCATTTTCCTTCACCCACCAATGGGATGTTTGTTTACAACTGCCTGGTTCTGATCTCTGGAATTCCTTACAAGAGCCCTTCCTCATTTTAAGGCCAATCTTAAAGCCTGCCTCTTTGAGAAAACTTTGTTAGCACGTCCTACTATCTTCTGTTTGGCCCAAGTGTCAATTTTGAGCTGTTTGGACTCAGCAAACGCCTTGGAACATTTCAGTATATTCAAGCTGCGATGTAAATACCAGTTGCAGTTTATCCTTTTGCTGTAATTGAGCTTTTCATCACTGGGGATGAAAGCGGCACAGTTACTGAACACCATCCAGTGATTCTGCATTCTCTTTGCTAGCAAGTGGAGACAGATTTCATTTTGACAATCCCCTCCAATATAGCAAGGTTGCCCACAGAGCTGGGTTCCAGCAGAATTGGGGGAGAAGAGGTTTCAGAGGTCATTTAAATTAACTTTTTTCTTTCTTGTTCATTTCCAGCTTTTGTCACTTTATTGAACAGGGATCAAGCAAATGATGCCATTGAGAAATTTCATCAATCCACTTTGCGGGACCGAGAGATTTCAGTGCAGCTGCAGCCCACTGATGCTCTTCTCTGCATTGCAAACCTGCCTCTCTCCTTCACTCAACAGCAGTTTGAGGAGCTGGTGCGGCCTTTTGGGAACCTGGAACGATGTTTTCTCGTTTACAGTGAGATTTCTGGACACTCAAAAGGATATGGTTTTGTGGAATACATGAAAAAAGACTCTGCTGCCCGTGCTAAATCGGAGCTCCTTGGAAAACAGCTGGGCACACGAACCCTGTATGTTCACTGGACTGATGTAAATCAACTGACTCTTGACCTCATTCATTCCAAGTGCCTGTGTGTGGATAAACTGCCACATGATTATAAAGACCTGCCAGCGCTCAGCCAAGCCTTCAGCAACATCTATGAGCCGACATATTGCCAGGTATGAGCAACTGTCACAGGCGACTGTGAAGACTGGAAAAGTCTAGAAACTTAGCAAAAACTGTGAGCAGCAATCACACATCATTCTATGCTCTTGTGCATCTATTTAGGGTTCAGAGCTAGGGTTCTTGTTCCCATCTCCATGCCTCGATCCGTTGTCACTGTGATCTGAGAATGAGACCAAAACTCTGTGATCACAGTGGTGAGGAAAATGAATTGGCCAATGGTTGAGGTTGTGCAAACCTGTCTTCAGTTCTCATTTGATAACACAATGTGGACCTGGAGGGACACAGCAGTTCAGGCAGTATCAGAGGAGCAGGAAAATTGGCATTTCTGAAGAAGGGTCCTGACCCGAAACATCAACTTTCCTGCTCCTCAGATGCGGCCTGGCCTGCTGTGTTCCTCCAGCTCCAGTATCTGCATTCTTGCTGTCTTCAATTCTCATTTCTCCCCTTCCTCACTTTCGGAAGCCTCCATCCCATTCACTTGAGCTTTGGCTGATCGCTGATGTTCATCACTTGTATGTTAATTGTGTGTTTCTCTTGGTCTTGAACTAGAAAATGCCTTTGGAATAATTGACATCATCCTGTAGCTACTGAGCATGTGCTCATAGGCCTATTACACTCTTGCTCCTGTGTGATTCGTTTATCCCTCTCTGCCTGCTGTGTTTTGTTTGGATCAGAAGCTTTTCCCACATGTACCTCTATGCTTACTGTTCCCTCTTTCTTCTCCATTCCACTGAATGCAATCTCAATCATTGAGTGAGTGTTTGAACATTTTGGTTACAGCTGGGTTTATACTTCACTGTCATTCATTTTGATGTTGTTGGGTATGGCTGCTGATGAAGGAATGCTTGACATATATAATGCTTCCAATGCTGTTATTTTTATGCGTCCTTTAATTGTGTCTGATTCTTGAGCCTTGTACTGATGTTCCTGTTTTCTTAAATACACTGTAGTCTATTTTCTTTCTTTTGTAATTGTGTCTTGGGAGATTGAAAGGTCTGCTATGTGGGAGCCAACTTGATAAATGCTGTCCCCTCCACACTTCACTTCAGCACTGATGAAAAGTTGCCTATACTCAAAACGTTAGGTTGCTGTCTCTCTCCACAGATGCTGTCCGACCCACTGTGATTGCCAGCATCTGCAGTAATTTGCTCCTACATTTCGTTTAATTGACACTAAACCCAGATGTGTAAATCACTGAAAATCTATTTTATGTAGGTTGGAGGGATTCCTCTGCAAGTACAATGGAAAAAAACGTAAACAACTGGAATCTGTCACCTCCTTTAACAATCCCACTGACTCTTCAGATCGTTTAGCCATGCACCATGCATTCTATCCAGATGCTGATCTAGAACACAGTCAGATTTTGCAAGCTTCTGATCAGCTGCTTCCTGCGTGTTATTGTGCATTGAATGCTGATTTCTGCCCTTGTGAAACAGTCCTTTTATTAGTGCTCTTTCAGCACTCCTTGCAAGCCTTGTCTGTTATGATTGGTTTGAATTCAAATGTTTAGTCCTGATTTACTGCATGTTTGTGTTCTATGGTAGGTTGAATTTGAGCTAATTTGTTCTGAATTGACAGTGTTGGCAATTTCCCCAAGAAATTTTGAGCTATTCTATCGTGTTTTCTGTTTGCGATTGTTCGCAGACTGCTCTGAACAAACGTTTAGTATTGAACTCCTCCTTTTGTGGAGGTGTTTGCCACAACTGATGGTTCACATTCTTACCGATGGTTTGGTTTGGTTTGGAGCATCTGTGAGCTATTCCATAATAATGTCGGAATTTATACAGCAGCATCATGTGAAATGGACACACGCCCGCACCCCCCCGCCATGCCCACCTTGAGAACATCTTCAATTCGATATTAGGATTGGCTGAAAGCTTGGCAATCACTAACGCCTTTTTTTATGTTCAGGAATAAGTAGCAATTTGCCTCATTCCACTTCTGAATTGGCAGCTGAATACAACCTGAAAGCTGGATGATTGCTTCAAGCTGTCCAAGCATTCTAATCATTTTTAACCTATTGAAAACTTTGACTTAGTCCCATTTTCTCAGCAGCAGGATTTGACTCCCTGCATTGCCCAACACAGTCCACAGACCTGGGCAGCACCAGTAAACCTGTAGCACAGCAAGACTTTGTGTTCTCATGAATGAGGTGGGGGAACTCTTGACAATCACCTTGTCTGTTATTTATTTATTTATTTGCTTTTCTTTAGTCTCTTTCATCTATTTCCCGTATGTTACTTCTGCCGCCACATATATCTTGTGTCTGACCTTTGTGCAGCTGGCTCAGGGACCTGATGGGCAATTCCGAGGTTTTGCAGTTGTGGAATACGAAGCTGCGGAGCAAGCTGAGCAAGTGCAGAAGGAGACTGACGGCCTCTGGGTTGATGGGAACCACATTCGGGTTTCATTCTGTGCACCTGGACCCCCTGGGCGGAGTATGCTTCCTGCACTGATAGCAGCTCAGGCAATGGTGAGTACCCCGTCTAGTTTGTGTACCTAAGCATCAGATAACAGTGCCCTATTTTAGACCAAGGTAGGTTTGCAGAACCAAACTGGCTTTAAATAATGGCCTTTTGGAATATGGTGTACAATCTGGTCGAGCAGTAAGATGATTCTTAACCACAACGCCTCACCTTGCCTGTTGACACATTGCATTTGTATAGCCATTGAGGTGAGTTATCAGAGAACAGCCAGTGGCTGTGGAACTGGATTTCCTTACAGCTGCAGTTCTCATCTGTGGCAGTAAGGGCCTGAGATCCTGTTGTTGCAATGGGACAGCTCCAGTAAAATCTTTATTCTATGTTGGGGAAATGTGAAGTTAATACAAACACAAAAATGTATAGTAAAATTGCATTGTTTTGTCTCCTTTTTCCAGGCTATGAACCGTGGAAAGGGTCTTCTCCCAGAACCGAATCCTGTGCAGATTCTGAACAGCCTCAGTAATCCAGCGACATTGCAGCTTCTCCTAAACCCGCTAATTCATGGAGGCACTGGCGCGCAGCAGGGTGAGAGCTGGCTACCCGAGTCACCATAACAGACATGTCTTAATTTTGTACCCAGTTGGTGTTCTCTGGTTACACACTGTGTCAGGATATGTTGATGTAGGTTAAACTGGAGCTGCACGGGCTGGTAACTGACTGTTACCGGAACCTGTTTATAAAGAGCATTCCAACTACAGATGACCATTTAGGCACGTTCAACACCATATTTTGATTTAAGTATATTTCATAACTTGATGTGATGAGCACAAAGATATGCATAAGGGAGGCTTTCAGTTTATGTCATATCAGATATATAATTTCTGCAGTAGTCAAAATCTTCTCTTGCTGTCCTTTGGGAGCGTAGGCCATTTGGCCAATCAAGCTGACTTCACCTTTTTAGATATGGTAATTGTACAATTTTAATCTCCACTCCTTGTCTCTCGCTCTCTCGATAGTTTTCAAGTGTATTACTGTTGTAACTACAGTGCAGCAATTTGTCCTTACATGGCATTCCTCATGGCTGCTTTAGTGCACGGTTTTGATTGTTAGCTCTGACCCTAGCCTTTTCCCTTTCAGCTACAAGTCTAGCCTGTTGCAGTTTGTCACCTGGTGATTGGAACGGGCCTTGAGGGAAATTTGTACTGATTAGGGAAGCAGAAGCAGATGTCACTGCATATGTGTGAGTGATAATGGGAACTGCAGATGCTGGAGAATCCAAGATAATAAAATGTGAGGCTGGATGAACACAGCAGGCCAAGCAGCATCTCAGGAGCACAAAAGCTGATGTTTCGGGCCTAGACCCTTCATCAGAGAGGGGGATGGGGAGAGGGAACTGGAATAAATAGGGAGAGAGGGGGAGGTGGACCGAAGATGGAGAGAAAAGAAGATAGGTGGAGAGGAGAGTATAGGTGGGAAGGTAGGGAGGGGATAGGTCAGTCCAGGGAAAACGGACAGGTCAAGGAGGTGGGATGAGGTTAGTAGGTAGGAGATGGAGTTGCGGCTTGGGGTGGGAGGAAGGGATGGGTGAGAGGAAGAACAGGTTAGGGAGGCAGAGACAGGTTGGACTGGTTTTGGGATGCAGTGGGTGGAGGGGAAGAGCTGGGCTGGTTGTGTGGTGCAGTGGGTGGAGGAGACAAACTGGGCTGGTTTTGGGATGCGGTGGGGGAAGGGGAGGTTTTGAAGTTGGTGAAGTCCTGCATATGTTGAGTTTCCCTGGAAGGGTTGTCAGTGCATCTCCTCCTTGAGTTACTGGATTCCATGTGATGAAGGGAGGGAGTTTTATCCAGGAATGATGATGCTTGTCCAAGTCAAGATAGTGCCGTGCCTGAGATGGTAGAGTGTAATTTCTGGTTCAGGTGGGAAATTTGCTTGTGTCAAGTACTCCAAATCAGAAAATGGAGCCTTTTGACATCATGGAGAGTGCCTAGTTCTTAGTTTTCTTTCTGGATTTGTGTAAATAGGTCTTAATTATTTCTGATCCAGTCACTTAATTTCTGATTATCTGGAAACATTTGAACACACTAAAGAAAAATGTTAACTTTAACTGTGTAAACTGAACCAGGGATGTTAACCATAAGACTTTATTTTCTTCAGGAATTCTGGGAGCTGCTCCTTCAATGCCTCTGCTGGGGAATCCTGGATTAAGTGCAGCTCTCTTACAGTTGGTTTTACAGGGACAAAACCCAGTACAAACTCAGGTAAATTTCCAATTGTGCAGCAAGCCATTGTAAGCCAGCTCAAGGAGTTGCAAGTTCACTTGGTTTATTTCAGTTTTAGGGTGTCTTGTGGTGGTGATCTGAAGAAATATACTTAGCTTTGGAGGCTTTGTGTTTCCAGTGGTGACATTTTGCTCTATTTCTCCTTTCTTCTTGCTGTCCCTTTCTGTTCAGTCTTCAAGAAGGTTAGCATTGAGTCCTCCTCTCGCAGGAATATTGCACCTTTTTAAAATGTCAGTGCTGGCAGAGATCAGCATGACAGAAAGTCACAGAAAACAACAATGCCAGTCATAGGTTCCTCAGATTTTTCCTGTAGTTCTAACTGCTCTTGGGAATGTTATACACTTACTAACAGTTGTTGGGACTGTAGTTGTTCCTGTGTTTTTAAGAAGGTAATAATGATGCTTGTAGTAAATGAATGCACAGCTGCACAGTCCTGTACGTGGCAGATTTCCACAGGCTCAATTGTTTTGACTTCCAATTTTAAAAACAATAAAATAGAACTTGACTGGTCTTTGAACTTCTCTTTAGCTTCTGGTATTTTTTTTCTTTACAGGGCTTGAACTGGCTGCTGAGTAATACAAATCAAGTTCAAAATGTTAAGTTCAACTTAAAAACTGGTCATCTCGTCAAATGCATTGGCCACAGCTATGCCTCCACCCTAATGGAGGCTGAGAGCAGTTAGGCTCGAGATGACCTGTTGCTGCATGATTATCGGATAGATGTATAACTGGACAATTCAAGGGTGTTGTTGGTTTATACGATAATTTGCTCGGTTTTAGGAAGTTAGCCCTGCAGATTCATGGCTTGACTGTTTGTCAAGCCCCTCCATAATGTGGTACAAATGGGCCATGTTATCCCACAACCAGGCTGAGCTTGGCCTCCTGTTTGCTTTGTGGAGATCTGCCGGAAGCTTTTGGAAGTACAGCAACCTTTGAGGCAATCCCTCATGACCCAAGGTGATTTTGATCCACTCTGGAGTCATGAGTCCTGTGGTGATGGAACAGTCCAGTGCTGGATTTGTACATACTTCTATGATTTGGTGAGCGATTTCCCTTTTCATAGTCAGAGTTTTGTGGTACAAAAGAGACTCTTCATCCCATTGTGCCCATGGTGGTCATCGAGCACCTATCTACCCAATTCCAGTTTCCCAGCACTTGGCCTCTAACTGTATGTGCCATGACTTTGCCAGTGTTCATCTGAATACCTCCAAAATGTTGTGTTAGTTCCTGCCTCTGCCACCCTTCTCAGGCAGTGAGTTCCAGATACCCACAAACCTCTGGGTGAAAAATTACTTGCTTAGTTCTCTTTTAAACCACCTTTTTCTTAGTTTAAATTTATGCCCGCTGGTTATTGACTAAGTGGAAAACTTTCTCCCTATCTGCCCAGTCCCAAACCCTTCAAATTTGCAGACCTCAACCAAGTTGCTCCTCAGCCTTCTCTCTTCTCTGCTGTCAGGAAAACAATCCCAATCTATCTAATCTCTCTTCAATGCTGAAGCCCTCCAGCACAAGTAACATCCAGCTAAATATCCTTTGCACCCTGTCTCGAGTAGTCTGAAGTTTATTACAAACTCCTGCTTGTGCTTGACCTCCACCTGGGCTGGCCAATGAATCTCAAGGTGACAGCTTCAAGATTGTTGCTTTTGCAACATTTTTTTTTCCCCAGTAAAGCTTTGAGAATGTCCTTGAAGCCCTTCCTCTGCCCTGCCCTAATTGCTTCCCACGTTGAAGCTTGGAGCAGAGAACTTATTTGGTGAGTTTTGTCAGCTGTATGGAAAATGTGACCTCCCAACCCCAGCTAATTGACCATAACCAGTCCCTTGAATGTTCACCTGACAGAGGAATCTGAGATTGGAGTACTCATCCTGTCTGTGGATTTGTAAGATTTTACAGAGGCATTGCTAGTAATATTTCTTTTGGGATTTAAGATGTTTGCTGTACACTGTGTGTCTTCATGTACAGAATGCAGGCAACACTGCTGTCCTGTAGACCACAGGCTCAGTGCCAGATTTGAGCTGTTTTATTGTCAAACAGTCTGCCTCCAGTGTGCTGATATAATACTTGGCTGGTTGAAGAACAATGTTGAATTTCATTGTTGATGTCAACCCTTGCTGACAGGAGGCTTTCAGGACTAGGAATTGGTTCATGTTCTCCAGCAATAATTAGGGTGACAGTGTTTTATTGCAAGAGTAGACTGATAAACATTGTCTATCAAACCTGAGGCCTATTCACACTCCTGCTTCTGAGTGCATTGACGATGGTTTGGAGCAGGTGCACACTCCCATATGTGTACCGCAGCTCATTGACAGAGGCCAGGGTCTCCTTGGCTCAGGACTGGAGGTGATGCAGGTTGTACAGCTTCCTGCTTGTACTATATAGAAGCTCCACTCTACTAGCAAACTTCATGGCCTTCGAGTGGTTAGTTACAGTAGGGAAGGTGGAAGAGAGTACTAGTGTGATGACACGGCCTTGCTTGACCTCAACGTATTTGTGATGGCTCCATCGAGCATCATTGCTTGTTGTGCTGCATTTGGAGAATGGTGAAGAATTTCTGCTGGCAGCCGAAGATTTGAAGGAAACGCTTCACAATCCCTCATGGTTGATGAAGTTGAAGCCCTTGAGGTCAAAGAGGGCCATGCTGCTATTTGCTGCTGCTGTCTGCACTATTCTTTGTCTTGTCCTGTTGTGAGGGTCATGTTCATTGTGCCATTTGGACAGAATCTGTATTGTGACTCTGGGAGGAGCTGTCCCACAGATGGGAGAAGGATGATGTTCATAATCATGTTCCAGCCCGGAGAGTGTGTGTTGATAGAGTCACTGCGTACGTTCTTTGGTGACTGAAATCCTAGGCAGCTGTGTTCCAGTCCTTAGAGACCTCTGTACCAGTCAATGAATAAGGATTATGTCAAAAAAATGGTTGACGAAAAGAGGAGATTTCTACAACAGAACATATCACAGGAAAGATGCAGAAGCGTTGGAAAAGGTGCATTTACCAGGATGTTGCCTGGACTGGAGGGAAGGCCTTACAAAGAAAGGTTGAGAGAGCTACGGCTTTTCTCTTTAGAACGACGAAAGATGAGAGGTGACTTGATAGAGGTGTACAAAATGATCAGAGGTATTGTTCGAATGGACAGCCTGATGCTTTCCTAGGGTAGAGGTAGCTACTACGAGGGGGCACAGTTTTCAAGTGAGTGGAGTTAGATATAGGGGAGACATCAGAGGTAGGTTCTTTACTCAGAGTGATAGGGGCTTGGAATGCATTGCCGGAGAGGGTAGTGGAGTCGGCCTCATGAGGGGCATTTAAGTGGCTATTAGATAGGTGTATGGATGATAGTATAAGGTTGGGATGGAGGTTAGATAGACTTTAGGTTTAGGGTAAAAGTTCGGCACAACATCGTGGGCCAAAGGACCCGTGCTGTTCTATGTTTTATGGTATCGTAATCTCTACTATTGTACTGAAAGTCTTAATTGAGTAAAACTAACATTTCTGTCTCATGGTGAAGATTTGTAAGTTTCAGAGCTCACTGCAAGGCAGCGTTGAAAGCATTGACATCAGCAGTCACCCAAATGTTTTTGTATTATTAACTAATTATAAAAAGCATGTACTGGTGAGAGTTGGAATCTGTGGGAATAATGGCATATTATACATGTTAGTATAGTATTTAAAACTGTCAGTAAAATTTGCTATGACAATAATGTAAGTATATCAGCAATTTATATTGTATGCACCTTAACACCTCTAGAGGCATGTGTTTTTAACTTTCAGTGATGGAAGTATTTTATCTTTCACCAAAATTAGAAAACCAACTGTCTGATTTTAACTGGAAGAAGTTAGCAGGCTGCGTTCTTGCTTTCACTTTCTCCCCTTACCCTGAGGGGGCATGAGAATTTTTTTTCCCTCCCCCTCTGCATTCAGGTTAGATGTGGTGATGAGTGCCACTTAATGTAGGAATTAGGAGCAGGAGTAGGAAAGAAATTCAGCCCTTCAAGCTATTTAACATGATTGTGGTTGGTCTAATCCTGGTCTCAATTCCACTTTCTTACCTGCTCGTAGGAGTCATTGGTCTCAAAGCAGGAGTTCTGTATAACTCAGAGATAATGGGAACTGCAGATGCTGGAGAATTCCAAGATAATAAAATGTGAGGCTGGATGAACACAGCAGGCCAAGCAGCATCTCAGGAGCACAAAAGCTGATGTTTCGGGCCTAGACCCTTCATCAGAAAGGGGGATGGGGAGAGGGAACTGGAATAAATAGGGAGAGAGGGGGAGGCGGACCGAAGATGGAGAGTAAAGAAGATAGGTGGGGAGATAGGGAGGGGATAGGTCAGTCCAGGGAAGACGGACAGGTCAAGGAGGTGGGATGAGGTTAGTAGGTAGATGGGGGTGCGGCTTGGGGTGGGAGGAAGGGATGGGTGAGAGGAAGAACCGGTTAGGGAGGCAGAGACAGGTTGGACTGGTTTTGGGATGCAGTGGGTGGTGGGGCAAGAGCTGGGCTGGTTGTGTGGTGCAGTGGGGGGAGGGGACGAACTGGGCTGGTTTAGGGATGCAGTAGGGGAAGGGGAGATTTTGAAACTGGTGAAGTCCACATTGATACCATATGGCTGCAGGGTTCCGAGGCGGAATATGAGTTGCTGTTCCTGCAACCTTCGGGTGGCATCATTGTGGCAGTGCAGGAGGCTCGTTGCCTGTGCTTGGAGTGCAGTTGGTGAGATTGTACAGGCATGCACAGTAAAGTCACAGCAACCTTGAGGCTTTACACAAAGGCTGTCTTGTGCATTAAATGTGTACAAGGACTTTCCAAATGATGTATGTCTGACTGTGTTTCTCTGAAATCAGTTGCCTTATATTATCGCACTGTTTGCTGAAGCCATCTCAGCTTAAGCTCTTGTCCTGCAAGCTAGCCATTAAATTTATCCACGAAGCATATTCTCATTTTTTCACTTCTTTTGTTACGACGCTGGAAGAGAAGTGAGCTGGAAGTCGAGACCAACTACTCCATGAGCTGCCAAAAGTGTAATTATCTTAATCCATCATCAAAAATGGCCAGAGATAATAGGAAATGCAGATGCTGGAGAATCCGAGATAATGAAGTCTGGAGCTGGATGGACACAGCAGGCTGAGCAGGAAGGCTGATTTCATTTCAGTCCAAATAGAAAGAGTAGAATGTGATGATGTTGTCATAGTTCTTTAGCTACTTCTCATGAGCATACATCGTTGTTGATCACAGAATGATGGGAAAGAGTAAAGGACTCTTGATACCTAAAATTTTATTCGGTTTCTTTGGAACTTTTTCACTGATAGAGAGCTGCTTTCGGCTCCAGGATTGGTCTCTGTTAGACTAAGAGAGATGGCATTGCATCCTTGTGAACCTTTCCAGCAACTGCTCCCATCTTTCGAGGTTTGTAATGAGCCAAACGCCCAGCATCTGAGGTTATTGCTAGGTGGCAACAGTAGAGACCAATAACAGTTTTCTGGACTGTTTATTCAACAATTAAAGGAACAAAACACCTCTTGTTCTCTTTCAAACAGTGCTGGACACTGCTTTTCAGAGTCTATCTTTTGTAAACAGCAAATAGACTCATGTTTTCTTTAACCATTTGCCTTTTCGGTTCCAAGCAATCACATCAGTGCTTTGCAACCTGGTAATGCTCAAGACGTCTGCTTTCCACTTCTCCTAATCCGTAAATGACTGTATGTTCCCCAAGTCTGAAAACACCGTGGCACATGTCTTCCAGACTCCTCCATTCAGTGAAGTACTGCAGTGATTTGGGTAACATCAGCTACAGTTCACCCATACTGCTGCCATCGTAATGCAATAACTATGACCACCAAGTGAATCTGGGCTCACTGCATGCTGCTTACCTCAGAATGGTGAGGATTTTAGTTCCTCAGGGAATCCAATCCTAAATCCACAAACTCTACTCACTGTGGACCCTAACATGGGTTAGAGGAAAGTGGAGTAGTATGTTTTTTGCTGCTAGTTTCAGTGAGAACTGATAAGACAACAAGTATTTTAGACCAAAAATAAAAGGCAGGGAAGAGGAACTTGTGTGGTCTTTTGTGGTTGACCTAATATTAATGCAGGAACTTTTTTTGACTGCAGAGAGTTCCTCTGCATGCCTGGGTTCAGATTTCTAACCTCAGATTTCAACCCTCAGTATGTGTTTCTGGTTGTTCCTAGCATCCAACTGCAGACTGATGGGTATTGTCTGTAAAATTCATTGACATCAACAGTCTTTATATTTGTGTCCTTTCTATGTCAACCCTACCCCTTCCAACTTGGGGCAGAGAATTGAAATAAGTGCTTTGCTCATTTTTTTATCTTCAAAGACAGCTGAGGTGTTCCTGAAATAATTAAGATCCAAGGGACTAGTGAGTGTGTGGAGCCGAAATAATGGGTAATGTAAGTAGTTTAAAGAAATGAATGGGACTCAAAGTTGTTAAATCTTCAGAAACCGATGACCTCGACCACAGAGTGTAGAAAGCAATTGATACAAATGGTCATCACCTCTCAAAATTCTATTAATTTTGAAATTGTGACTGCAAATAGTACATGTAACCTCACGGTTTTAAGAAAGGAGGAAGATGCAAAGTGAAGAACTACAGACCTGGTCGTCTGACATCAGTAGCAGAGAAAACCCAAATCCAATATAAAAGGATGTAGCCTCTGGACGTTGAGGAAATAATTGCCTTGTTGGATAGAGTCAACATTGATTAGTGAAGGGCAAGTCGTGTATGACAAACGTTAAGAGTTTTTTTAAGCATGAGGTCATTAAATAAAATTTAAATCCATAGGATTGTGGGCAGTGTACCAGCGTGGACTAAGGATTGGTGAACAGGCAGAAAGTGTGTCAGAATAAGTGGATCATTATCAGGTTAGCAGACTGTGATACTGGGTAAGTGCTTAGGGTAAGTGCTTAGGCTCCAGTTGTCGATTACACCTAGAACCATTTGGAATATTTTAGAGTTTGCAGATGATGCAAAAGTTGTTGGGGATGAGAGATGTGAGGGGCATGCAAAGAGCCTTCAAGAGAATTTGAGCAAGCTGAATGTGGGCAAGAACCTCCAGGATGGAAGAAATTGTGGATATGTATGAGGTTATTGACTTTCACAGGTGCCAAGCATTTCTTGTATGATGAGAAAGTGGAAGGTGTTGACATCTAACAGGATCTGGATGTCATTGTTCACAAGTCACTGAAAGTTGCCAGGTAGGGTACAGCAAGCAGTTTGGAAGGTAGACAGTATGTAAGTTTTATCATGAGAGGAAAACAAAAATGTTTCAATTGTATAATTCTAAAGAAGAATTGTTTGCCGTTAAGTGGGTGCAGCAGAGATTCTCAAAACTGCTTTCTGGATGATCAGACTGTTTTAGGATGAGACTTAGTGAGTTTTCTCAGGGGTTTAAAAGAATCGGAGGCAGTCTCACAGAAAATGCTTAAAGGTTTAGACACAGTGGATATTTCCCCTGGCTTAGGGCTCTAGAAGTAAGATACATTCCCCGAATGAAAGACAAGCCATTTCAGACTCGGGTGAGGAGAAATCTCTCTTTAGAATTCTCAACTGGAGGGTTGATGGCAAGCTGAAACATGTAGTTCCAAACAGTGATAGATTTCTTGTCACTGATAACATTCAGGGATATGTGGATGGTGTGGGAATATAGCATTGAGGGAGATAATTCACCATGGTCTAGAGCGGGCCCAGTGGACTGAATGGTTTCCTCCTGCTCAGATGTTCTGACGTCAGCTCAGAGCAGGAATAGAATCTGGATTCCTCCTGACTTTTGAGCTCCACATAATCCTGCACTGGATGTGTTGCTGTACATTGGGAAATATGAAAACAGTGTCCATGGGTCTGCACAAGCAGCTAGTTAGCGACTAACTCAGACACACCAGTTAAATGGTTGCCTCCTTGCATGAGATGCTGGATTGAAGAGGAAGTATAAAAAACTTCCATTTCTTCTGAGAATATGCCTTTGCGTTTATTGGATGGGACTTTTATGGTTGAAAGTGTCCTTCGGTTTCTTTAAATTCTGCCTGTAAAAAAAAAAGTTAGTCAATGGACAGGATTCTTGCTTTCAGATTTCATTTCATTTCGGATGTTAACTTGTCCTATTGGGCCTATTTAATAAGGTGGCTTTTTTCTGGCACTATGGAATTGACTAGCTTTTACTATTCTTATTCTGTTTATCTATTCAAATAATGACTGACCTCTCGTTATCTGCTGCATTTCCCTCTCCCTTCTATACCTGTTGTGTCCTAGAATGCTTTGCTTGGGAATCCAGTTTTTCTGCAGAATCTGGTTCGGACCCAGCTGATGCAAAATAAGGAGAACCAGGCATTCCTCAATGTAAGTCTACAACAAGTAGATTATCGTGTGAGGGTTTGTCTCCATAGTATTTAAACACATACTAATCACACCAAATGCTACTGCATTCATTATGTTTGGATTGAATGATGACTGATCAATTGGTTCATTTGTTAGAATATTTAGAAGATTTGTAGATTCTAAGTGTGAATGTTCCAATGGTTGAGAATGGGCCTACTGGACCTGTGGTCTGCAGTGGGGATTAGTTACGATATTCCATTATGCTGTTAAATATACTCCACCTTTAACAGGGAAATGAATTCTTTCTTATTTTGATTCACTGTGATATGATTTACATATTATCATCCATAATTTTTAAGAAGACACAAATTGTTAGTGTCTTTCCAAGGGTTCCATTGCATTAGAACCAAGCGCCTGGCATACAAACTCATTTGATTTCTGCTGTATTTCTGCCCCTCGTTTTGAATCTTGCTCTGCTTCTTTCATTTGTTTCTCCCTCCAATGGGATAGGTTGAGAATCTGTTTCATGTTGCAGGGGCAGTTTATTGACACTCAACAAGAGTGTCCAGGCTCTGATTCAAAGGTTACTTTCCGTGGAGTCTGCCTTCAATGATATGAAACTGAATTTTTGTGAAAAATGGTCTTGCTTGAAAGGGACTAATAATGATGTTGTACTCACTCCTGACAATTATCAAGCAATGTTTTACGCAGAAAACCTCAGGTTCTCTTCCTGCTCGAAAGTTCTGGCTCTTCTGGACTTTGCCCTGCTTTGCCGTGTCTCGCTTCATTTTTGCAGCATCAACTTGTTCCCATTCCCAACAGAACTGTGTTGGAACCAGTGCTTGTTATCAGAATGGTGTTGTTGTATATATTAAAATCCTCACTAATTTTCCTTTTGCTTATCTATGCACTGTTGATCCTTGTTAATATCCACCATCACCACCAGCTTTATAGAAGCAGAATCCAGCTTTAAAAAGTAGGGTAAAAATCAAAAGAATTGTAGATGTCGTAAATGAAAAGCAAAACCAGAATTTTCTGGAAATGGTCAGCATCTGTGGAAAGAAATCAAAGTTAACATTTTGTGGTCGGGTTACTGGACCCAAACGTTAACTCTGATTTCTCTCAAACAGATGCTGCCAGACCTGCAGAGTGTTTCCAGCAACCTCTGTTTATGTTTCTGTTGTTAAAAAGTGGGCTGTTAACAATGAGGATTCCATACCTGTACAAAGCTGTAAATCCGTAGCTGCTTATATATTACTCCGATTTGAATTCATATGCTCAGGATATGACCATCCATGAACTAGCTTTCTCTGTACAGAACTAAATCCTTCTTTCTGTGAACAGACATTGTGAAGGAGTTCCCACAACGATGGCCATCTGAACAAGTTGTTCCGAGGACTTCACTATGAACACTATTTAAACAGGAGATGATGTTGGGAGGAGAAATTAATGCCTTCCGATGAAGCAAAGTAAAAGTTTGGAACAACAATTACAATAATGGTCAAAAAAATGCTGTGGGTGGGAGGGTAGAAAAAGGGATCTGACATGTTAGATATGTAAAATGAAAGCTTGCTGAATTATATATTTGCATTGTGTTCGGTAATTAACAAGGTAGTGCATCTCTGCTTTCAATATCCTGGTAACCCACATTCCATTGACCAATTCATGTCAAAATATAAGCACATCATTGTATGTATTTTCAGAAACCTGGGATTCTGGGTGAATCTCCTCTTGCAGCTTTGCAGCAAAACCCAGTCGGACTCGGAGCCCCCCCACAGCGGGGAAAGGGACTTCTTGGGGAATCGCCCACAGGTATGTATAAATCATATACAGGGGCCCCCGACCTTATCTGAAAACAAAAGATGCTGAAGATCATAGCGGGTCAGGCAGCATCCACGAGAGAGAGCAAGCTAACAATTCTACATGTCTGTTCATCAGAGCTGCCCCTGACCTTATTCCCATTTTGCACTTACAGACCCCAGTACGTTCTTTTCTCAGCTATTGTTATCTATACCATGATCCAGACAGTTCCAAAGTTGATTCTTCAATAGACCATTACACTCTACCTTTCTCCCTGCCTTTCACTGAGCATCTGAGCCGACCTGTTACTTTCTCATTGGCTGCTACTGATGCAGCCTGAAGTTGGAGTCCTCATTTGGTGGGTTAATTTCCATGTGTTTGGCTAGTCCAAACCGCCCAGTGTCTGTGTCAGTGCACTCTGTCATCGGGTATGTACTCATGGCACCCTTTGCCTTGTTGAGCAGTAACATTCCCTCATTATCACCTGCTTCAGAGCAGGAAGGGGCCCTGTGCTACATCCCTGCCACGCCAGGCCATCAAGGTGCACCTCTCCAAAAAGAGTAGAAGTGATGTCAGGCTCTTGGGCCACAGGCCATTCTGATCATGAGTAAAGAATTGGAGTGCTTAGTAATCTCCTGAGGGTTGGATGGAAATATGGAGCTTGTGAGCTCATCATTTGGAAGAGGATAAATGGGCACAATGGTGACCTTTCCTTTTATAGAATTTTCCATTTGAGCTTAATCTTTCATTAAAGGGTCTTCTCAACATGAGTGTTTGTGCCACTTACAGGGCTGAATTCTGAGAGAGCACAAGCACAGATGAAGCTGCCTATGGTGCCAATGGGGACAATGCAATCACAACAGTATCTTGGACAAATGCCAACAGACATGCCGGGAATGATGGAGAATCCATCCCATTCCCGACAGGTTTCCTCACCACCGGTCACCCCGGCTCCTTTGCAAGGAATCCCCACTTCCATTCTGGGCTCTGTACTCAATGACCTGAAGAAACAGAGGAAACAAAACATGTTGCAAGTTGAGACCGGCTTGGCCTCAGCAGGGGTAAGTAGCCCAGCTTGAAATGTCTTTTAAAGGGTTGCAATGTGTTGTCTATATCCAGAAAATCATTGGCAGTCCTTTGCAATGATTTGTTTAGTTTCTGTGTGCATTTTTGACATTTTTTTGCAAAAATGTCAAGACTGAGTGAATTATAGAATCCCTACAGTGTGGATGCAGGCCATTCGGTCCTTTTGAGTCCACACCAACCCTCTGTAAAGCATCCCACCCAGACCCATTCCCCTGCTCTATCCCTGTAACCCTGCATTTCCCATGGCTAATGCACCTAGCTTGCACATTCCTGGACACAATGGGCAATTTAGTGTGGCCAATTGACCTAACAATCTTAAAACTGTGGGAGGAAACCCATGCAGACGTGGGGAGAAAGTCATCTGAGGGTGGCATCGAACCTGAGTCCCTGGTGTTGTCAGGCAGCAGTGCTGACCACTGAGCCACCGCGCTGCTCTCAAGTGAAATATGAAAGAATATTTTGAAAGTACTTTTCATTCAGCAAAATTAAGGCAATTATGAAATTGTTATAGAGTATAGCATTTGTTGAAGGATAAATGCTACAAAAAAAGTGAAAGAAATACAAGTGGAAAGTTTAGATTGAGAGTATTGACTGAGATCTGAGAGCATTTTAAATGTGTGCACTTCCTGTCATCTCAGTTTGTTTATTTTTCACCGCTTGAAGCAACTAGGGTCAATGTGAAGTTAGGCTTGTCTTCCAGTGTACTATTCAAAGTATATCTTGGGATTTTCTGCTTGATTGTGGCATCAATATTCAATGTTGTGCACTGAAAAGTAACAGGTGGCAAAGGGAGTACCTGTGGTTCTACCGCAATGATCCCTAGATTGAACATCGCTTATTTTGCACCTTCACTCCTAATAAAGTTCAAGAAAACAGCCTTGCTCTGTAAAAACATGGACAACATAAGAATTTACCAAAAGCTGCTTGGACTAACAAGTAGCAGCGTCACCGCGATCATGTCCCAGCACCGGCACCTCCATGTCATCACTGCGGTGTTGGCACTGAGCCTGAGTGAACGTGAGCAGACAAGCCACTTACAGAACATCAATTACATAATTGTCTTTGCACTTTAATTTGTTTCTGGACAGACCTGTCAGCCAGGAGCTTCTGTCATTTCAGTCACTGAAGGCCATGGTTATGTAAGAGGCTGAGATCACCAACCTCCCAATATCCTGTGATCGTGGGATCCAGCTGCATGAGTTCAATAGAGAAACGTTTCCTTACCCAGTAGGAGGATCTGACTAACACTGTTGATCTGGTGCAGTGTGTTCTCACTTGCAGGTGAAATGTGATTTCTCCTTAACATTCTCAACAGCAAGCAATGAGGATGGTGAGTGGTGGGCAGTGATCAAGACTGTGTCCATTTAACAGCTCAGATTAATGTCAAGTACACTGTGATGACCAGCTTCATGATAACTTAAGGATCTACTGCATTTCGGAAGCATCTAAAATAAACAGTGTTGTTCCTCCTAATCTATTCTGTTGGACAGTGCATTATCCTCAAGTCAATTGATCTCATGGGCTCTGATATAATGCCAGTGGTGTTGATTGAGAACAAGTTTGGGTGTTTCAGGCAGTGTACTTAAAGGTGGTTTCAGATTAAACACTGAGCTGGGACAGTGCAGAAAGTTAATGTGGAGTCTGCCCTGTAAATAACACAGTGCCACATTTTATATTGCAGCCATCTCTCTTAGGGGAGCCACCAAAAGATTTCAGGATGCCTCAGAATCCATATCTCAATATGCGAAGTGTGTTCCCATCTAATGTATCAGGTAAGGAATGGTCTGGAGCTTGGGGTTGAAGACTGAAGAGCAGTGGTTGACATAATCATTGGTATTGTGTATATTTGCTCTCCTATAGAGTGCTACAATCATTACAACATGATAGAGTGAATTTACTTTAGCTTTAAACAGCCATGTCCCTCCCAACCACCACCCCAAACCCCAGCACGTGCGCACGCACCCACCCTGCAATTCAGAGGATGGTTTCTGACGCCAGCCTTGCTGGATGTCTATACTCATAGCTGCTATCAGCAGGGAGATTTGAATTAGTGTCTGATCTCACTCTTGGGTCTCTCCTGAGCTATGCCTCTGAAGGAGGAATGAGGGGAAGAACTTGGTGAATTGTCCAGGCTCCATTCTCATGCCCTGACCAATAGCCAGCCAGTTCTTTTCACATCAGAACCAAGCCTCCCACAACACTGTGCGGAGGAGCTTCACTTGTTCCACAGAGGTGGTATTGGAGCTGCCTGCTGTGAATAACTCCTGAGTTGGAGGAATTCAATCCAAAACAAAATACACGTTAGGTAATATCACTGGCTGTTAAACAGTGTGGCAAATGACAATAATCTCTCTGGGAATTAGATACCTGGTCAGTATTTACAAACTTCACCCGGAGCCAGTGGGGGTGACCGTACTGTGCTTTGTGATGCAGTCTGTATTTACTTAGCAAAGAGCTGTGCACTGCCCATGGCTTTCCTTTCATTGTTATTTTTGAGGTGATGTTTTAACTCTGCTTTTGTCTGTTTTAATTGTGTTAATAAGAAATAAATATGAAGTCTAGCATGATGAACTGACTGAAAGGCAAGCAGTATTAAAAATTAATTTCTAAATATTTGGGGTATCGATATGTGACCTGTGTATGTTGAGTGCACCGTCCCAGTGTTCGTCTAATAAACTGAAAAAAGCCAACACAGACTGCTCAGTTAGCAGTGAGCTGTCTAATGGGGTGGTATCGTGCTGCTTGTGTGTGCCCTCTCTGGCTGTCTCTCCCTCTATCCTTCCCTCTCCCCATCTCTCCTGCCTTGACTGCTCCCTCCTGTCCCCTCCCTTCTCCTGTTCATCCCCTTCGCCTGTCCAATCTCCCCCACCCCCCCCTCCCCAAAAAAAACCAGCTTACGCAATCATACTGCACAGATGATGAGGTGGGAAGCAGAAGAAGCAAGATCCCTTGAACCTGACAGTTGTGTGTCTAAAGGGAAGTGAGCAGTTCTTGTGCTTGTTATACATGAAAATCAAACAGCACAGCACAGGAACAAAGTGTGGAGCTGGATGAACACAGCAGGGCAAGCAGCATCTCAGGAGCACCAAAGCTGACGTTTCAGGCCTAGACCCTGTCCGAAATGTCAGCTTTTGTGCTCCTGAGATGCTGCTTGACCTGCTGTGTTCATCCAGCTCCACACTTTGTTATCTTGAATTCTCCAGCATCTGCAGTTCCCATTATCACAGCACAGAAACAAGTCACCATGATGACATTCTGAATTCATGCATCTGTCTAAATGCCTCTTTAACATCACTATCGTATCTGCTTTGACCACCTCTCCAAGCAGCATGTTCTGGGTAACTAACACCATCTGTGTACAAAACCTGCCTGACATATCCCCTTTAAACTTTCCCCCTTTCACCTGAAACTTATGCCCCCTAGTATTTGGCATTTCCAGCCTGGAATTTGTTCAGGTTCTTTATAACTTTTATATACTTCTCTCAGGTCAACCCTCAGCCTCTTGTGAAAACAATCCAAGTTTGTACACTGTACCTTAAGTATCCCTGTCAAAACTTATACACAATGACAAAGCACAATGTTATCAGGCTGTATAATGCAACTAACGCTTTTCTGACTGACAGGCAATGCCAGCAACTCAATGTCCTATGGCCACAGTACTGGTCTCCTGGGAAACTACCCTAGTTCTGGTTCCAGAGGTCACCTGGGATCCAGCGTCAGTGATTATCCAGAGTCTGGAAGCAGCCGGCTGGGTTATGGGAATTTTGAAAGCTATGATGATTACAGTCACTCTTACAGAGACTATGAGCAGGTATGTTTGGAATATACTGTCCATGAGCAGATTGGAATACTGAATGGGTTCAACTTCTGTAAGTGGCACTCTTGCTAAATGCCTTTTGCCATCATGCTGGAAATTAATGGCATTCTTTTCACCAGATAAATACTAGTTGCAGTGTCTGTCCAGTAATATTGTAGCAATCATTCCTATCCCATGGTGTCTCCTGCAAGACTCCACAGAGGAGCCTGCTTATTTCAAGCCATTTCCTCTGAACTGTCTAGAGCAACAGGAGAGGCAGGAAGCCTCACACCTCTCATAAAATATCTGAATGAGGACTTGTCCTAACATTAAAAGTGATGGTCCAAGTGCTGCAAAGTGAGATCGATTTCGATAGTTCAGTGCAGACTTGATGGAGCAAAGGGGCCTTTCTGTGCCGTATGGCTCTATCACTGTGAATGCTGATCAGATCATATTAGGTCACAAGGCCCTGAGAGTAATGGGATTGGGGAGTTAGGTACCTCAATTTTACTAATATTGTAGAAAAGGCCATGTCTTTGCGTGAGTGTAATTTATTGCCAAAATGTATATCTTCGGAGGCTGAACTGATGTGTTGGGCTACCTCTGAGGGTAAACCCTCTTCAGCGTCTGCAGCATAGGTGGCTGTAAATGATTCTATCGCACTGTTTGAATTAAAGCAGAGAAGCTCCCTTGTAGCTAATAATTATCCCTCCTTTTGTATGAAGCAGGTGAACTGCTTATTTTGTCTGTACTCTTAGTGGGATCTGCCAATGCATATTTCCTGCTGCTTGCTATATAGAGCTGGAACATCCAGGGTTTGACCCATACTCTGGGCATCTTCCTCATTACAGTTTGTTAGGTTGTGCTAGGCATTCTGTTTGTAGGCGTTGAGCAAGCGGGATAGGGTTGGCTTGGGCTGAATTTCTGATCCGTGTTCATTGCTTGTTGACCTTTATCACAGAAACTCTGAAAGAAGCAGACTGACCCAGAACTCCACTAAAGATCAGCTGCCTCTGAAAGGACACGAGAAAACTGATGTTATATTTTTAAGTTAACGTTCTAATTCTATTTCATCAGGAAAGTGAAATGGAGCGCTACCCGATATCACGTAATCCTGGGCTTAGAGGGTACAGTCGTGACAGAAATGAGGTAAATCTTATGAGGGACATGGAGGATGAGATGTTGGTGGAGGTAGCTGTGTGGTTGGGGATGGTAGGTTTTGTGCATAGAATGCAGCCCAGACACCTTTCTTCTTCTTCCTCCTTTTGGACTAGAGTTCACTCTCTCCCACCAAGGCTGCAGGCAGGTATCTATTATTGGTTTTAATACGTTGGGCTTGGGAGGGTCCGTATCAGCTGGGGCTCCTGCATGAGGAGGGACTGCGGTTCACTTGGATGCTGTGAAGGTTAAGCAGCTGCCACGTTCCTTTTGGGGCTTACTTACACAAAGGTGACCAGCAGGTAACTCTGGGAGGTAACAGCAAGACTGGAGCAAAGAGAATTGTTTCGATGATGAAATGAGGGGGCTAATTGAGGTTTGTTCCTGCCTAGGAAAGGGAGATGGAGCGATACTCGATGTCCCGTGATCATGGCTATGGAGGAATGGGGGGCTATGGCCATGATCGGAGCGAGGTACGTTTGACAAAATGGAAGTGCATGATTGGAATAATGTAGACTGGCCGGTCCGTACCTGGTTATTGGCTGGGAACTGGCCCTGACCCTGACCCTGAACAGGTCGTTCCAGCTCTGAAGTGTATACAATGAGAATGCGACCACTGTGGCACTGCCTGTGAGTCTGTCAAACTGCTGGCATTCCCAGCCCTGCACAGCCTGCATTCCATTTGCTGATCTCTGCAAAACCACAGTCAGCCTCCATACACTGGGCTGGGAAGAATGCACAATCACACAGGGCATGGATTTTGTGATTGCCAACTGCTGTGATGCAGCCTTCAGTCCAATGGCCTGTCTACACGATATTTCTGACATGACCAGTATGACAGTTATGGGCCCAGAGTGAAATCTCTCATGTTGCCTCCCAGTTTACAGCTGATGCCTTTAGAAAGGGGCATCATACGAAACTGACAGCACAGAAAGAGGCCCCACAGCCCAGAGTATTCAAACCAGCAGAACACTGCCAGAAAAATGCAAACTGATTGAGGCATTTCTTTTTTCAGGAAAGGGAGCTGGATCAGTACCCACTACTACATGATCCTGGACTTGGAGGGTACGGAGCTGACCGAGATGAGGTAACAATTAGAATAAAGAATCTTTTTGAATCATGCACTGAGTTTGGAATTGCCAATTACTAAAACCTCAAGCTTCTGCATTTAGCACAGGGCATGGAAAGATGTCCAGTTTCATGAAATCTAGGTTCCGTCTAGATTCCCTACAGTGTGGAAACAGGCGCTTCAGCCCAACAAGTCCACACCGCCCCTTGGAGCATCCCACCCAGACCTACCCCCCTATAACCCACACAGCCCTGAACACTACAGGTAATTTAGCATGGCTGATCCACCTAGCCTGCACATCTTCAGACTGTGGGAGGAAACCGGAGCACCCGGAGGAAACCCACGCAGACATGGGGAGAATGTGCAAACTCCACACAGATGACATGGCCAAGGTTCCCTGGGGCTGTGAGGCTGCAGTGCTAACCACTGAGGCACCGTGCTGCCCCATCAGTGATGTGGCACTGATTCTATCAGTGATAGAATTCAGACCAGCAGTTTCATTTCATAGAGGCATACATTCATGTTTCAGATTGGTGTTTACTTAGCATGCAGACCCAGTGTTTGAGTTCTTCCAAATGGCCTTCATTCTCGAGCTAGGGATGGGTTCAGGTGAATCAAACCATTTTGACTCTGGTTAGTTATTCAAAGCCTGTATGTTTACTCACATTGCGATCAAAAATAATTCACCAGTAATGACCATGCAGGTTTATGTGCAAATAACCAATTGGGTGAGGTATCGATGGATGACATGGGCTGGTAAAACTTAATCTGCCCTCATTCTCTGAAGGTTCAGACCAATGTGAAGTAAAACTGCACCGGCTGAGTTTATTGGTTGGTCCCCTGATTTGGAGTACTTATTTTTTAAATTTTATTTGGACATGTTGCAAATTGTTGAACGTTATTTTCAGTTTAGGATTAATGCTCCCTTTTCCTGTTTAAGCGATCAACTCCATGTGGATATAATGATTTGGAACCTGCTGCACCTTCGATGTATTCCAGTTCTCCCACATCTTATTTCACAAGTGGTGTCCGAGCAGGAATGCGACAGAGCTACTCCACCAAGGTATCAGACTCATTATAGCAGAATACATTGTGATGCACATTCGTGAACAGGTGGCTGAGGCTGAGTTTCACCCAGGGTTACGTGCAAGTATATTTAAACAAAGACTGATTGGATCTTTTTAATACCCCATCTTCCAGATTTGGTATTCTTTCTTCCCCAGTGTGTGCTTCAATGACTGATTGCAGGCAGGGCTCTACTTCTGGGCTGGAGGAGCAAATTGCGGTTGATTCGTGCTGTTTAATGTCCTGTTACTGCTCTCTTGAGGGAGCATAGGTGTAAACACTGACAGAGGTGTCAGAGATGGATACCAACTTGACCTCAGCTCATGTGTCATGAGTCTTGTCTGTGGTGCATGAAGCCATACCTCAGCAAGTGAGGTGCAAGCCTGTCTGCTCTTATCGGGGAGATATGGCCAAGGTTCCCTTCCTCTTCCATTTCTCCAGTACCACATGTTGGTGCTAAAATAAATCCTAATACCAGACCAAGTGTTTCCGAGCTGTTGTAGCCATTTTCACATACCTGTGCTCTGTGCACAATGAGTTACTTGGTAGAGAAGTGCCTCTCTGACAAGTATGTCAGGCAATTTCAGTGGCAATGGTATGAATGAGCAGTTATCTGGGAATATTAGTCAGATCACAACAAAATCCTCTTCCTCTCAGACTTGCCCACACTTCAGCAGGGGAATGAGGTCTGTGTTTAACTTCCCTGACGGAGGCCTTGAAATGTCCTTGCTACTGTGTTGCAATCAGGTTTAAAAGAATCAAATTTCCATCTGGAAATTAGTTTGTGTTAGTTGTTGCTAATAACTGAACTGACTCACTGATTAACAAGAGAAATTGCACTTCAGGAAGTTTCAAATTGACTCCCCTGATCGAGGCTTGTAATTAGCCAACGGCTTCAGACGACATTGTAAATTCAGTTCACTGTTAGCTGCCTTGTGTATTGAATGGGTACAGTCTGAGAGTTGTTAATTGACACATCAGTCCCATGTTCCTAGCTGACCAGAATCTGACAGCTGACTGGTTCAGTGACGATAACCTGATCCTTGAGTTGTACCAAAGCTGTGTAGTAGAACGACAAATGTCTATCTGTAGAGGTTTGAGGAGTTGGTGTAGATACCCTTCTCAGCACAGCTGATCTGGCAAATATTTTCCTCCTTTTTTGTTTCACCAATCTACCAGTTAGCTCTCTCCAAGAGGGAAGTTTAAACTCTGTGTGTATCTTTTGCTGCCTGACTAGCACCGAATGCAGGGTCGATGCACAGAGTGTATGGGTTTCGGGGGTGGGGTGTGGGGCAGAAGAAGGATTTGCTTTTCATTTTTTAATTGAAAGTGTGAGAGAAGCCAGTGATGATAAGGCTTGGAGATGTGACTGTTGTCTGCTGTGTTACAGTTAAATCCAGTGCTGAGTTCTGGGGCAGGACTCCTGGGGGCTCGGCCTGCTAACTCCCCACCAGGCTGTATGCTGAAGGTAACTGTCTGATAGCTCTCGCTCGCTCTCTTTCACAGGCTTGTCCTGCCTGTGAACATACTAACTGTTACCCTGGCGTTGAGATTAACACATCATTGTCCAACAGACCGTGATTTGAAAAGACAGGACCCTGACTGAATGTCATTTTGCAGTAATTTGACATGTGGTCTTCCCTTTTGTTGCCTTGGTTTGAATTAGGGTTTCAGTTTATCTGTTATGTTGATACAGAATGAAGGGTTGTTTTGCAAGATTTGAATCCAAAGGTAGAATTCAAGATTTCAGCCATGCTCTTTTGAGATGAACAATACAGTGCAGAACAGGCCCTTCGGCCCTCAATGTTACGCCGACCTGTGAACTAATCTAAGCCCCTCCCCCTACGCTATCCCATCATCATCCATATGCTTATCCAAGGGCTGTTTACTGCCCCTAATGTGGCTGAGTTAACTACATTGGCAGGCAGGGCGTTCCACACCCTTACCACTCTCTGAGTAAAGAACCTGCCTCTGACATCTGTCTTAAATCTATCACCCCTCAATTTGTAGCTATGCCCCCTTGTACAAGCTGAAGTCATCATCCTCAGAAAAAGACTCTCACTGTACACCCTATCTAATCCTCTGATCATCTTGTATGTCTCTATTAAATCCCCTCTTAGCCTCCTTCTCTCCAATGAGAACAAACCCAAGTCCCTCAGCCTTTCTTCACAAGGCCTGTGCTCCAGACCAAGCAATATCCTGGTAAATCTCCTCTGCACCTTTTCCAATGCTTCCACATCCTTCCTGTAATGGGGTGACCAGAACTGCACACAATATTCCAAATGAGGCCGCACTGGCGTTTTGTACAGTTGCAGCATGACATCACGGCTCCGGAACTCAATCTCTCTACCAACAAAACCTAACACACACCGTAAGCCTTCTTAACAGCACTATCAACCTGGGTGGCAGCTTTCAGGGATCTATGTACATGGACACCAAGATCCCTCTGCACATCCACACTACCAAGAATATTTCCATTGACCTGGTATTCTGCCTTCCTATTATTCCTCCCAAAGTGAATCACCTCACATTTATCCATATTAAACTCCATTTTCCACCTTTCAGCCCAATTCTGCAGTTTATCCAAGTCTCCCTGCAACCTGCAACATTCTTCCACACTGTCCACCACTCCTTCGACTTTAGTGTCATCCGCAAACTTACTAACCCATCCACCTAAGCCTGCGTCCAAGTCATTTATAAAAATGCCAAACAGCAGTGGTCCCAAAACAGATCTTTGAGGCACACCACTAGTAACCGGATTCCAGGCTGAATATTTTCCATCAACCACCACTCGTTGCCTTCTTACAGAAAGCCAGTTTCTAATCCAAACTGCTAAATCTCCCTCAATCCCATGCCTCTGTGTTTTCTCCAATAGCCTACCATGTGGCAAATTAAAATCTCCCAGAAAGTGGGAAGCCACCAGGAATGTCTATCTTCAGGCACTGTTATACAGGAGATGACTTATCATGATTTGACCAGGAGTGACGGGAGTTTTATGAAAAAGTAGAAATTTTTACTGTTTTGCAAAGACTGTTTATGATAAATAAACCACTTAATTTCAATCATACAGTAGCAGTCTCTACCATGTTAGCTGGCTCATCTGAGAGCTGAGAAAAGAACAACCCTGAGAAGATCCCATGTGCATGTTTATGACCCAAGAAACTAATGGTGTTGTAGCTTTGAGTGAAGTACTACTTTCTGTCTGAGTCAAATTTTGCAAAACAACCTTTAATTGAATTCTAAGGAAGAGAAGATACAGGTTCACTCATTTGAGAGACTAAAAAGTAAGATAAGTCTTAAGTCATGTTGTACAAAATAAACAGTTTGTTAAATCTACCAGAATTTAGAAAGCCTCTGGATATAAACCATTACTGCACTAGTTATAGTTTCAGTTTCTGTTCTTTGGATCCAGTATTGTGTCTCAACATCAGACCCCCATTGGATCTCCTAATAATGTGTTCCTTACTTTTGCGCTATTCCATTGAAACTTGTGTCAGGGTGGCTGAAGGTTTATGTGGGCTCATTGAAAACCAGACTTTAGGTGACACTGATTCTCTCTCTGTTCCAGACACCACTTGCTGGTCACAAGCGAGGTGCGTCTCACCTGATCCCATCACCTGAGCCCAGCCCAGAGGGAGGCTACGTTGGCCAGCATTCTCAAGGCCTGGGTGGCCACTATGCTGACTCTTACCTGAAGAGGAAGAGGATATTTTAACTGGGAACCTGGTGTTGCCATCTAGAATGACCTGGTTACTTTTTGCTGAAGGGTGTAAATCTTGTACAGATGTTTTTAATCTCTGTGTCAAAACACTTCAGTCTTTGTTTTTAGGAGGAGGGTGAAACTTCTATCTGGGAATTTGGAGGATGCAGAAGGCTGGAACCTGACAAACTGACTGACCCTGTGGCACCTTTGCATTGTCAGCCACTAAATTCACTGAATATCGGCTTCAATGCACAAACTCCAGTCATCGTAGGAGATAACACGATAAGGTGGAATTCACCATATCAGCTTTCTCCTTCACTGTTAGTCACTGATAGTAATCGTAGTCTGGGACCAGCAAGTGCCAATAGTGGACGCAGTATTGAAGCACACTTGCCTTCAAAACTCAAAATGAATATTGGCCTTCAGTCCACTGCAAATTTTAAAATGCATGAAGTTGGCTGCAAATATTCTCCCTGTAATAAATGGCATTTATAAACCGGACTCAGTGGCGCTCCCTCAGAGCCACATCTGAAGATGAGCCCATTGTTTCTGTTGCAACAAAGTGTGCACTCAATCCATCAACATTCAAAGCAGGTATTCTACCTCAAAGGCTGACACCGTGAAGTATTGTTTCTGTCTAGCCATTCACTTTGCTTCTGTGTCATGTGTTCAAAACATTTCCCTACGTGTTGGAGCAAATGCAGTGAGATATTTTCCTTTAGTTTGATCGCACTGCTCCCAGCCCATACTCAACGTTTGAGCTTCATTGTGCAGCCAGCTGGTTTGGTTTTCAGTCCTTCTGCATACCTCTCAAATCTGTAGGTTTGTTTTTCAATGTATTTCCTTAATCTTTCTTTTCATTCTGTGAACAAATTTGATTTAGGAAAGCCCTCTTTTTTTTTTTTTTAAAAAGATCTGCTATTTTTAGTGAATTATTTGCAGGAAATGGGTTACGTGTTTGTCCCTTTTTTCCTTTATTTTAAAACAAAATTCAAAGTAGTTGGGGTAACTAATTCTGTTCTTCCTGTTTCATTTGGCATGTGTATGCATCAGTGTTTGTTTCTACTAAATGGCAACTTTGTTCTGCAAAATCTTTACACATTGAATTCCTGATGTCTGTTAACCTATGGAATCTATATGCCAGCCAAGTTTCCACTAAGCTTAGACAGCAAGCCTGAACCAGCAAATAAGACCCGAATTGTAAAACGAATCGAATGTAAATATAGGGAACAGTGGCAGACATTGCAGACACTAGCTTCTGTCGCAATGCTATTTGCATTTAAAGCTACAGGAACTTCTGAAAGTCTTTTCCGGTTGCCTTGCAGACTATCAGCAGCTGCACTGCTTGTGTTTCCCCAGCAAATTATACTTGGTTTGCCTCAATATTTGAAGTGGGTGGAAGAATTTCTGAGCTCCTCAGTTCCTGTAGTTGAGACTTGAGCTGAAGGGAAACTGTTTCTCCTGGAGCGTTTATCCAATTTGTGCAATTTTAAAGTAAATCCCCATTTTAGTGCTTAAGATTAAGCGTGGAGAGAACAGGGAGAAGCTGCGAGAAAATGATGATGAACAGCATCTCTGTAAGCTGTCTATTCTTATTTCTCTGTTCCACCTTCCAGCCCCCAGAGGCAGGTAAAGACGAAAATGCTAAGAAAATGGGCCGTACTTGGAAGATGTTGGAGTGTTTATATTGAAGAGCAAACAAAAAAACCTTTTTTTAAAGGAAAATTCAATAATCTTCACCTTCTCAAACTACTTTGGTGAAAACATAACTTGCAGTGTGAGGAATTTGAGGTCCTGTACACCGATAGCCTTGTTTCAGCTGTGCCCAGTCCCACCATAATCCTCCATGCTTTATCTATCCTGTACCAGACTGGATTTTGTGTGATCATGTTGTGCAAAAAGGTCTTCCATCTGACCAAACGGATAGCAACCAAAACACAGCCATCACTCCAAGTCATTGTTTTCTCCTGTTCTGTTGCTCGGGGAATCTGTCAAATATAGTCATGTTGACACTGGTGATTCTGTGGGGTTGCCTGTTTGTGAGCGGCCATTTGTGGGGGAAATCCCACCCCAATCTGAACTGGACCCTATCCTATCCCATCGCCACATTGCAGACTGAAAAACCAAATAGTAATGAACAATTTAAGCCTTAATCTCTTCTGTCTTGATAATGGACAAACGTAGCCAGGCTGTGCTAATTCAGAAGACTGGAGATTGACTGACTCTCCCAGCCTGTGATTAACTATCTCGGT
Organism: Stegostoma tigrinum; assembly: GCF_030684315.1. NCBI lineage: Eukaryota > Metazoa > Chordata > Chondrichthyes > Orectolobiformes > Stegostomatidae > Stegostoma > Stegostoma tigrinum. The sequence goes on from NC_081388.1 coordinate 22,867,094, forward strand.
TCCTCTTAAATAAACATTGTGGAAGTGACTGGTGTGTGAGCCAGCATGGGGTTCAATTTGTTAGCCTCAATTAGGAAGTGAAGGAGCAAGTTGGAAGGCCCTACTTTAAATTGCTCTGCAGTGACCCCTGCTGGTGTGTGTGTGTGTGTGTGTGTAAGAACAGAGTTCAGCTGTACTTGTTATACAGGAACACTGCTAACACTAATCACCTTAGTTCAATGATCATGGGGTACTTGGGGAAAGGCATAAAATTGGAGACAATTTCTGTAAATCTAATGGTTATTTCCACAGCTCCTATCCTGTGTCACTGCAAGGAGGAAATAAATAACACAAGGAGGGAATAAATAACACCACATGCACAGATTACCTTAAATAGTTGCTGTCTGTCCGTGTGCCATCACCCACAGTGAGTGCTGTCCTTAGCTGCACCATCTAAGGAACAGACATAGGCTGTTCCATCTGTCCCCCATGTGCTGGTGGAGGAGGGCCTTCATGTTTCTGTGTTACCCACTTGCACCACACCAACGTTGTTTTGTGTGTTCTGGAGGCCAGTCACAGGCTCATCTGTTCTCTTGGTGCCTCAAGTGTCCCAGAGATCATCTGCTTGTGTGAACTGAGAGGTAGCATAAAGAGTTTGGGAAAAACAGCATGGTCGTCATCATTTGGATACAGTTCAGCTGCATTATTGAGTAGGAACTGATCACAGTTTCATGTTTTTGGAGAATCCTGTCTACATCTCTATTAAAATTGGAAATTGCTCTTAATTCTGTGTTTTAAACTTTTTGAAAACATTCTGCATATTCACTACCATTATCCACTTAGCTGCACTGTTACACTATATGGATTTCCAAAGAATTCAAGTAATTAATGGGTCCCTTTAATCTGATGACATATTCTGTGGGACTAGAGCAAAGACAGTTTGCCCCTCTGATCTAGGTTGTAACAGGTCGAAGGAAAAAGTGAGTTTCCTCCAGGAGCTCTGGTTTCTTCCCATGGTCCAAAGATATGCAGACTGGGTGGATTAGCAATGAGGAATGCATTATTACGGAGATAGGGTAGAATTGGGTGGGATGCTCTTTGGAGGGTTGATGTGGACTGGATGGGCTGAATGGCCTCTTTCCACACTAGGGTCTCTCTATTCCTCATATGAAGTCAAATGTGAGTGCAGTTCAGTGTTCTTCTGACCTCTGGTAACTAGCCCACACAGACCTTCAATTGGATTGGGAAGCAGTCCTGTTTTGTGTACTCACTGATCTTGCCTGAATCACCACCTTTGCTTTAAGGGTTGAATGTGTGGGCTGTTTGCTAGCTGGGCCAGCATTTAAAGCCCAACCCTCATTCCACCTTGTGCACATACTACAGTCAATGTACTGTTGATACACCCACTGTGCAGTTAGAGATGCAAACTTTTCCAGTGACAGAAGGAGCAGCAGCATATTTCTGAGTCAGGATGGTGTGTGACTTTAAGGGGGAACTTGTGGGTGGTGGTGTTTCCTTGTCCTTCTGCAATACTGGGTTTGGTGTTGGAGGAAATTGGATGTGGCTCCTGCTGTTGATGTTTATCTAGTCACTGTTAACTGTAGCCATGTGATGTGCTGGGCCCAACTCTGAAGCCCTGCACTAATGTTGCCTGTTAATATTAAAATGCTGCTTTCCATGAACCCGTTCATAGACAAGAGGAAGGAAATTCAAACATCTCACCTTAAGACAGACTGTTTGGAGCCTTGTATAATAACCTCTCACTCTTCAATGTGAAATTGATTTGACGAAAGACTGACATTTACCTGTAGTTGTAATAAACTCTGGCAATTGGCTGCAGCAGTACATGGCAGAACTTACATGTTCTCTAGCTCACTTTTCAGTGTTCCTGTGCAAATATTCTTCTGTTGGAAGGGAATTTGCAACTATTAACACATTACTTTTGAATAGTTAAAGGACTGGGAAAACTGTTGTCAAACTAAAATCAAAAGAGTTTGGCTGTTTGAGAATCAAATCGGTAACAAAGCACAATTGAATTTTTCAAAACTGAGTAAGGAATCCATGATGTTCAAATGTGCTGTGGTCAAATTAAATGGTGAAGGTAACGTGGTTGCTAACAACTGAGGAGACTGTGTGTGGTGGGATAGGTTTCTGGAGCAGAAAAGTTTGCCTGCTGTGATTGCATTTCTTTGTTTTCTTGCTTTTTCTCCTTTTTGAAGTTTTATTTCCCCCCCCCCCCCGTTTGCCTTCCGGATGGAGGGCAGTGATGGGCAAGGCTGGAGGCCCAAAGCAGTTGGCCACGAGGTAGTTGATGTGGCCGGAGCAGTACTTTGGCAGTCGGTGGCATTGTGGGAGCAGCTGGGGGCCTGGAGCAGCACCCGATCAGGACCCTGGCAGTCTGTGGCAAGGCTGCTGTGAGCCCAGATGGCAGTCGGCGGGAGTTGGGAGCACAGAGGCCTTGGGATTGAGAGATGGAGAATCCAGTGCAGAGTGACTGCGGGCTGAAGGCTAAAGAAGGACTATAATTTGAAGTTTTAAACTTACTTATTTTTCTACTTTTTACCTAAGATTTTGTTCCAAAGATGGAGCTGGGAATGGGAACATTGTGAACTTTTCACTGTAGCCCTGTATTCCTATAATTGAATGTATGGGACAATAAAACCTCATTCTAGTTCTAAATCGGGGGGTGGGGGGGGATGAAACAAATGAGGGGAAACCTCTGATATTTTGTAAACTCTGTCAACACGAGCACACTGTAGAAGTTTCCCCTTTTTATTTGGTTTTGGTGCTGTCAGTGTTTTGCAATGCTGTTCTAGCACACCTTGGAAGGAGCTGGGAGATGAACCGAAGTCCTGGCCCAGCCTCTTGTCCTTCCCTTTAAAAAGAATAGGGGGGGTGGGGGGAGAAGAGGAGAGGGTATCACAGCGACAGAAGCTTCCATTGTCGAGGAAGATCTGCCTACCGAGTCAGTATGGGTGGAAATTAGGAACAGCAAGGGAGTAGTCACCTCGTTAGGGGTTTACTACAGGCTCCCCAATAGCAGCAGGGAGATTGAAGAAAGCATAGGTCGGCAGATTTTGGAAAAGTGTGGAGTTGGTAGGGTTGTTGTGAAGGGTGACTTTAACTTTCCCAATATTGATTGGAACCTCCTTCGAGCAGAAGGTTTGAATGGAGCTGTTTTTGTAAGGTGTGTTCAGGAGGGTTTCCTAACTCAGTACGTTGACAGGCCGACGAGGGGAGAGGCCATTCTAGACTTGGTGCTCGGAAACGAGCCAGGGCAGCTATCAGATCGTGTGGTGGGAGAGCATTTTGGTGATAGTGACCATAACTGCCTCACATTCTACATAGCTATGGAGAAGGAGAGGATTAGGCAAAATGGGAGGATATTTAATTGGGGAAGAGGAAACTATGATGTGATTAGACATGAGTTAGGAAGCATGGACTGGGAGCAATTGTTCCATGGTAAGGGCACTATAGACATGTGGAGACTGTTTAAGGAACAGTTGTTACGAGTGATGAATAAATATGTCCCTCTGAGACAGGCAAGAAGGGGTAAGATAAAGGAACCTCGGATGACGAGAGTGGTGGAGCTTCTTGTGAAAAGGAAGAAGTTAGATTACATAAGGTGGAGGAAGCTAGGGTCAAGCTCAGGTCTAGAGGATTACAGGCAGGCGAGGAAGTAGTTCAAAAATGGTCTGAGGAGAGCCAGGAGGGGGCACGAGAAAGGCTTGGCAGAACGGATTAGGGAGAACACAAAGGCATTTTACACTGATGTGAGGAATAAGAGAATGGTCAAAGAAAGAGTTGGGCCGATCAGGGATAGCATAGGGAACTTGTGTGTGGAGTCTGAGGAGGTAGGGGAAGCCCTAAATGAGTTTTTTGCTTCTGTCTTTACGAAAGAAACGAAGTTTGTAGTGAACGAAACCTTTGAAGAGCCGGTGTGCATGCTGGAATGGATAGAGATAGAAGAAGCTGATGTGCTGAAAATTTTGTCAAACATTAAGATTGACAAGTCGCCAGGCCCGGACCAGATTTGTCCTCGGCTGCTTTGGGAAATGAGAAATGCAATTGCTTCGCCACTTGCGAAGATCTTTGCATCCTTGCTCTCCGCTGGGGTCGTACCTGAGGACTGGAGAGAGGCAAATGTAATTCCTCTCTTCAAGAAAGGAAATAGGGAAATCCCCGGCAATTACAGACCAGTAAGTCTCACGTCTGTAGTCTGCAAGGTGTTAGAAAGGATTCTGAGGGATAGGATTTATGACCATCTGGAAGAGCATAGCTTGATTAAATGCAGTCAGCACGGCTTTGTGAGGGGCAGGTCATGCCTCACAAACCTTATTGAGTTGTTTGAGGATGTGACTTGAAAAGTTGATAGGGTTGAGCTGTGGATGTGGTGTATGTGGACTTCAGTAAGGCATTTGATAAGGTTCCCCCTGGTAGGCTCATTCAGAAGGTCAGGAGGAATGGGATACAGGGGAACTTAGCTGTCTGGATGCAGAATTGGCTGGCCAACAGAAGACAGCGAGTGGTAGTAGAAGGAAAGTATTCTGCCTGGACGTCAGTGGTGAGTGGTGTTCCACAGGGCTCTGTCGTTGGGCCTCTACTGTTTGTAATTTTTATTAATGACTTGGATGAGGGGATTGAAGGATGGGTCAGCAAGTTTGCAGATGACACCAAGGTTGGAGGTGTCATTGACAGTATAGAGGGCTGTTGTAGGCTGCAGCGGGACATTGACAGGATGCAGAGATGGGCTGAGAGGTGGCAGATGGAGTTCAACCTGGATAAATGCAAGGTGATGCATTTTGGAAGGTCGAATTTGAAAGCTGAGTACAGGATTAGGAATAGGATTCTTGGCAGTGTGGAGGAACAGAGGGATCTTGGTGTGCAGATACATAGATCCCTTAAAATGGCCACCCAAGTGGACAGGGTTGTTAAGAAAGCATATGGTGTTTTGGCTTTCATTAGCAGGGGGATTGAGTTTAAGAGTCGTGAGCTCTTGTTGCAGCTCTATAAAACTTTGGTTAGACCGCACTTGGAATACTGCGTCCAGTTCTGGGCGCCCTATTATAGGAAAGATGTGGATGCTTTGGAGAGGGTTCAGAGGAGGTTTACCAGGATGCTGCCTGCACTGGAGGGCTTATCTTATGAAGAGAGGTTGACTGAGCTCGGTCTCTTTTCATTGGAGAAAAGGAGGAGGAGAGGGGACCTAATTGAGGTATACAAGATAATGAGAGGCATAGATAGAGTTGATAGCCAGAGACTATTTCCCAGGGCAGAAATGGCTAGCACGAGGGGTCATAGTTTTAAGCTGGTTGGTGGAAAGTATAGAGGGGATGTCAGAGGCAGGTTCTTTACGCAGAGAGTTGTGAGAGCATGGAATGCGTTGCCAGCAGCAGTTGTGGAAGCAAGGTCATTGGGGTCATTTAAGTGACTGCTGGACATGCATATGGTCACAGAAATTTGAGGGTGCATCCATGAGGATCAATGGTCGGCACAACATTGTGGGCTGAAGGGCCTGTTCTGTGCTGTAATGTTCTATGCTCTAAACTGAGGGACTGTCCCTTTAAGGAGCGGCGCTGACGTCACGGCGCGGTCAGCTGACCCTGGTGTCATGGCGGCGGCCAGCGCAGGATGCCGCCTCGGGGTGGGCCTGGGCCTGGGCCTGGGGATCAGGCTCCGGGCCACTCACTGCACACACCGCCACTCCGGGGGAATACGCCATCTCCCGCAAAAACAGGCCCGATCTCTCCGCACAGGTCCCAGTGAGTGAGAGGGATCCCGGGTCGGGGGGGGTGTGGGTGGGGAGGGAACCGGGTTGGGGGGCTGGAGGGGTGGGAGAAGGTGGCGGGGGATGGTGTGGGTAGGAGAGTGGGGCTGGGTAGGGGGGGTGGGTAGGAGGGGGGTAGGGGGAGATGGGGTGGGTAGGATGGGGGGGAGGGGGAGATGGGGTAGGGGGGAGGGGGAGATGGGGTAGGGGGGAGGGGGAGATGGGGTGGGTAGGATGGGGTAGGGGGGAGGGGGAGATGGGGTAGGGGGGAGGGGGAGATGGGGTGGGTAGGATGGGGTAGGGGGGAGGGGGAGATGGGGTAGGGGGGAGGGGGAGATGGGGTTGGGGGGAGGGGGAGATGGGGTGGGTAGGATGGGGTAGGGGGGAGGGGGAGATGGGGTAGGGGGGAGGGGGAGATGGGGTGGGTAGGATGGGGTAGGGGGGAGGGGGAGATGGGGTAGGGGGGAGGGGGAGATGGGGTTGGGGGGAGGGGGAGATGGGGTGGGTAGGATGGGGTAGGGGGGAGGGGGAGATGGGGTAGGGGGGAGGGGGAGATGGGGTGGGTAGGATGGGGTAGGGGGGAGGGGGAGATGGGGTAGGGGGGAGGGGGAGATGGGGTGGGTAGGATGGGGTAGGGGGGAGGGGGAGATGGGGTAGGGGGGAGGGGGAGATGGGGTTGGGGGGAGGGGGAGATGGGGTGGGTAGGATGGGGTAGGGGGGAGGGGGAGATGGGGTTGGGGGGAGGGGGAGATGGGGTGGGTAGGATGGGGTAGGGGGGAGGGGGAGATGGGGTAGGGGGGAGGGGGAGATGGGGTTGGGGGGAGGGGGAGATGGGGTGGGTAGGAGGGGGGGGAGGGGGAGATGGGGTTGGGGAGAGGGGGAGATGGGGTGGGTAGGAGGGGGGGGAGGGGGAGATGGGGTGGGTAGGAGGGGGGGGAAGGGGGAGATGGGGTGGGTAGGAGGGGGGGGAGGGGGAGATGGGGTTGGGGGGAGGGGGAGATGGGGTGGGTAGGAGGGGGGGGAGGGGGAGATGGGGTGGGTAGGGGGGGGGAGGGGGAGATGGGGTTGGGGGGAGGGGGAGATGGGGTTGGGGGGAGGGGGAGATGGGGTGGGTAGGAGGGGGGGAGGGGGAGATGGGGTTGGGGGGAGGGGGAGATGGGGTGGGTAGGAGGGGGAGATGGGGTGGGTAGGAGGGGGGGGAGGGGGAGATGGGGTTGGGGGGAGGGGGAGATGGGGTGGGTAGGAGGGGGAGATGGGGTGGGTAGGAGGGGGGGGAGGGGGAGATGGGGTTGGGGGGAGGGGGAGATGGGGTGGATAGGAGGGGGGGGAGGGGGAGATGGGATTGGGGGGAGGGGGAGATGGGGTGGGTAGGAGGGGGGGAGGGGGAGATGGGATTGGGGGGAGGGGGAGATGGGGTGGGTAGGAGGGGGAGATGGGGTTGGGGGGAGGGGGAGATGGGGTTGGGGGGAGGGGGAGATGGGGTTGGGGGGAGGGGGAGATGGGGTGGGTAGGGGGGGGGGAGGGGGAGATGGGGTGGGTAGGGGGGGGAGGGGGAGATGGGGTTGGGGGGAGGGGGAGATGGGGTGGGTAGGAGGGGGGGAGGGGGAGATGGGGTTGGGGGGAGGGGGAGATGGGGTGGGTAGGAGGGGGAGATGGGGTGGGTAGGAGGGGGGGGAGGGGGAGATGGGGTTGGGGGGAGGGGGAGATGGGGTGGATAGGAGGGGGGGGAGGGGGAGATGGGATTGGGGGGAGGGGGAGATGGGGTGGGTAGGAGGGGGGGAGGGGGAGATGGGATTGGGGGGAGGGGGAGATGGGGTGGGTAGGAGGGGGAGATGGGGTTGGGGGGAGGGGGAGATGGGGTTGGGGGGAGGGGGAGATGGGGTTGGGGGGAGGGGGAGATGGGGTGGGTGGGGGGGGGGAGGGGGAGATGGGGTTGGGGGGAGGGGGAGATGGGGTGGGTAGGAGGGGGGGGAGGGGGAGATGGGGTTGGGGGGAGGGGGAGATGGGGTGGGTAGGAGGGGGGGGAGGGGGAGATGGGGTTGGGGGGAGGGGGAGATGGGGTGGGTAGGAGGGGGGGGAGGGGGAGATGGGGTTGGGGGGAGGGGGAGATGGGGTGGGGGGGAGGGGGAGATGGGGTTGGGGGGAGGGGGAGATGGGGTTGGGGGGAGGGGGAGATGGGGTGGGGGGGAGGGGGAGATGGGGTGGGGGGGAGGGGGAGATGGGGTTGGGGGGAGGGGGAGATGGGGTTGGGGGGAGGGGGAGATGGGGTGGGTAGGGGGGGGGGAGGGGGAGATGGGGTGGGTAGGGGGGGGGAGGGGGAGATGGGGTTGGGGGGAGGGGGAGATGGGGTGGGTAGGAGGGGGGGGAGGGGGAGATGGGGTTGGGGGGAGGGGGAGATGGGGTGGATAGGAGGGGGGGGAGGGGGAGATGGGATTGGGGGGAGGGGGAGATGGGGTGGGTAGGAGGGGGGGAGGGGGAGATGGGATTGGGGGGAGGGGGAGATGGGGTGGGTAGGAGGGGGAGATGGGGTTGGGGGGAGGGGGAGATGGGGTTGGGGGGAGGGGGAGATGGGGTTGGGGGGAGGGGGAGATGGGGTGGGTGGGGGGGGGGAGGGGGAGATGGGGTTGGGGGGAGGGGGAGATGGGGTGGGTAGGAGGGGGGGAGGGGGAGATGGGGTTGGGGGGAGGGGGAGATGGGGTGGGTAGGAGGGGGGGGAGGGGGAGATGGGGTTGGGGGGAGGGGGAGATGGGGTGGGTAGGAGGGGGGGGAGGGGGAGATGGGGTTGGGGGGAGGGGGAGATGGGGTGGGTAGGAGGGGGAGATGGGGTTGGGGGGAGGGGGAGATGGGGTGGGTAGGAGGGGGGGGAGGGGGAGATGGGGAGGGGGAGATGGGGTTGGGGGGAGGGGGAGATGGGGTGGGTAGGAGGGGGGGGAGGGGGAGATGGGGTTGGGGGGAGGGGGAGATGGGGTGGGGGGGAGGGGGAGATGGGGTTGGGGGGAGGGGGAGATGGGGTTGGGGGGAGGGGGAGATGGGGTGGGTAGGAGGGGGGGAGGGGGAGATGGGGTTGGGGGGAGGGGGAGATGGGGTGGATAGGAGGGGGGGGAGGGGGAGATGGGGTTGGGGGGAGGGGGAGATGGGGTGGGTAGGAGGGGGGGGAGGGGGAGATGGGGTGGGTAGGGGGGGGTGGGGGGTAGGGGGGGGTAGGGGGGTGGGTGGGGGGGGTAGGGGGGAGATGGGGGGGTAGGGGGGTGGGTGGGGGGGTAGGGGGGAGATGGGGGGGTAGGGGGGTGGGGGGGTAGGGGGGTGGGGGGGGGTAGGGGGGTGGGGGGGTGGGGGGGGGTGGGGGGGTAGGGGGGTGGGGGGGGGTAGGGGGGTGGGGGGGTAGGGGGGGTGGGGGGGGGGTAGGGGGGTGGGGGGGTGGTAGGGGGGTGGGGGGGTAGGGGGGTGGGGGGGGGTAGGGGGGTGGGGGGGTAGGGGGGTGGGGGGGGGGTAGGGGGGGGGGGTGGGGGGGTAGGGGGGGGGGTAGGGGGGTGGGGGGGGGGGGTAGGGGGGTGGGGGGGGAGATGGGGTGGGTAGGGGGGTGGGTAGGGGGGTAGGGGGGTGGGTGGGGGGGAGATGGGGTGGGTAGGGGGGTAGGGGGGTAGGTGGGGGGGAGATGGGGTGGGTAGGGGGGTGGGTGGGGGGGTAGGGGGGTGGGTGGGGGGGTAGGGGGGTGGGTGGGGGGGTAGGGGGGTGGGTGGGGGGGTAGGGGGGTGGGTAGGGGGGTGGGTGGGGGGGAGATGGGGTGGGTAGGATGGGGGGGGAGGGGGAGATGGGGTAGGGGGGAGGGGGAGATGGGGTAGGGGGGAGGGGGAGATGGGGTGGGTAGGGGGGGGGAGATGGGGTGGGTAGGATTGGGGGGGAGGGGGAGATGGGGTGGGTAGGAGGGGGGAGATGGGGTGGGTAGGAGGGGGGGGGAGATGGGGTGGGTAGGAGGGGGGGGAGGGGGAGATGGGGTTGGGGGGAGGGGGAGATGGGGTGGGTAGGAGGGGGGGGAGGGGGAGATGGGGTTGGGGGGGAGGGGGAGATGGGGTGGGTAGGAGGGGGGGAGGGGGAGATGGGGTTGGGGGGAGGGGGAGATGGGGTGGGTAGGAGGGGGGGGAGGGGAGATGGGGTTGGGGGGAGGGGGAGATGGGGTGGGTAGGAGGGGGGGGAGGGGGAGATGGGGTTGGGGGGAGGGGGAGATGGGGTGGGTAGGAGGGGGGGGAGGGGGAGATGGGGTTGGGGGGGGGGGAGATGGGGTGGGTAGGAGGGGGGGGAGGGGGAGATGGGATTGGGGGGAGGGGGAGATGGGGTGGGTAGGAGGGGGGGAGGGGGAGATGGGGTTGGGGGAGGGGGAGATGGGGTGGGTAGGAGGGGGGGGTGGGGGAGTGGGGGGGGGGGAGTGGGGGGTGGGGTGGGGGAGTGGGGGGGAGATGGGGTGGGTAGGGGGGTAGGGGGTGGGTGGGGGGAGTGATGGGGTGGGTAGGGGGTGGGGGGAGATGGGGTGGGTAGGGGGGTGGGGGGGAGATGGGGTGGGTAGGGGGGTGGTGGGGTGGGGGGGTGGTAGGGGGGTGGGTGGGGGGGAGATGGGGTGGGTAGGGGGTGGGGGGGAGATGGGGTGGGTTGGTGGGTGGGGGGGAGATGGGGTGGGTAGGTGGGTGGGGGGGAGATGGGGTGGGTAGGGGGTTGGTGGGGAGATGGGGTGGGTAGGTGGGTGGGGGGGAGATGGGGTGGGTAGGGGGTTGGTGGGGAGATGGGGGGGGTAGGGGGGTGGGTGGGGGGGGGTAGGGGTGTGGGTGGGGGGGGGTAGGGGGGTGGGTGGGGGGGAGATGGGGTGGGTAGGGGGTGGGGGGGTGGGTAGGGGGGTGGGGGGGTGGTAGGGGGGTGGGTGGGGGGGAGATGGGGTGGGTAGGGGGTGGGGGGGAGATGGGGTGGGTAGGTGGGTGGGGGGGAGATGGGGTGGGTAGGGGGTTGGTGGGGAGATGGGGTGGGTAGGTGGGTGGGGGGGAGATGGGGTGGGTAGGGGGTTGGTGGGGAGATGGGGGGGGTAGGGGTGTGGGTGGGGGGGGGGTAGGGGTGTGGGTGGGGGGGGTAGGGGGGTGGGTGGGGGGGGGTAGGGGGGTGGGTTGGGGGGGGTAGGGGTGTGGGTGGGGGGGGTAGGGGGGGTGGGTGGGGGGGGTAGGGGTGTGGGTGGGGGGGTAGGGGGGTGGGTGGGGGGGGAGATGGGGTGGGTAGGGGGGTGGGTGGGGGGGAGATGGGGTGGGTAGGGGGGTGGGGGGAGATGGGGTGGGTAGGGGGGTGGGGGGAGATGGGGGGGGTGGGGGGGAGATGGGGTGGGGGGGTGGTGGGGGGGAGATGGGGTGGGTAGGGGGGTGGGGGGAGATGGGGTGGGTAGGGGGGTGGGTAGGGGGGTGGGGGGGAGGTGGGGGGTGGGGGGGAGGTGGGGGGTGGGGGGGTGGGGGGAGATGGGGTGGGTAGGGGGGTGGGGGGGAGATGGGGTGGGTAGGGGGGTGGGGGGGAGATGGGGTAGGGGGGGAGGGGGAGATGGGGTAGGGGGGAGATGGGGTGGGTAGAAGGGAGGGTGGGTACAGGGCAGGGTGGGTAGGAGGGAGGGGAGGGGGAGATGGGGTGGGTAGGAGGGAGGGGAGGGGAGATGGGTGGGTAGGAGGGGGGAGGGGGAGATGGGGTGGGTAGGAGGGGGGGAGGGGAGATGGGGTGGGTAGGAGAGGGGGGGCGGGGTGGGTAGGAGAGGGGGGGCGGGGTGGGTAGGAGAGGGGGGGCGGGGTGGGTAGGAGGGAGGGTGGGGGGCAGAGTGGGTTGGAGGGAGGGGGGTACAGGGCAGGGTGGGTAGGAGGGTGGGGGGTACAGGGCAGGGTGGGTAGGAGGGTGGGGGGTACAGGGCAGGGTGGGGAGAAGCCGTGGACAGGATGAGTAGGGAGGCGGGGGGTGATGTGGGACAGGGTGGATGGGAGAAGGGACAAGTGGGACAGTGTTGAGGGAAGGGGGGAAAGAAGGGAGACTATGTGGGAGTGGTGTGGGGGGGCGGAAGAGAGAGAGGAGTGAGTAGAGGCTTGATAAATTGCTGACTGATCATTTTTATTTGTCTCCAGACGTCTATCAATGTGATGACACCAGCTCGAAAGCTGAGAGTTTGGATGTGTAAGTACAGAACGCTCATCGTTGGAGCCTGGTCTCTCCCGTGCTACTGTGTTTGCTGATCAGTTCATTATCCTCCCTCACTTTAGTTTCTGTTAAACGTGCTGACTCATTCTTTATGTCTCCTCTTCTGGTTGTTTGCTGTTGCTATCAAGGTCTGTGAGTGATGAGGGAACTTGATCTATTGTTATTGTCGATCGCCGTTTACCAAACATTCTGTAAATTCACACTGTGGGGAGCTTGCCTTTATTTGAGATAAATGATCTGAAATGAGTTTGAATCATAACATCCAGTTTGCAATCAGAACAGCTGTATGGATGATAGGGTCTCAACCTTAGGAGGAAAACTGATAACTACATGGTAGATTTTTGCAGATAACTTTGAATAAGTGCACCAAAAGACATTTTCTTGATAAACTATAAAAATCAATAAGTTGTGTGACAATCTCTTGCTTGTTTTAGTGTAAATGTAACCTTTATTGATCGATCGGGTCGTCGGATTCCTGTGATGGGGAAGGTGGGCGATAATGTCCTGTACTTGGCTCATGAGAATGGGATCGATCTGGAGGGTGAGTACTGATCGAGTGAAATCTTTAAACTCTTCACCTTGTCAGAAAAAGAGGTCACACTCATTTGCTGAAGTGAAGGGAGAAATATTTGACCGTTCTGTGAATAGCATCTTTAGATCTTGCCTGAGAAGGGCTTAATTTAATGTTTTATCTGAATTACAGTACTTAGTAAATTCTATTCCACAATTCTGTGAAAATAGCACAAGCCAGCCAAATACAGTGGATGCTGGAAATCTGAAATACAGACAGAATGTTGGAGAATCACAGCAGGTCTGACAGCAACTGTAGAGAGAAAAGTTAAGGTTTGAGTCCTATATGACTGTTCTTTAAGGCTAGAGAATGAGCTGCTGCTGATCTTTGTTTTGTGAGATGATGCAGATAATGTTGATGTCCCTTAAAAGGCTTTGAAAGGGCAGTCTACGTTTCGCTGCCTTGTGCAGTAAATTCACTGCCTGGTGCAGTCTGAACAGCAGATAGGACGGGGAGACTCCAGATCTGATCTGATTCTTCACTCCGTTAGCCAACCACATCTGTGCAACAGGATACCAACAAAGGGCCACATACCTGCTTCTGATCTCTTTCCTGTGAGCCCTGCTGGAATGTCTGTGGGGGCAATTGCTGTGCTCATCTGTGTATGAGATATGTTTTTATCATGTCAGTTTCAGCTGAGTTGTTGATTTTGATGACTCTGGGATGGCATATGAAGCAAGATTGAGGGAATTGGAGTGAAAATTTGCAGACATACCTGGCTTGTGTATTTAAATAACTGTTTATTTTCCATGTGTAGGTGCATGTGAAGCTTCCTTGGCCTGTTCCACCTGCCATGTGTATGTGAATGAAGAACATTTCGATAAACTGCCTGAAGCAGTTGAAAGGTACAAACAATATTGTTGTCCAGCACAGGATTTACAATTCAGACCATGTCCCACTTCTAATTCATGCTGATGTACTGACAGTTTCCATTTGCTTACCTCTGATCAATATTTGCGGCATAAAACCTGTGGAGAATGAGAGGAACGAGACCTGAAGATAACCTTTTAACCACTGGGTTCAGCAGTAAAGGTTAGAAAGGATCCAACTGTACGTAACCCTAATCTTTTCCAGAAATGAAATATCACAATCTATTGTCGTAGAGTTCAGGTTATACTTTGAATCAGAATTTATTACAAAAATTAGATCTGCGCAGAAGATAGTAACTCGTAACTGGGAAATTAGTGCATACAACAAAATTTTAAATCTGAGGCAGAAATCAAAATTGTTGAAATAACTCTCGTGCAAGACACCAGAATTCCTATGATGTTCTCTATTGCGGAATGTCACAGATTGAACTGAGTGCTGCATACTGATATATCTACATTTTGCCATGAAGTAGACGCAAGTTATTGTAGTAAATAGACCCCAGGAATAGCAACGCCCTCAGTCTGGAACAATACTCACAGTCAAACCTGAGCAAAGTGAGATTAGAGAGCTGGGTGCACACATGCTATCGAATCTTTGCTTTAATGTCACAGTGACTTTACCTGACGTCTGACCTAAATGTCATATGTTCAGTCTTAAATGTTGACGTTAATTGTTAAAATTTTAAAGTAAGCTGGGAAGCGAAGAGAGATTTTGTTGGAGCAGAGAGGTTTCTTCATACTGCAATTTGGAAGAGAAAGCATGAGGTACTGAAATGTCGACACTGCTGGAAGACTAATTACAGTGTGATGTGTTTACGAGTCATTCTCATTATAACTGGAAGCATGGGAATTCATATTGAAAAGCAAAATCATGGCAACAGGTTTGGTGAAAGGGACTTTTTTTATTGAGTTGTGCATGTGTTGGAGATTTACAGATGAGTATATACTGCAGCTGAGACTGAACACCAAATTCTTGTTTGGCCAGGGAGGAAGACATGTTGGACATGGCTCCTGTTCTACAGCTGAACTCTCGCCTCGGATGTCAGATCATCCTCACCAAAGAATTAGAGGGTATGGAGCTAACCCTACCCAAAATCACAAGGAACTTCTACGTGGATGGGCATGTGCCAAAACCCCATTGATGGGCATTTACTGAATTTGTGGCATATCAAGAGACTCACAACATTCCAGTCAATACCTCAGACACACAGGTGCCCAGCGAAGGACCAGCACCTCATGGGTACGCACACCCAGCTGAAACTGGGGGTGTGGAGAGGAACAGCTCGAGCAATTTGTGGCTACAGATGTTTCACAGGAAAGCTGTTCCTGAAATTTTCCCTTAATCCCACACCGTTCCAGTGAGAAAAGCCTGAACCTCTGAGCAGTCTGTCAAATTCCTGCCTCGGGGTTAATTAATTCACAGGAAGTGATGTGTTTAATCCAAGAAAACTGTGCTCCTCCATATTCTGACCATCTCCATTACCATCACAAAAGTGCTGCCCATCAGATGGGATTAACCTGTCGTGATTTTGCTTTGTTGTTGATCATATTTCTGTCTTTGTTTTCTGAGCTTTGTAAAGTCACAACTCAGCGTGACTGGAATTAGCAGTTCTATGTGTTGACTTGTTTATAACAGAAGGGACAATGGTTTCTGGCATCAAATAACTTCAGGACAGGAGGCTCAGGAGCTTTCGGAGGAGGTGCTCTACAGCATGTTACTGCATCGGTGCAGCGATGGGAAACATGAGTCTGCAGAAGAGTTTCAGTGTCGAGCACTTAAGAAGAATAAAGATTATGTCCTGCTATCAAAGACAGCAGTTTTCTAGAGAGTGTTCAGAAAGTGCTAATGAAATATCTGTAAGGGTTACGGCCCACACATTAAATTCTGGAATTTTTCAGGAATTTCTACCCCAGACAATCTGAACCTTAGGCTCCAAACCATTGTCAGAGACCAAAGTGAGCTCTCTCTCCTCCCAGAGACCAATGTGCCCAAAGGTGGGCATCAGCTCAGCCTGTGTGAGAGCTGCCATGCAACGCATGTGGGTAGCCAGTGAAGAAGTGACCAGTCAGACAACAGCAATGTCCTGACAACACACAGTTCACAAACTCGTTAAACACGACTGGATCTAAATAGACGTTACAATATTTTACAGTAGTTCTGTTCCTGTTAGTTCAGGGGAGCTAGGAAAGATTGTGTGTTTCTTTATGTTACGGTTAGTAAAAGTGACTGGATTCTAAATATTGGGAAAGTAGTTCCGCTTTGTTAAATTAAAATATTGATGCAAACGTTGACAATAAAATCAGAGACCTATTTTGTCACCATTGCTCGCCATGCCTCTATTTGAGCAGGGGCCTTGCCTGAACCTACTTCCAGCTGTTGAATTTTGGTAAACTTCCAGGGTTCCCTATTTCTGTGGTGGATCAGGGAAGCTGACCGGTGTTGGGAAGATACCTTTACAAAATGCGAGGTTTTGTAAAATTGTATTTTAAACTATTGATTGTAAAGTAAAATAGAGAAAGGAAGGAGATGTGTGACCTGCAAAACAATATCTTAATTTTTATTGATCAGGAAATCCAAGGGCCCCAGACAGTCTCATCTGGTCAGAAGTCACACAACATCAGGTTACAGTCCCAACAGGTTTATTTGAAATCACAAGCTTTCGAAACACTGCTCCTTTGTCGGGAGGGGAGGGGACGGTGTGTTTGGAGGCTCCCGGGTGGGGCGGGGGACACACACGGAGTATTTGGAGGTTTGAGATGGGCTTTGAGATTTCAAAAGTTCAACAGAAGCTCAAGAGGTTCTGCAAAAATGATCATTGAAGCTGAGACAGAGACAGTAGAGTGAGAGAAAAGACATGTAGCTCGGGTTTTGGCTGAGCTTGTTGATTTGTTCAGCAAGCTGGTGGGTTGGTCGGCAGACGTTTTGCCACCAAACTAGGTAACATCTTCAGCACATCTCCAACGCTTCACCAGCGACGGACTGATGATGTTGCCTGGTACGGTAACGAAATGTCTGCTGACCAACCCACCAGCTTGGTGAAGACTTAACAACCTCGCAGCACCTCTGAAGTACCAGCATACAGCTTGTTGAAGGGGAGCTTGTGCTGGAAGGTTCACCTACTTGGAGTTTGAGGAAGGGTTTTCAATTTGCACCTGACGAGGAAAGTCAGTCGCAGGAGTTGAGATTATCTGCAGAGGGAAGGGAAGAAGAGATGAGAATGTTTCCAGGCTGCAGGGAACAATTTCCTACTAATTCCTGGCGAATGCAATGCCTACCCAAGGAGCAGGGTAAACTCTGAGAGTGTGCGGGGGATTTTGAGTGAATTGGAAAGTTAAACGGGGGATTTTTTCTGCAGGAGTTGAGGGAATTTTGATGCCTGCTGCTATCAGCTGCTTGTTCCAGTAACAGTTTCTGAATTTGAAATTTTGCGTGAATCTTCACTGGAAACGGGAATGTCTTGATGAAGGTTGTCAGCCTCCGGGAGAGGAGGACTTTCCCGGCCTGAGCATGAGGGGCCAGTCAGACTGACTCAGCAGTGAGCGGCGCCATCGCTCCGGGGTATGCGCTGCGGCTAACTCCGGCAGGGGGCGGTGTGTCCGGAAGATCCGGCAGGGGGCGGTGTGTCCGGAAGATCTGGCAGGGGGGGCGGTGTGTCCGGAAGATCCGGCAGGGGGCGGTGTGTCTGGAGGATCCGGCGGGGGGCGGTGTGTCCGGAAGATCCGGCAGGGGGCGGTGTGTCCGGGAGATCCAGCGGGGTGGGGGGCGGTGTGTCCGGAAGATCCGGCAGGGGGCGGTGTGTCCGGGAGATCCGGCGGGGTGGGGGGGGCGGAATGTCCGGAAGATCCGGCGGGGGGGGGCGGTGTGTCCGGAAGATCCGGCGGGGGGGGGGCGGTGTGTGCGGAAGATCGGCAGGGGGCGGTGTGTCCGGAAGATCCGGTGGGGGGGGGCGGTGTGTCTGGAGGATCCGGCAGAGGGCGGTGTGTCAGGAGGATCCGGGAGGGCGAGGAGAGTCGCGGAGGATCCGGCAGAGGGCGGTGTTTCGGGAGGAGCCGGGGAGGTGAGTTGGAGGATCCGGGAGAGGGCGGTGGGCCCGGAGGGGGTGTGATCGGAGGTGGTGAGTCCGGAGGGTACGTGGAGGACCATGGGGGGCGGGGGGGAGTGTGACGGGATGCCCCGCGAGGGGGCGGTATACGCGGAGACACCCCGAGGGGGCGGTGTGTCCGGAGGCTCTGCGAGGGGGCGGTGTGAAGGGACGGCCGGTGAGGCGGGGTGAAGGGGAGGAAAGGGAGTGGGCGGTGTGATGGGAGGGCCCGAGGAGGGTTGGGGTGACACGGGTGGTCCCAGGAGGGGGAGGTGTCAGGGGAGGCGGGGCGGGTCAGCGAGGGGTGTACGGAAGACCCGCGAGGGGGGCGGAATTGATGGGAGGGCCCGCGAGGGGGCGGTGTGAGGGGAGGCCATGAGAGGGGATGGTGTGTCCGGAGGCCCCGCGAGGGGGCGGTGTAACGGGAAGCCCCGCGAGGGGGCGGTGTCAGCGGAGGCACCGCGAGGGGGGCGCGAGTCGGGAGGCCGCGCGAAGGGGCTGTGTCAGGGGAGGATCCGAAAGGCGGGGTGGAACCGGATGCCTGGC